>NC_091473.1:164776037-165092083 GCF_036971445.1 Narcine bancroftii | reverse complement strand
CCATGTCGGCCCTTCCAAGTCCGTACCGGTTCACTTGAACAACTCCACGAGCTCCTCCGCACACTCCCGAGGAAGTAGAGGCTTTCTTCATGATGCCATTGGTGTGTGGGTTCCAGGAAAAATCTTCTGAGATAGTTTGCTTCCTTCCTTCCTATCTCTTGCTTCCTTCCTTCCTATCTCTTGCTTCCACCACCATCTTGTGCCTAGTAGCTGTTTAACTAATTTATATGAGTTATTTAAGTGCAGAGGATATAAGTGAGAAGGTCGATATGGTATACTTGGTCTTCCAGAAGACATTTGAAAAGATGCTCCATGAAAGGCTTTTGCATGAGTTGCATGAGGTAATGAATTGGCCCAGAAGATTAGTCAACCAAAAAAAGGAAGAGAGTTGAGATAAATGGGTGTTTCCCTGGTTGGTGATGTGATTTATAGGGTGCTGAAGGGACTGGTGCTGGGCCCACAACTGTTCATAAGGTATATAAATTAATTTGAGGAGGCAATCGAGTGAACCTTATCTAAGTTTGCTGATGATTCTAAACGGAGTCGAAAAGCAAATTGTGTGGGTCTGCAAAGAGATGCAAATAGGTTTAAGTGAGTGGGGCAAGGGTCCAGCAGATGAAATAAATGTCAGAAGATCTGATGAGGGGGGGGGAATCTTATAAAGATATAAAATTCTGAAAGGAATAGATAAAATGAAACCAGGGAGATAGTTTCCAATGGCAGATGAGGTTAGAATTAGGGGGAAAAGATTCAGGGGAGTAGATTTAAGATGGAGGTTAGGAGGAACAGCTTCTCTCAGAGAGTAGTGAATCTGTGGAATTCTCTGCCCATGGAAGCAGTCGAGGCTGCCTCATTCAACATATTTACGACGCAGACAGATAGATTTGAAAAATAAGGGAATTAAGGGTTATGGAAAACAGGTAGCGAAGTGGAGCTGAGTCTCTGGCCAGATCAACCATGATATTATTGAATGGAAGAGCAGGCTCAATGGGCCAGAAAGCCTACTCGTGCTACCATTTCTTATGTGATCAAAGGAATAGTCCTGTGTGAATTTAAGGTGAATTTCAGATGAAATTTGACACAGTTGCATCTTTTAGATTTGTACAGTGAATTCTAACTGAAAATTATTGTAAAGCTCTGTTGAAGCTCAACCTGTTTCGCACTTGACCTATTTGTTCCATTCTCAGTGGCATTTCAGCTTTAGAACCTATCATAATGTGTAATTATGATACTTAGGCACTGAGATTTTCACACAAGTGATCATTGAGACCGTAGTTTTTTTTTTCAGTGGAGCTGCAGCACATTCCCATTATATTCACTCCAAGAATACAGACAGTGTGTGGCTAATGCTATCATCATGGTCAACCATGTGCACCCAACAATTTCATCTGAGTATTCCATCCTTCAACACTCAAACCACATTTTGATCTTAATGCAAATTCTTATTTAAGAATTTACATTCCCTCAAACTATTTTACAAATTCTAGCAGAAGTAATGAGATATATCAAAAGGCTATGTTCAGAAATAAACATGTACATGCAATTTGAAGCTAATTTCTTAAACTTCAGCTTCTTTTTTCATTGTTATACATTGAAAACTAATCAGCAATAGTCAATATCTGAAGTTTAAGAGTTTTAAGGCTGCGGGAGCGCTGGAGGCCAAGAGATGAATACACGGACACACAGCAGATCTTGCTTCTATTTCTCTTGTACTGTAAGGGGCACTGGGCGAAACAAATGGCGACACTTTGTCTGTCTTACTGCAGACAGAAGGCAATTTCGTGTGATATTACATGTTCTGTACTATTACATGACAATAAAGGAATCTTTACAAGCGGCCACATTTCTCCGTATGCCCTCAATTTTATCAATTCTAAGCACCTGGCAACTATTTCTTAGTCACACTTCTCCCATGTAGAGAAGTTCAGGGTTTTTGCTTTCTGTTTCTTTTCATATTTTCTTCTTCAATTATTCATTTATTTTAGGAGTCTGAGATTCTGTCAAGCAATTTATGATTATATTAGAAAGAAGGAATTAGCCAGTCAATTTTTTTTTTCACTGGGACTTAATAAAAATTCAGCACTAAACAATTATGGTGAAAGAATTATTAAGGAATCAAAACAAATCCAATACTTTACATCAAGTGTAAACTAAATGCATAACCCAAGGCAAAAATATATTTTCCAGAACAGACAGCTGGCTGGCTCATTGATCATCCTCTTGGCTCTACATAAGACTAACCAGAGTGTTAACTGATCCACATACAAAGTCCTTCCTCTCACCATCTGTGCTCTTTAGGCCTCCTCATTATTTTTGGCCATGCAGAACACCTGCAACTTTGCAATTTTGTCACATTTTACTGGCTTCACGACTAATTCCAGGTAATTTTCATTTCCAGCCTTCTTTCTTTTTCTCTCAGACCGATTTTCATTTCCTTATTTGTCCCGTTGCCACCATTCCTTAACAAAGCCACCCTTATCTTCATCAAAGGGTATTCTGGGTATGAATTTCATTATAAGGTACGGGTAGAACCAGGTCTGGCGAGAGAAGTGCTGAAAAATATTTGACAGTTCACCAAGCCAAAACTACTGGCTATTTCCCAGCTCAGTCACAATACCCAGTATGACTGCTGGGAAATCTTAGGAAGCTGGAATTCTGCCATTACGCTCCACAGCGAACACTGGCAGGGCAGTACGATAAAACTCGGGCAATCTGCTTTTGCCAGTGAGGAACTCCCAAACGTGTTCCTATATTTGCACAAGGAAATGCAATCAGTTTGCACAGGACTCCAGTTATTTTTCAGAAAAATTTAAACCAATGCATTCCTACAAGTTGGCTTGAACCTTGGTAAAAATTTAAAAGAAAAATACCAATTTAAAATTTTATCCTTTGACATCACGGCAATGTTCTCCACTGCATCTTATGGAACAAGCCTAAACTCAAAGTAAAATGAGTCCTTTTGTGTTATCTGATTTCAAACTGATGGTCTCTTACAATTTCACCTCTTATAATCGCAGGTTAAATGATTCTTTATTGTGGATAAGATACAGGCATAAACAGTTGAAGCATGACTCCACTTTATCACAACTGATACGCCATGAAAAAAATGCTTATTTATTTTGCTTATAAAAATTATACACAAAATATCTTTTTTTAAGTTGAGATGCCACACTCTACCCAGGATTTTACATATTAATTAATGAAAAGTATTTTGCTATTTGTAGCACAACTATTTTGATGTAGAAACAATGGGAGATTGTTTCCCTCTAAACATTCTATCACACCATGCAGTGATAGAAGTTGCTAATACAGGACTTGCTATATTCTCATTAAAAGAAAGTCTCCAATAAAAATAACCTTCATTTAGAATAAAGGACAATTGGATAAGATAAATGAATAGTGTGAAAATCTAGCTGGTGTAATGAATTAACTAATTACCGCATGTAAAACTGGTTTCTACTGTCTGTATCCCTGCCAGGGTGGATGGGGGTCAACTGCTATTTATCACATGTCAAACAGTGCTTTATGAATAAATAATTACTGTACTGAAATATTGTGGCCCAATATAGGGAGAAAACAAGAATTGATCATTATTTGAGAGATACTGGTATATCATCTTTATGAAGAACAAAAATATAATTTATTCTGCATTATACATCTTGAATAATATACATTACAGTGCCACTGACAGATTTGAAAGATGTATATTAAACTGCCTTGCTGCAACTTTGCTTTGCGAGTATACCACGCTGGCTCTTTTGCAGATTTGCAAGTCACTTTCCAGTTGCTTGCTCTTGGACCTTACTGCGCTTTTTTTCCAACAATGCTTTTACCATTGAAAGGCTGGCTCCTGGCTGATTGTCAAGACACAGTAAAGTACGGAGTCTCTCCAAACACATAGCTCTTCTACCACTAGAATGGCTTTTCCAGTTGGCAAGACCTCATCCCATGCTCACCAGCTGTCTCTTACAGTTAATAACTTAGAAAACTATTAAAACATCACTCTTAAAAATAAAGATAAAGGCAAAATGACTTACCCACTTATATTATTTAATAATTCACACACTTACAGCAAGTAAATATGTTGAAATTAGCTGAATTAAATAAAATATAAACCAGAGAACCATTGAGCATTACAGCAGAGAAACAGGTCCCTTTGCCGAACCATTTTTTTGCCAGGTCCCTCTGACCTGCACCCAGCCCATAGCCTTCCATACCTCTCCCATCTACGTACTTGTCCAAATTCTTCTTAAATCTCAAAAATGACCCCGCATTTTCCTCTGCTACATTTCCATGGGTAGCTATTTTTCCCATCAACTTCAGATGAACTAGTACAACCTGGCACAAGACAGTCAGCAAATTTTCCAGCCTAAGATCTGGAATGTATATGAAAACATGCATCTTTTGGTGGATCTCACAAGGAGTCCACAGGTGCAACATAGATGGTCCAAGGCTGACAGTTCAGCATAGCAGAAGGCTAAACTTCAGCCTGCACTTGAGAATCGCAAGCTTGTACCCTATGGAAGGGTTAAAGTACTCAAACAGAAACTTGCTCCTCATTATTCTGCATATCCATCAATATCATAATATGAATCAATCCTCAAAAATTACTATGCATTCTGAAAATAGAATATGAAGGAGAAGAATGAGAATGCAGTACCCCAATGAGAAAAATGTACATTTACTTTGTGCAATTTGAGAGCATCAGTTACACAACCAAGACTATCCAATTCGCCACAGCTTGGCCCTTGCATGGCATAAAGTGGGGGGAAGGATGGAGGGGTGTACTATTTGGTTCATGAAACAACAGCAAAATTGGACATCTGGTTAAGCTAGGCATCCTGGTTAGTTGGCCATCAGACTTGTTGCATCATTATGTCTTTAAACATATTTGACATTCAGAAGCAGTTAAAAATATTGAGGAAGTACAAATTTGGTGCCTTCACAACCTCAGATGGTCCTCAAATTATCCTCATTACAAAAGAAACTGACAAGCGTCAAATCCCTGTATTTGGTTTTCGGTATACAGCACGGTAACTGACCCGTCCGCCCACAGGCCCGCACCACCCAGGTTCGCCCATGTGACAATAAACCTGCTAACCCACACATCTTTGGAACATTGGAGGAAACCAGAGCAACTGGAGAAAACCCATGCAAACACAGAGAGAATGTACAAACTCATTACCGTGCAGAATTTGAACCCGGGTTACTAGTACTTTAATAACATTGCGCTAACTGCCTCGCTAACTGTGCTCCTCCTGTTAAAACAGACAATGATTGAACAAGCAATACCAGAGTTGATTTTCAGCCAGATTTTTTTATTCACATTAAGCAGTGATGCAAGAATTGTGATGAAAACAATAAAGGAGATGAAAATCATGGGGAAATTGGAGTACAAAGATCAAAATGATCATAGGAGTAACATCTTTGCATTCTCCTTCTTTGAAAGCACCTTTAACAACTGCTAGGAGATCGTGTAACATTCACAGACAATTGGATTAACACAAAATGAGGAGCAGCTTTAGGTTCGGTTGCTAAAGGAAATTGAAAAAGAGAAATAGGCTGTTGATAAAAATGCTCCTATCTGCCGCAACATTGGTGTGATCCATTTATTACTTTACATAATTATCTGATCTCTAAATTATTTCAATGATTGTATTGAACTAATTGGATTTTCAAAAGGTTTGAGGTTACAATAGTAGGTAATATCATCACTACATTTGTTTGTTAAAATATAAATTCTAAAGAGTGCTCTTTTACCTCTGACTAATCATTAAGCCTTCCCAAGATCGTGTTATATGGCGAGCTCTCCACTGGCCACCCTGACAGAGGTGCACCAAAGAAAAGGTACGAGGACTGCCTAAAGAAATCTCTTGGTGCCTGCCACATTGACCACCGCCAGTGGGCTGATAACGCCTCAAACCGTGCATCTTGGCGCCTCACAGTTTGGCGGGCAGCAACCTCCTTTGAAGAAGACCGCAGAGCCCACCTCACTGACAAAAGGCAAAGGAGGAAAAACCAACACCCAACCCCAACCCACCAATTTTCCCCTGCAACCGCTGCAACCGTGTCTGCCTGTCCCGCATCGGACTTGTCAGCCACAAACGAGCCTGCAGCTGACGTGGACATTTACCCCCTCCATAAATCTTTGTCCGCGAAGCCAAGCCAAAGAATCATTAAGCTGAAATGCAGCTGATGAAACAATATGTAAGAGACTTGATTCCTCTATTTAACTACGGTCCAGTCACATTAAGTGCACAATTATTGAAAATGTACAGAAAAATGTAAGAATATCAAAGAAACGCCCAATGTCTATTTTAGATGCTCAGTGAAATATGCATAGATTTAAAAAAATAATCATAGCGTTTTACAGCTTGGAGACAGACTCTCTGGACCAACTGATCCATGCCAACCACTTTGGCTATCTAAGCTAATCCCATTTACCTGTGCTAGATCCATATTCCTTTAAACTTTTTGAATCCACATATCTAAATATTTTTAATCATTGCAATTGTACTGACCTCTACCACTTCCTATGGCAAGTCATTCCACATACCCATTGCTCTCTGTGTGATAAACGTTCCTTTCAGATGTCTTAATTCTTTCACTGGCACATTAAATCTATGCCCCCCAGTTTTAGATTACCTTGCCCTGGCAAAATAACTGACTATTAACCTTATCGCTATATCCCTTGTGACTTTTCTTTTCCTTTATAAGGTCACCTCTCAGCCATCTGTGCTCCTGAGTAAAACATCCCAGCTGTCCAGCTTCTCTTGTCAACCCTGGTAACATTCTCGTAAATCTTTTCTAGCTTCATGGCATCTCTCTTATAGCTGGGTCACAGAACCTGGCCAATGAAGGGAAGCATGTCAAATGCCTTCTTTCCCACCTGTCCATGTTGCCACTTTCATGGAACGATGTGCCTTTACCTTGAGATCTTTCTGTTCAACACTCACCAAGGTCTTGCTATTCATGGTGCAAGTCCTGGCCTATATAGCTTCTCATAATACAACATTTCTACTTGTTTGAATTAAATTCCATCTATAATTCCTTGGTTTACTTTGTCAGTTGATCGAGATTCTGGTGTAATCTTGGATAGCCTTCTTCACATTGTAAATGCTTAGCTGTGCTTGTTCATGATGTAGTCCATATATGAATAGGTACATGGAGAAAAAAAATGGTCCCCGAAGTAGGATTAATGGATTGCTTCCATGGATGTAAGCCCACTAACTATCTGCAATAATAAACTTTTCTATGTCTACATGTCCTTTCATGCTTGTAGAAGCACACACCAAATCTGACAATATATTTATTGCAACCATTTCCCTTTATAATCACTTTTGAGAACATGGAGCAAGTTTTTTTGACTCATTAATGAATATGTTTCTTTCAATAGCATTGAATTTTCCACTATTTTTACTCTAAACTGAAAACCATAAAAAATTAATAAATGGATAACAAGATATTCAAAAGTACACGGTCAAAGAAATTGTTATCCTTAACAGCACAAAATCCAATTAAAAACTACACTACTGTTTCTCTGAGATAGTCGAAAACACATCTAACCTTGACTGTAATGATAGAGGCACTCATAGAAATGTCAACAAATTTCTGTAGATGCCAGAAACTTCGTGCTGCTAGAACTGGCAAAAAATGTTTACGTCATTTTAACCCTGACAATATTCCTCTGGTCCATGCAATAAGATAATGTAGGGAAATTAGCTACTTTTTACACTTATAAAATGCCACATGGCAAATGATAATTTTCTAGCAGTTACCAAGAAAGAATATTGAGAAAAAATATTTTCTTCCTACCACTCCGTACCTAAAAAAATGAAATGATAGTGGCATAAAAATGAGAAGATTTTTTTTTTAAATGTGAAAGAACACCATTTTGAATGTTGAGAAACACTTTGATTTAGGTGATTAGAGATGCCAATAGAAGAATAAATTCTCATTCATTCATTTTTTTTGTGATATACACAAGAAGAATGTACAGATGTGATAAAAGCCTAATGCAATCTGATTATGTAATGAATATTCTTATTAATAGTCTGGAAGGTTGAAAGACCTTCTTCAAATATTATCTTTTTATCAATTTAATGCTCTAAACCCTGCCCACAAAGAAAGGATAACATTTTAATAATTCTTCCCAATCATTCTGCACATCTCTCTAGAAATGGTATCACTGATCACATAAATGTAAATCTACAATGTTTTTCAACCAATTGTTGTCATAGAGGAGGCACAGTGTTATTACCCTACAAATCCAGGTTTGATTCGGGCCTCGGGTGCTGTTGAGTGGAGTTTACATATTCTTCCCATGAACTAGGGACTTTGCCACCTTCTGTCTTCCTCCCACATCCCAAAGATATTAATTTGGTGACTGTCAGTTAGCTTTCAGTGTAGGTAAGTGGCAAAAGAATCAAAGAGGAGTTAACGGTTATGTGAGAGAAGAGTTGCACATATTCAGACTGAATGTATTACAGTTAATATCAGGTAAATTGAAATCATCAGTTTTTAATGGCCAAGCAGTTTGACAATTTTCATGAATTGGTTTACGATTTCTTTTCTCTCTCGTAGACTTTTAGAAAACAATCTGGTCTAATTTCATAATTCCTCCCACCAATGTTCCCTCTAAATTTTAGTAGTCAATGTGCTCAAAAATCTTATGTTGTCTAAATTTTTGACCAAAATATGTGCGACTGAATCCTTGTGTAAATGTAAACTTGAAATTGTTTCAAGATCATTTTGGCACAGCCTACCTCTCATGTTTTAATATAATACAGGTATGACAGAGACAGTTAGCTAAGAGATTATTTTCAAAAAATATAATGACTACATTATTTTGCAATCTTTTGTGTGCACATTCATTTCCTTTCTGTGCTGGTGGCAAAGCCCGTGTGCCCCCAACATGCCTCTTCATGCTGCCATGATTGTCCCTTTAACCAATATTGCCACCAGCCTCCTTTTTTAAAACCTCTATTTTTCTGAAATCTCTGTCAGCAGGAATCTTAAGCTTTCGGTCTTGTGTCTCTTGAAGCTATATTTGCGAGTCCTAACTCAGTTCTCTTGTTCACGACATTCTTTGTATTTTGGATTATACCAACAAGGACAGACTCCTTTCTGTCTGATTTCTAACATATCAAATTCCCTCAGAGGTCTTCAAACCTTCGGACCCATTATTCTTTTGTCTGCCTACAGCCAGACCAGGCCATACTTTTTTTCAATGCATTATTCTGAGATGCATGTTTACCAACTTAAGAAATATACTATCCATGAACCACTCGGTCTTTTGGTTCAACTGCGGTGACTGATGCTCCAAACCCTGGAGCTCAATTTCACGCAGCGCTCAACTCTTCTTGCCTGACAGTTGCTCAGAATTTGGTTAAGTGGCCTGGAGCTCTCTCATAGCGGAAGACTCCACAGGCCTGAAGTGTTCTGTCATGCCCCTTCTTGCATCAATTAGCTCACTAACCAAGAGCAGGATAATTTAATTTATTTAATTCTTTGTTCACCAAAGTCCAGATTTTTATAGAGATTGCACTTAGTGGTACCACATGCCGTGGCAAAAGACAAGATAGGCTGAGATGATTTGAAAGCAATAGCTGTTAAATCTCTCCAGCTGAAATTCAATCAAATCTTGTAAATGAAACAGCTCAACAACTTGAAAAAGCCTCATTCGTTCTTTGTTGATGATTCTGACTTGCTGTGCAGAGGGTGTCACTGTCAGCTAAATTACATACTAATACATGGTGACTCACAATAATTCATTTAGTGAAAAAAGACAAAGTTGCCAATAATCTTAACTGAAACATTCAATAAAGTTAGCATTGTGAGCTTCTGGCTCTCAATCTCTGCAGATTTGTGAGAAATGCTTTTGTTCCACAGCACAGAACCATCTCATAAATTCACTTCTACTTTCAAAACCTGCCTCTGAGAGAAGTCACAATTCTGACTTTTACCCAGCCACTGAGAAGAGAGAAATTTGCTCAAATTTCCCGCAATGCAGGCTGCGTAAAAAAAGGACGGGACGGAAATGAGTAGCTAATTTCCATCCCAACATTTTTTTTCCTGCAGAAGCCCGAGTCATTTTTACGGGCCACCTACAGTCTAAACTGAACTGCAGGCTGTCCGCAGCAAAACACTAATGAATGAGCCTGACTGCCTATGCTTTGGAGCATGAATTTTCAGGAACTTATTAGAACAATGCAGAAACCCGACTGTGCATCTATTGTAGAGGAAATGTTTAATGCTAACACTGGCAAGCTATTCATCATTCACCATGCACATACATTAAATATATTATATTGTAAACCAATAAAATAGGGATATAAATAGCAATTGTCTAGGTTTGAAACCAGATAAGCTGGAAATTGCTTTTTCTCCATCAGTTATTAGAGGGAGTCAATAACTGCATACGGTGGCAGTAGGAGAGGGTGGGGGAAGCGAGGGAAGAAAGATTTAGCCTGAAGTTGAAGTGACTGTGTCATTAGTATCTCAGATCTGGGGAGCTTTGGGAACATGAATCTAGGGAAGGGCTTGAGAGCATTAAAGTCTATAATGGGGTTGGTAACACAGAGTTGATGGCATTGGGAGTGTTGGTAGCATCAGGAGTCTAGGAGTAGGTTGCAGCTAAGATTGGGTGCTTACAGTTGACTGCAGGTAGGACTGATGCGAGAGAGACTGATACACCACCAAGGGCCAGAGGATGGAAGATATAGTTGAGAGTGGGGGAGGGACTTCCAGACTGGCAATAGTTAGGTGTTTCGACCAATTTTAAACATTTTCCCACTTAATCTTTAACCAAAGTGGTTTAAACTTGGTCCTTTCAATATTTAACATCATTGCTTTTGAAAATATCGACAACCATAGGAGCTAAAGCTGATAAAAATGGTAAAGAGGAGACAGCATTTCTGACTGCAGACTTTGTTTCAGATATATTGAAAAAGCAAGTATGGGAAATAACACGAGAAATAACTGTAACAGTGAAAGAGAGTCAACAAGAGATTGATTCTAAGCTTGAAAAAGTCCTACAATCAATTTCAGTTCAGCAGTTGAGGATCATTTGGAAACTGCGGAGGTTGGTTTGGTGTCTGTAAACGACCTTATAGATAAACTAGAAATTCGAAGTGAAGCATTGTCTGCCAGCAACTCCAAGTTAGCCTCGAAGGTTGGTTGATTTGGAGAGCAGGAGCAGACACCAAAACATTCAGATCTTGGGGTTAAAGGAAGACACTGAGAACGGCAGGTTAACTGATTTCTTTTCATATTTACTTGTGGAACTATTTGGAAGAGTTGTTTGCTACTAAGCCCGAGGTTGACAGAGCACATTGGTCTTTGGTTCCCAAGTCAACCTTGGAACATCGTTCACATTCAGTAATTCTTCATTTTCATTACTACCAAGAGAAGTTATTCGTGAAGCTCATTGGAATAGAAATTTTAACCATCAGGATCAACAAATCAGAATCATTGAAGATTTCTGCTTTGAAGTTCGGGAGATGCAGAAAGAGCACAGAGGTGTTATGACTGAGTTATATAAAAAAGGATTTAGAACTGCTTTGTTGTGTCCAGACCATCTGCAGATCACCTTGGAAGATGGTCATAAGAAATTTTTGAAATCGGTGGATGAAGCTCGCAAAGGTTTGGCTGACTCCGTCTCAACTTCAAGTGTAATATAAACAAATAGTCTGTGTCTGAATTGTTCTCCTCTTGAAAAGGTTTGTTTTGGTTGGGGTGTGGCGACCCATGACTTTTCTATGACAAACTAGCCCCACTTGTTATGCGCGGTCAGCGGGGTAGTTGCAGTGAAGATGGCAGCACGCACCTTCTCTTCCACCCCAGAGTGGAAGTTGGTGTGCGCATTTGCATCACCATGACGCAAGCAGCGGGGCGAGCACACAGTCCGACTGCCGGCTTTTAAGCAAGCACACAAAGTTTAAAAAAACACTCTGCTGTGAAACTTGAGCCAACAGCCTGTGTCTCCAGTCTGTTCACCCCCTCTCACTCAGCACACTACAGGGGGAGGATTGACTGCTCTTTTCTAGTGTTAATTAAAGGATTAACTAACTTAATAATTATGTGGTTTTTTATTTTGTGCATTTAGTTTATTTTGTTTTTCTTTGATGTTAAAGATTTAAATAGATTCCATTAATCTTACGTCTATTTTGATTATTCATATATTAATACCGCAAATGATATACTGTATGTAGTTTATTATTTGACCATTGGAAAGTAGGTTTGTACAGCAAGTTTATTACAGTAAATGACCGTGGAAAAATGTGGTCAACATTGAAATAATGTTTACGCACTTAATCTATTTTAGGTTTGGAAAATTTTATAGTGATCAAATATAAGTTTTAGTGTTCATGTTACTGAGCTTGGAAAGTTAACTGTGGACTTTTGTAGTACAAGGAACCTTTTTTTTTAATTAATAATGATTTGATATTATTCTGAAGATTTAAGGTTTAAATTTTTTGATGATATGAATGCATCTGCATATGTTTTTTTTCATTTTAGGTGATAATGGGAACAGGACATGTTTTTACTGCGCATGTGCATATATTGTCTTTCCTTATAGTTAACTTTGTATTTTTCACTTTGGTTAAAGTTCCTTTCCATAGAATTCTTTGTTTGGGAAAAATTATTAATGTTTTTAATATAAGGAGCTATATTAAGATTTACAGTAGAAGTGTGAGGGTTAAAATTTATTTTTTTGAACTGGCTGTTTTGCAAACTTCAGAGTTGGAAAAATTGGGTGGGGGGTTTTAGTTTTTCTTTCTTGGATTTGTAAGGTTATATTTGTTTTATGGCTTACATATTTTGTGTTACAGCGTGGTTTCAAGGTGTGTACTTCTGAATCTAATTATGATAGTATTTCAATATCAAATTTTCTGGTCCGCCTTAATTTGCCTACACTTTCTCAGGATAAAAATATGAGACTGGAGGTACCCATTTCTCAAGAGGAAATAATTTTTGCAATTTTCTCTCTGATAAATCTCCAGGACCAGATGGATACCCTGTGAAACCCTTTTTGCAATTGCTTGCATCTTCAAGCATCTTTTAATGAAGCTTGTATTTCACTTATTTTGAAAAAAAGGGAAAGATTAATTTGAATGTGTTTCTTATAGAGCTATTTCTTTACTTAATGTAGAGATGAATATTTTCTCTAAAAACTTGGCCCATAGACTGGAGAATATTAATTATTTCTGAAGATCAAACTGGTTTTATTAAAAAAATACTCATTTTAATATACACTGTTTATTGAATGTTTGATATTTACCTCCCATTCCTGCCCCTGAATGTTTCTCTCTTTGGATGCAGAGAAGGCTTTTGATTGGATGCAATGGGGTTATCTATTTGCCACTTTGGAAAATTTTAATTTTGGAACATTTTATTAAATAGATTAAATTATTATATTTATGTCCTACTGCCTCAATTTTTACTAATTTACAGCAATCAAAACTTTTTAATCATCAACGAGGTAATCATTAAGGTTGTCCTTTTTGACTTGGTATTACAACCTCTAACAGTTGCTTTTCATGAAAGTAGAGATTTTATATGAACGACATTAAACACAATGTTTCCTTATGTGCAGATGATCTTTTGCTTTTTGTATTTAATCCAGATGTTTCTTTATTAAGCACATTAGCTTTGTTTTCTCATATTAATCAGTTTTCTGGGTACAAGTTGAATCTGTATAAAAGTGAACTTTTACCTTTAAATGGTTCTATATCAAGGTATTCTAATTTTCCTTTTAAGATTGTGAAGGATCAATTTACCTATCTCAGAATTACAATTACTAGGAGTTATAAACATCTTTTTAAGGAATTTTAAAAACTTTATTTAATCAGGTCAAATTACTGCTATCGAGATAGACATCTTTATCTATTTCTATCATTGGTCATATCAATTATATTAGAATGAACATTTTACCTACATTTTTGTATCTTCCAATCTATACAAATTTTTATTCCCAACTCCTTTTCAATTATATCTTCCTACATATAACAAGGAAAACACCTCCGCTTAAATAAAATGAGTCTTCTAAAACCTAAATTGGCATTTCCTAATTTAAGATTTTATTATTGGATGGTCAATATACGCAATTTGCTTTTTTTGCTACATTTCTATAATCTACTCAACCGCCCTCCATGGGTAGAAATGGAACTGAATTTTACTAAAAGTACTTCCATGTTGGCAATTTTATGTGGTGGAAAGAAAAAGGTTGAGAACCATTGCTTTACTTCATTGATAGCCAGACATACAATTTTGATTAAATGGAAAGACAATACTCCACCTACACGTGCACAATGGTTAAGTTATGTTTAAGTTTATACAAATTAGATGTCCCATGAAATATTAACTTTCAAAAGACATTGGGCTCATTTATGGACTATTATCATAACCTAAAGAATTAGGGTGGTTTTGAAGCTTTGGTGCTGTGCTGTCCATCTCCAGGTTGTTGTCACTTGATTCCTAGGTGTTAGCTTTTAACCTTGCTTAGTGGTAGGAATTTTGAATTATAAGGTTTTTTAAAAAAAATTCTTATCTTCTGAATTGTACATTACAATATTTAACTGTACTGTCCAATTTTGCATAATAGAAACATCATTAAAAATATTTTAAAAAGAAAGAAAGAGACTGGGGGAAGTACATGGGAGGAAATTAAGTGGATTTGTTCAGATGCATGGGATCTGCAGGTCATGGAACCTTGAGCAAAGAAGGTGGTGGTAGGAGGATCAAGCATTATTAAAACCAATCTGCATGATGGAGTATATTTGGACTTCATAAGAGTGAAAATGTAAATTAAGTCTTGTTTTGAAATGACTGTCCAAGACCCTCCAGGCCTTCCACATGCACTATAATTTTGCCCCATTACTATGTAGAAATAGAAAAGTACAACACGGGAACAGGCCCATTGGCCTGAGTGTCTGTGACAAACATTCAATAAGCCTCTTAAATGTTCCTGACATCCACCGCTTTGCGCAAAACAGTTGCCAAAATCTCCACCCCCTCATCTCAAATGCATGTCATCTAATATGTGCCTCCAAAGAGCTAATCACAATACAGTTCCTCCTCCTCAAATCACTCATTTAGCGGCTCACTGGACTCCCTTTTTAAATGTTCCAGCCACTAAACTTGCTCTTCCTCCTCAAACGATTGTTGTATTAAAACGTATGAGCACATATCTGTGATTAGGTTTACATGATCATTCACTTGTCTGGTCCTTAAAAAAATCATAGTTCTATGGAAGAGAATAACTAAGCCATAGTTCTTTGATTTCTTGACTTGTTGTTGGGCTTACATTTCAAAAAACTATTGTTAAAAAAAAATGTGATATTAATACTGACAGGGATGATTTATTGACATTCAAATTGAGGAGCAAATCGATTCTGAAGGACCCACACTATGTCTGTCAATACTTGTCACCACTTGGAATAAAGAAAAGATTTTGATTGAGAGGCTGCTGCATTCAGAAATTGACCTCTTGAAGCGTCCCTGTAGAGAATGTTGCTAATACACATAAAAGCCTCAACAGAATTAGAATTAGCAGACATTTTTTGAAAGAATGTAAAAATGAAATATCCAATTTTATTGGGATGGAATGCTGCCAGCAGCAATCTGTCCATGCAAGATGACATTGGCAGAGCTATGTCAGTGAACAAGCTGCCTCTGCTTGCTATGTAGATCGGTCAATGTCATGTTACTGTAGATAGTGGACCCTGAACACAATGTCTTGCCCATAATGCTGTCATGAAGGGAGGACAAAACAAGTTTTACTCACAATATAGCTGAAAAAAAAACATAACCAGCTAAATCATGACCCCAAAGTAAGGAATGTAAGAAATGGAAGCAGATGTAGGCAATTTAACCTCTCACATCTGGTCCGCCATTCAAATAAGATTATAGGTCATTTTTTTTTGACACCTGAAAAATTAAAAAAATATGGTTTTAATGAATCAGATTTGTGTTTTAGATGTGGTGATACGGTTGGAACTTTTTTTCATGCTGTTTGGTCATGTATACAATCTTTTTGGAAGAAAATTCAATCGTTTTTAGAATATCTGTATAAGATTAAAATAGTTTTAGATAACATAACATAACAATTACAGCACGGAAACAGGCCATTAGGCCCTTCTAGTCCGCACCGAACCAAACACCCCTTTCTAGTCCCACCTCCCTGCACAATGCCCATAACCCTCCATCTTCTTCTCATCCATATACCTGTCCAACCTTTTCTTAAATAATACAATTGACTCCGCCGCCACTATTGCTCCCGGAAGATCATTCCACACGGCTACCACTCTCTGAGTAAAGAAGTTCCCCCTCATGTTACCTCTAAACCTCTGCCCCCTAAATTCTTAACTCATGTCCTCTTGTTTTAATCTTTCCTCCTCTTAACTGAAATAGTCTATCCACATCCACTCTGTCTATCCCTTTCATAATCTTAAATACTTCTATCAAATCCCCTCTCAACCTTCTACGCTCCAAAGAATAAATACCTAATCTGTCCAATCTCTCCCTATACTCTAGATGCTTAAACCCAGGTAACATTCTGGTAAACCTTCTCTGCACTCTCTCCACTCTGTTTATATCCTTCCTATAATTAGGCGACCAGAACTGCACACAGAACTCCAAATTAGGCCGCACCAACGTCTTATACAATCTCAACATCACCTCCCAACTCCTATATTCCTTGCAATAATTGATAAAGGCCAGCATACTAAAAGCCTTCTTCACCACCCTATTCACGTGAGTTTCTACCTTCAGGGAATGATGTACCGTCACTCCTAAATCTTTCTGCTCTTCTGTATTCCTCAATGCTCTCCCATTTACCACGTATGTCCTATTCTGATTCTTCTTACCAAAATGAAGCACCTCACACTTATCAGCATTAAATTCCATCTGCCATTTTTCAGCCCACTTTTCTAAGCAACCCAAATCCCTCTGCAATCCTTGAAACCCCTTCTTCATTATCCACTATTCCACCTATCTTAGTATCGTCTGCATATTTATTAATCCAATTCACCACCCCATCATCTAGATCATTAATGTATATAACGAACAACAATGGGCCCAATACAGATCCTTGAGGCACACCACTGGTCACCGGCCTCCAACCTGACAGACTACCACTACCACTCTCTGGCCTCTCCCTTTCAGCCAATGTTCAATCCATTTGACTATCTTAAAATTTATACCTAAAGACTGCACCTTCCTAACTAACCTTCCGTATGGTACCTTATCGAAGGCCTTACTGAAGTCCATATAGACAACATCCACTGTGCTACCCTCATCCACATTCCTAGTCACCTCTTCAAAAAATTCAATCAGATTGGTCAAACATGACCTTCCTCCCACAAATCCATGTTGAGTGCTCCTGATCAGACCCTGTCTATCCAGATGTTTATAAGTACTATCTCTAAGAATTTTCTCCATTAATTTACCTACCACAGACGTCAAACTTACAGGCCGATAGTTGCCAGGCTTCCTCCTTGAACCTTTTTTAAATAACGGAACCACATGCGCAATGCGCCAATCCTCCGGCACTATCCCCATATCTAATGGCATTTGGAAAATTACCGCCAGAGCCTCTGCTATTTCCTCCTCCACTTCTCTCAATGTCCTGGGGAAGATCCCGTCTGGTCCCGGAGACTTATCCACCTTTATATTCTTCAAAAGCCTTAAAACTACACCTTTTGTAATCTCTATATTCCCCATATTTACCCAATTTGCTTTTTTTATCTCACATCTCCCAATATCCTTCTCCTTAGTGAATACCGAAGAAAAGAAACTGTTCAATATCTCCCCCATTTCTCTAGGCTCCACACACAGTTTTCCGCTCTGATTTTCTAAGGGACCAATTTTGTCTCTAGCTTTCCTCTTACCATTAACATATTTGTAGAACTCTTTTGGATTAGTTTTCACCCTGCTTGCCATAGTTTTCTCGTACCTTCTTTTAGCTTTCCTAATTCCTCTCTTAAGTTTCCTCTTACATTCAATGTATCTTTCAAACATCTCCTTAACTCCATGCTTCTTATATCTAATGTACGCCTCCCTTTTTCTTCAAACCAAGTTTCCAATATTCCTTGAAAATCACGGCTCTCTCAAACCTTTTGCCCCTCCTTTTAACCTAACAGGAACATAAAGCTTTTGCACTCTCAAAATCTGATCTTTAAAAGTCTTCTATCTCTCTACTACATCCTGCCCATAAAACAAATTGTCCCAATGCACACCCTGCAAGTCCTTTCGCATCTCCTCAAATCTAGCTTTTCCCCAATCAAAAACCTCAATCCTTGGCCCTGATTTCTCTCTTTCCATAATGACATTGAAGCTGATGGCATTATGATCACTGGACCCGAAGTGCTCGCTAACACTAACCTCCTTCACTTGACCCATCCCATTTGCCAACAGTAGATCTAACACTGCTCCTTCTCTGGTCGGCACCTCTACATATTGTTGTAAAAAACTATCTTGCACACATTTCACAAACTCTAACCCATCCAGTCCTTTCACAGAATGTGTTTCCCAATCTATATGTGGAAAATTAAAATTTCCCATAATTACAACCCTGTGCTTATCACAAATATCTACTATCTCCCTACAGATTTGCTCCTCTAGGTCTCGGTACCCTCCGGGTGGTCTATAATACACCCCTACAAGTGTAACCTCTCCTTTCCTACTCCTCAGTTCCACCCAAATAGCCTCCGTGGATGTGCCCTCTAATCTATCCTTCCTAGGCACCGCTGTAATATTTTCCCTGACAAGCAATGCAACCCCACCTCCTCTTGCCCCTCCGACTCTATCACACCTAAAACAACGAAACCCAGGGATATTCAGTTGCCAATCACATCCCTCCTGCAACCATGTCTCACTAATCGCTACCACATCATACTTCCAAGTATCAATCCACACCTTCAGCTCATCCACCTTTTTTACAATACTCCTGGCATTAAAATATATGAATTTCAGAGATTTCCCAGTTTTTAATCCCTTTCCCTCATCTTTAATAACAACATTATTTACTTTTCCTGCCAATTGCCCTTCATCTTCTTCCAGAGCATTTCCCTTCTCTATCACCTGCCCATCCATATTCAAATACTTTCTACAAACAGTATTTTTATTGGGTAGTTTGCAACCTCTGAAAGGTTTGGGATTAGATAAGTTTCAGCTTGCTTTTGTATATTTAGCTTTATCCGTAGCGAAAAAATGTATTGCTAGTATGTTGAAAGATACAAACATGATTGATATTAATAGATGGCATAATGAGATGAAATATTGTTTAATAATGGGGAAAATTATGTATGTTTCACATGATAATTATAATTTTTTTATTAATAAATTGAATATCTACATTTCAATTTATATTGATTAGATTTTTAATATGTATATTTAACTTTTTTTTAATATTCTTTTTTTTTTAATGGCTCTCCTTAGGAGAGTTGGCTGAAGGGGGGAGTTCTTTTCTTTTTTTTATATATATATATATAAAAAGTTCATGTTCATGTTTAATTGCTGTATAAGTCATATATTATTTGTTTTTTGAACGAATAAAGTTTTTTAAAAAAAGGTCATTTTGTTTAAACCAGAACACAACCTTCCAAAACTGTCTCCATTTTCTTTTTAACATCCTGATAATCTAACAATGCTTGCTTTGAACATACACATCAACTAATGTTCCTCAGCCCTCTCGAGTGGAGAATTTAAAAGAATTACAAAAAAAAAGAAGTTTTCCTATCTTGGTCTGACCCCAAGTGTGCGACCCCAGTTCTGGACATCACAACCTCAGGAAATATCATTCCTTGACCTACTCCATCACAACAATGAGAATTTTGCATATTTCAATGAAACTGCCTTGCATTTAGTACAGACCAGTACGCTTCATCTCAAAGAAGAAAAGTTCCCTACTTGGAATCAATCTGTTAAAGCTACAGATCACTTCCTACTTCACAAATACATTCTTCCTTAGAGAGGAAGATCAGACTGTACATGATATTTCAGGTGCCGCTTCAACAGATATTTTCAGTAAGATTTCTTCAATCTTGTACCTGAGTTTATTTGTCTTAAAAACTAGCATACTACAGTTAGCATTTATCTTCTTAATTGCTTGTTTTGTTTGCATGTTAGTGTTCAGCGATTGACGTACAAAAATCCGATAAACACCAACACTTCAATCTCACATCTTTTAAAAAATAAGTCAGTTTTAGATTAGTTCCACATGATTTTCTTGCCTTTTACCTTTTAATTAGTTCATTTACATTCCCTGAAGCCTCTCTGTATCATCTTCACAACTCACACTTTCAGCAGATTTGTGTCATCCACAAATGTGGTTTATATTATACCTGGTTCCCTATTCATATCATTGACACAAATTGTAAACAGCTGGGACCCCAACACTAATCCTAGCTACAGCTTTTAAATTACATTCTCCCTACCCAAAAGGAGCTGTTCATTCTGATGGTTTTCTGCTTATAAAGAAAATTTACCTCAACAACCTCTCCTTGAAGAACAATTTTAGAGTCCAAACCTACCGCATCTATTGGTTTCCCTCATCAATTCTGGATGTTATAACTTCAAAAATAACAGATTTGTCAAACATAATTCCATTTTGAATTTGCTCCATCTATTTTTTTTTATGTGGCCTGTTACATTTCTTTGATATTAGATTACAGCATTTTCCCTTCATTTTTGGTCAACCAGTTTCTCTTTTTTACCATTTGTTATTTTATCTCTCTTTCCTTTACTAAATAGTGGAATTATATTTGCAATCTTTCCAGAATCCTCAGAAATGTTATAATTTGACAAACAATGCATCTACTATTTCTCTGTTAACTCTTTCAAAATCTGAAGATACAATGACATCAGGTCCTGGAAATTTATTGATTTTCAGACTCAATCATTTCTCTTTTCTTTTCAAAATATTTCATTGAGTTTAACATATAAGCATAAATACAGTATTGACAATTACATAATAATTCACAAAAAAGCCAATGAAAAAAAGTAGATAAAATTACATCAATAATTGCTGATACTTCAAAAACATTTAATTGAAATTATCTGTGCAAGCATGTTAAACCCATTTGTTGAAATAATGTATAAAATAATGGGAAAAAAAACCTAAAAATAAATCTAATCTATCCTCTCCTAATCAAGGTTAATTATGAATTAATTTTAAAAATCTATAATGTAGAACCACTGATAACCCTTGGAGAACAGATGATGAACCACAGGAACATGCAATAATTGTTAATTCTTCCAATTATAAAAATAGTTTGAAGAATTTTCCCCACAACTTCATAAATTGCAACTTTCTATCTTTAATATTATATCTATTTTTCTCTAAACTTAAATTGGACATGTTGTCATATAACCACTGTATATGAGTATGGGATGAATCATCTTTCCATTTCAGTAAAATTGCTCGCCTGGTTATTAATGTGCTAAAAGCTAAAACTTTTTTCTTGAAATGCCGATACAAGTTTATCTGAATCACGAGGAAAATCAAACAAAGCAATTAACAGGCATGTTCCAAATTAATCTTAAGAATCATTGATAAAGTTGATAAAATTTGGGCACTCCCAAAACAGATGGATCGAAGCTTCAAAAAAGTTACAGTATTCACATAACAGATTAATATCTGCATAAAAACGAGATAATTTGTCATTAATCATTAATCAAGCTGAGAGTAGAGACCAGTCTTTATCTGAACTTGTCAAGTTCAAATTTCATTTCCAATCACTCTTGAACCCAGCCATGGGAACTAGATTTAAATCCAATAAATTATTATAAATACATGGTGTTAATCCACCATGAAAATAAAACCATAAATTAAAAAAACAGATCAAGAATATTTGTGTTGGAAATTCACGGAAAATCCAAAAACCTTGTTCAGTCTCAGCTTTCAGATTTTCCATGAATTTCAATTATTTCTCTATACTTTTTATTATGATTATTTCTTCTCACCCCTCATTCATTAATTGAAATAAATGTAAATTAATGTAGCATTTCTCCAGTAAATAAATGCTCTTGCTGTTTCTTGTACCAAAGGACCAGTGAGCACTGTTTCTGACTTACCATACTTTTAAGTATAAAACACACGTTATATGCGTTTCTTCTTTGGCTTGGCTTCGCGGACGAAGATTTATGGAGGGGTAATGTCCACGTCTGCTGCAGGCTTGTTGGTGACTGACAAGTCGAATGTGGGACAGGCAGGCACAGTTGCAGCGGTTGCAAGGGAAAATTGGTTGGTTGGGGTTGGGTGTTGGGTTTTTCCTCCTTTGTCTTTTGTCAGTGAGGTGGGCTCTGCGGTCTTCTTCAAAGGAGGTTGCTGCCCGCCGAACTGTGAGGCGCCAAGATGCACGGTTGGAGGCGAGCTCAGCCCACTGGCGGTGGTCAATGTGGCAGGCACCAAGAGATTTCTTTAAGCAGTCCTTGTACCTCTTCTTTGGTGCACATCTGTCTCGGTGGCCAGTGGAGAGCTCGCCATAGAACACGATCTTGGGAAGGTGATGGTCCTCCATTCTGGAGACATGACCCACCCAGTGCAGTTGGGTCTTCAGCAGCATGGATTCGATGCTTGCGGACTCTGCCAGCTCGAGTACTTCGATGTCGGTGATGAAGTCATTCCAATGAATGTTGAGGATGAAGCGGAGACAGCGCTGATGGAAGCGTTCTAGGAGCCGTAGGTGATGCCGGTAGAGGACCCATGATTCTAAGCCGAACAGGAGCGTGGGTATGACAACGGCTCTGTACATGCTGATCTTTGTGTGTTTCTTCAGGTGGTTGTTTTTCCAGACTCTTTTGCCCGAGCACCGAACACAGGCCGCCGTTGCTAGGCAAACCCCGGCAGCCTGCACAGTCCGACCATTGGCAGCCGAGTCCCGGGCCGGGAGCGGTCAATGAGAACTGTTTAGTGTATCTCAGAGTTTAATACACACCTCAAAAAACCAATAGTTTACACACTAACAACTGTGAACTTCATTGCAGAGTTCTCTCCAGTCTTAAAAAAAAATTTCTACTAGAACTTTTCTTTCTGATCCTCAACCAATGCTGCATCCCCTTTACTCGGCCGCGGCAGGAGTAAACGCACGCAGGCCGATTCCAGGGTGTACCACTCTATAACTGGGGACAGCGGTCGTAGATCTCCAGAAATGGTTCGACCTAAAAGGGGAGGCAGGCCTCTTCAGCCCGGTTAAGCAACCTGCATAGGAGAAGGTCACTCCGATATAAAACCTACGACCCAAGGACCTCGTTGCCACGTTGCAGCTTGCTTGGCCACGGCACACGAACCATGGGTGTAAAGGGTGGGGCCAGTACTGCGCACACTGCACTCCACCTAAAAGCTCCTTTGCACAGGCCTGAGGACAGGCCACATCCTCCCCCTCAAAAGATGCGTTTTTCACAAACCAGGTAACCCACTGCATGTTATATTCATGGTATGCAAGAATATTTTTACATGTTGAAACATCGAGCACAATTTATAGCGAGCAGGGGAACACAATAGCGGCAATGAAAGAACACACAATTTATAGCAAGTGTGAGAAGTAATAGCGGCAATGAAAGAACATGCACAATTTAAAGTGAGCATTGGAATTGGGTACATAGGAAATAGGAAAATTCACAATTTTAATCTTGAGAATATCTTTTTGGCCTGAGTGCGAAGGTATTCCAAGAAACAGGATATTCTGGCTAAAGCACTGCACCTTATCATTGTTAATTGTCCAGACCTGTCCCCTGAGAGAGGAAATTAACAAGATAAGGTTCATTTTAAAAAGAAAGGCTTTTTAAATCATGACAGAATTAACTCTGAAGCCTGTTTTCGATCTATTCAATTGATTCCTCTCCAAAGCTTATTTATGTGTTGCAGGAGGATACCATCTATATAATGGACAATTGTCACCTCTGGGGATAGCTGAATGGGTGTAAATCACGGGAGATTAACTGTGGTAGTTAATGGGACTATGCAATGCGTTTTGTCTCATGCCCTAAGTAAATGCAAATTGTGCTTGTGTCGGAATGTAGAATACTACACCCATGCGGTATCTGCTTGTGCGCGCTAAACAAAAATATTTTTACTCAATTTATGATTTTATGCGCGTGCGTGCATGCGTGTGTGCGCGCATTATATGAGTGAAAATACAGTTCTCATTTGCATGGGAATCCTGAAATTGTTGCTACTTATGCGAGGAATGTTCTCAGTTTAGTTCAGAACTGTTGTTATTTTCTAATGCTGAATCCAATGGTGTATTTGGATTGTTAAATACCTGTCATTATAAATAATGTCACATAGTTAAATCACCACATTACTTGATGAATAGAAACATAGAAAAATCTACAGCACAATATAGGCCCTTTGGCCCACAATGTCGTGCTGAACATGTCCTTATCTTAGAAATTACTCGGCTTACTCATAGACCTCTATTTTTCTCAGCTCCAAAACTCTGTTAAAATATCCCATCGTATCCTCCTCCGTCACCATTGTCGGCAGCCACCACTCTCTGCGTAAAAAAACTTACACCTGGCATATCCTCTGAACCTACTCTCCAGCACCTTAAACCGTGTCCTCATGTGGCAACCATTTCAGCCCTGGGAAAAAGCCTCTGACTATCCACATGATCAATGCCTCTCATCATCTTAAACACCTCTATCAGGTCACCTCTTATCCTCTGTCGGTCCAAGGAGAAAAGGCCAAGTTCACTCAACCTTTTATCATAAAGCATGCTCTCTAATCTAGGCCACATCCTTGTAAATCTCCTCTGCATCCTTTATATGCCTTACTGTATCTAGTGCTCTCTTTGAGGCCTTCCCGACATTGGACAGACTGGGGGCAGATTGGGAAATCGCTTCGCTGAGCCCCTTCGCTTCATCTGCACCAGTGACAGAGGCCTACCAGGAGCCAATCAATTCAGTTCAGTATGACACTCCCATGCTCACATGTCTATCTATGGCTTTATGTACTGTCCTACCAAGACCTCTCGCAAATTGGAGGAAGAACACTTGATTTTCCATCTGGGCTTTCTCCAGCCATGTGGCATTAACATTAACTTTTCCAGTTTCTGCTAACCTGCTCTCCTCTTCCCACTCCTCCCTTCCTTCCCCTTTCCAGTTCTCCTCCATTCCTTCCCTTTCCCTTAGCCATTCCTTGTCCTTTTGATCACTGCTGTCTTCTCCCTCCCTTCTCCACCTATCACCTCCTGCCTTTGTGATCACCCTTCCCCCTCCCCACTCTTTTGTTCAGATGCCTGCTGACATTTTTCAATACCTTGATGAAGGGATCAGGCTCAAATTGTCAGTTATGTATTTTTACCTCTGCTATATAAAGGACACTACTTGACCTGCTGAGTTTCTCCAGATTTGTATTTTTACTTCAACCAAAGTGCCTTCAGATTTTCGTGTTTTAAGACGATCTTGATAATCTAGATCCCAAACATCGTATTGAGGAGTGGCAGTTGCATGCGTGTGATTTCTGCTAACATGACGCGGCTGTTACAAACCAGAGAAGGCAGAACTTGATCAAGTGGCAAAAGCGATCAAGATTTTGTAAGACGAATAATTAATACTCATGAAAGTTGGGTGCCTGTGAAGGAGCTTGTTAGCATGTATAAGCAAACAGATACCGAGGGTGGTTTCAAGCGCAACATATCATGCTTTCTCCTCAATCTATCCCAATTCATCCACTCTCCAGTTTATACTCAATATTTACTATCCCTGTATCTCTTTGTTATATAATTCACCCTCATCTTGCTTTCGAACTTCCTCCCATCCTCTCTCTGATATCTCCATCTGCTAGCTCTTAACACTGAGTTTCATCCTTGGGAACTCTTGTACCCAGTTCCAGCTGCCCACCAGTCCATGCTTCCAACCCATCCATTTTCCCAGATGCAAACACTGACCACAAATCTAAATAAACACCTGTCCTCACTGCAAGACATAAACCCTGAGCACAGACTCAAATGGACATCTGTCCTCATTCACAGATGAAAACCCTGAGCACAGACTCGAATACACACATATATCCAGGCTCAAGTCACAAACTCTGAGCACTCTCCTGGAAGCACAACTGTCCAAGCTCACAGCTGCAGCCCCTGATCACACAGCAAACTCTCCACACTCAACGATGGATACCCCGATCACACACGCCAAATGTCCACTCTCACAGCCAGGCTCTCAATGCTGGCGTTCTCACTAGCAAGTTAAACAGCGAAGGCAGAAGCAGGTCTGGCTCTGAGTGACAGCCATTTTCTAGATCATCAAATCAATTAATATGCATAATTAGCTGACTGCAATATTTCCTCAAATCATATAGATGGTCTTAAATGCATTGTGAGCGGTATCTTAAATGTGCATAATTCAGTAGTTACCTGACATAAACTGTATGTATACATTATGAGAGTGTAAAATAAATACACTGATTCATCCTGTGCTTATTAAATAGCCTCAAAATGCAAAATTTGCAGGTAGTTTTAATCAAAATCGATTCTAATATTTAGCTTAACTGGCATTTTAACCATCGCTACAGCTGGATATAACAGCAGGTGGAAAACTTGGAGCTGCAGTAATTACCATAAACTTTACAAAAGCATCACCACAAGCATGTAATGAGGTTAGTCAACACAGAATGATTCTAGAAACAGAGATCAAGGTTCCAAGCATATTATACCTTGCCAGTTCTTCACTATTTAGATGTACTGAATGTGCACTTACAGAGATTTCTCAAGATAATGTCAAGAAGAGAATACGAAAGAAACATCTGCAAAAAGATAGGCATTTTTTTCCACATGCAAACCAACATTATGATTATTATTAATCTGATCTATAAATACCAGCTCCTCATGCATGCCAAAATTTAAAGATGCTTTATTCCTCAGAATAATTTTGAAAAATTAGCAACTTTCAATTTTTAATAAAACTGTCATTTTTTTGTGATATTAACAATAGTGTTGATGTCAACTGCAGATTGAGAATCACTCTTCAGATAGTGTGCAAGTTGGCTGAGCAATAACAACTTGCACTTGGTGGATCATGGTGTGATAAAGCCCGCCTTTAACTGATGATGTGACCACATCACATATGGATTAAGAGCAGGAGTAGGTCATTCAGCCCTTTGAGCATAATGCAGTGTCGAAGCCACACACCAAAGATAAGACGATATTTTTCGTGCATTTTGCAGACAAGTTATAGAAAGAAAACTTGATGAATGCAAAACATGTATCCAATCTTAAATGTTATTTTAAATTTAGACATACAGCACTGTGACAGGACAATTCGGCTCTATAAGTCCGTGCCGCCCAATTTGCACCTCATTAACCTACACCTCAGTACGTGTTTTAAAGAGTGGAAGTAAATCCAAGGCCCTGGAGAAAACACGCAGACATGGGGAGAATGTACAAACTCCTTACAGACAGCGTTGGATTCAAACCCCAGTCCAGTCCCAATCGCTGGCGCTGTAAAGGCGTTGTGCTCGTCACCCATGAAGTTGACAGTGAAACGAAATGAAATTCCTCAATGGTAAAATTCCTCAAAAGTGAGGGCAGATGTGGGAAAAAAAAACACATCAGTTCCACCACCAAATTGACACTTTAACTCTGAATCTCTCTCCACAGATGTTGTCCAATTTACTGAATACTTCAGCATGGGCTGTTTATTATTTTAGATTTCAAACATCTGCCGCAGTTTGCTTTACAATGTGAACAAATAATTAATAAAAAAAGAGGAATTTGAAGAGAGCAATTTAGCAACTGAGAAAGATTTCATTACATGGCTGAAATTGCAACATCATGACATCAGAAATGCATTGAACAAACCTAACATTAGTCATTTTTCTCAGCAACAAATTTCCCAATTGTGAAATGAATGTAGAATACTAACAGAATCAGAAATACATTTTGGTAGCAGTGCAGGAATAATTGACACATCAGTATGAATATAGCAGCACATTAAGATGAAGCTTTGATTATACTAATGAAAACTTGAAAAGTACAGTCATTATCTGGGCTTACCGTGGATTTGAAAGAAGAAGTGGATTCATTTTGTTCTGAGACAGAGTCAAAAGCATTTCATTCTGGTAGTGATGGCCTTGATTGACAGGCTGTAAAAAAAAAAAGGAGCATTTGGAAGGTAATGACATGAAAAGATTAATTTAAACAGATACTTCTTTTAATCAAGCAAGGAAAGTCTGGAGCCAAGTCCTCCTGAAGGACATGAAATATAAAAGAATATAAAATTCTAGCCTTTGAGTAAGAAAGAAATTAGTTTATTCAATTTCTAATTGCACAACCTCTCTGGCGACTAGAAGTGGGAACTCATTATCTTCAAAATAAAATTACTTACTGGAGTTGCTTCACAAGTATTTAAAGCAATAACATTCTGCACTAGTTTATTTGCAGCAAATAAAAATGTTACCAATTAAAATATAAAAATAAGTGAACAAAGGTATAAACGTACAACTATCCATCCCAAAGCTCACCTTGTTTTCTTTTGAAAAGAATCTTAGCTGAGGACATGATACTCAAAATCATTCTCCTCAGAAAACGAGAATCAAGAGCTTTGTCCATTGTCCTGCTAAATCATAATCAAACACCACTCAGGGAAGCACTTGTTTAACATATTTATTTGTAAACTAATAATCCAATATAAACATTGTGATTGCGAGAGATGGGGAAACACTCACCTTACCTTAACTCATCAAAAATTTCCCAACAATAAACTGTTACTTGTCAGGTTTGAACTGAACTGAAGTGAGGTCTTGTCGGGGGTCACTGGAGGCAAAGTCATGGACACTCAGTGACTCTGAAGGGATTCCCTTTTGCTTCTCTTTCTCTGCCTGTAAGGGGCAACTTAATGGTGAATCTAAAGGCAATTTCATGTAATGTCTGGTGCATTGTGGATGCAGCATCTGCTACCAGTGCAGCAAATCGCAGATGGATTTATCACGATACTTTCCCAAATTTATAATTTCCACCAGATAGGACGAGAGCAGCACAAATTGGAAAGCAATCACTTCAAAGTCCAGCTCCAAATCACACAATAAATTCACGAGCATTTTTCATTGTCAATGGGCCAGAATACAGTCCTGGAATTACCTGTCTGAGACAATTGTGAGAGTACAGATAGCTGGAAATTAAGAAGAAAATAAATGAAAATACATTGCCAATGAAGTCCACAGTACAAGAGACAGTTTTGTAAAACCTATCTCCATATCTCGGACCCCAACAACAAAAGGGCCACCATATATTGTATTTCCTTGAATAATGTAGGCATGATTAAAAGTTAAACCATGAAAGAACATCTCAAATTTAGCAAAAACTTCAATAATATTAACTATAACATAATATCCATGATCTCATCAGTATCAATGTTAAATATTTCAAGTCAATTAGTGCTCTAAAGGCATTTTTTGATCAATCCTGTTTGGATGAAAATCAAAAATATTTAATACATCAATGAAACTTGCTACAAAATAGAATCTGGTGGACCGTCCATGGTTAAATCACAAATTTAATATTTTTATGAAAATCTGCAGTTACTTTAGAATAGACATGTAGCTCATCTGCACACATCTAAAGTCTTAACTTGCCCCAAGGTGGAGCTGCAACTGCATTCTTATGCTTAGTTCAGAATGCAGTTAAAATGATATTATTGAATCTTTCCGAAATCTTAAATTTCTGATCATGCATGAAATGACTGGTCTGATAAACCACAAATTGTATGACTGGCCATTACAAAAGCTCTATTCTTCATGCAGAAGCTAGTAAGTGACATTTATTCTGTAATTCACTATTACAAATATATCTGAAAGCAAAGTGAGGTCACCTTGTTGAAATCAAAATATTTGCTTTGCCATTGATAGCAGAGTACATCATTAAAATATCAGATGCTTGCATTTAAATAAATTAAAGTTTCTTTTTTCTACTATACTAGCTATGCACCTGAACAAACACAAAACTCAATTTTACTTACTGACATTCCTGTATATGAATGCATTCCCGTAATATTACTGCACTTAAAAGACTGATGTACAGTACATAGACATGTTCATTGGAATGAACAATAGAACAAGCTTCCTTTTTTCTTATCAGTCTGTGTTACTTTAGTGCCATTTATTGCAATACTGGAAAAGTAGGATGACCGTATCGACTGAATTTTGTGCATTTTCAAACTTACAAACAAAACTTTTGGAGAGAACTCAACAGTGGCTTATGAGCTTCAGTGCAAGGCTGAGGTCCCTGGGATAGCTATATCTGAGGGTAACGTCACATCATTCAAGAGGATGAACCCTTGCAAGGCATCAGGCCCTCATGGTGGACTTGGCAGAGTACTGAAAATCTGTGCCAATCAACTAACCGTCATGTTCACAGACATTTTCAATCTATCATTACTGCAGTTGGAGGTTCCCACCTGCTTCAAAAGGGCATCAATCATCCTGGTGCCCAAGAAGAGTAGTGAACTGCCTTAATGACTATCGCCCAATAGCACAAATTTCTACTGTGATGAACTGTTTTGAGAGGTTGGTCATGGTAAGAATTATCACATACCTAAGTAAAGAACTGGATCCACTGCAATTTGCCTACCATCACTTCTACAACTAGATCCTTGACTTCTTCATCGGAAGACCACAGTCAGTATAAATTTGAAACAATGCCTCCTCCTCACTGAAAATTAACACAGGCACCTCAATGAAGTGCACTTAGCCCACTGCTTTGTTCATTCCACACACAAGACTGTATGGTCAGGCACAATTAAAATGCTATCTGAAAATTTGCTGACGACATCACAGTTGTCAGCAGAATCATAGATGGCAATGAGGAAGAGTATAAGAGGGAGGTAGATAAACAAGTTGAGTGGTGACACAACAACAATCACCAAAACATTAGCAAAACCAAGGAGATGATTATGGACTTCAGGAGGAAATCAGGAGAACATGAGCCAGTCCTCATTGAGAGGTCAGCAGTGGAAAAGTTCAAGAACTAAATTCCTGGGTGTCGGCATTTTTTTAAAGATCTGTCCTGGAGCCTCCATGTTGATGCAATCATGAAGAAGGCTCACCAATGGCTATACTTAGGGAGGAGTTTGAGGAGATTTAGTAGGTCACTGAAGACTCACAAAACCTTCTACAGGTATACTGTGGACAGCATTCTGGCTGTTTGCATCACTGTCTGGTATGGAGATCTCTATGCTCAGGACAAGAATAAACTCCAAAGGGTTTTAACTTGGCCTGCAATAACATGGGCACCAGTCTTCACTCCATTGACGACATCTTCAAGAAGCAGTGTCTTAAGAAAGCAGCCTCTATCCCTCAAAACCCCCCACCACCCAGGCAATGCCTGCTTCACTCTTCTACCATCAGGTAAAAGATACAGGAGCCTGAAGATGAGCACTCAGCGGCACAAGGACAGTTTCTTCCCCTCTGCCCTCAGATTTCTGAATGAACAACGAACCACAGACACTACCTTACTTTGCATTTTTCTTGTATTGTTTTTTTAAAATTTATTTTGTAATGTGGTTTCTATAAATGTTTGCAATGTGAAACTGCTGCAAAACAAATTTTATGACAAGTTCACGACAATGAATTCTGATTCTGAAAATCAACTTATGGATGTCAGAATCTCTTGGTTTACTGGAATGGGTTGTACAGAAATAACTAAAAGAGAATTAACACTACAGTATACTTGTTGCAGATGACCCCATCCATTATAGTTTTGGTTGGAGTAATCACTAAACAATTCTTGGGGAGAGTAAATCCTATTTTTATATTAATGATCAATTGAACTGCAAGCCACAATGTCTATCCACGACAATACTAAGTAAGATAGATTAAGAAGACCTAGCAGATCAAAATGTGCAACCCCAAAGGTGGTGTGAATCATCCATAAAAGAACTACTTGCTCCCACAACCTGTCATCTCCTGGCCCTCAGTATTCCTCAGATTACCATCACTCACAAGGAAGCATGTATAGGTGTGTTATCAACCTAGCAAAGTCAAACTATAGGATTACACTTCAGTAAAAACAACAAAAATTATAAAATTCAAATGATGACACATTGGGAAATATTAAATGTTACCTGTCACTGAAAGCAAATAGGCAGGGGAAGCAAGTGTTAAGAAGGCAACTTGCACGTCAGCCTTCAATGCAAGCAAGGTATTTGTAGTACAAGAGCAAGGATGTCATACTACAGTGAAACAGGGCCTCAATAATACCATAGCTGTGTACTGTATATTGTTTAACTTCATTATTTAAAGATATGCTTGCTGTGAAGGAAGTGCAGTAAAGGTTCACCAGATTGATATCAGGGATAGTTGGACTATTATGAGAGGAGAGATTGGGTAAACTAGGCCTGTATTCGCTGAAGTTTAGAAGAATGAGAGGAAACTCATTTAAGCATACATAATAGTGACAAGATTAGATAGAATGGATTCAGTCAGATTGTCTCCCTTGACTGGGCTGTCTATAATGAGCAGTACTGCCTCAAAAATGGGGTAGAATATTGAGGACTGATTATGAAATGTATTCACTCAGAAGGCGATGAACTTGTGGAACTCTCCATCAGAGAAGATGGTGGAGGCCGATGTGAGTGGTTAATAGATATCTAGACACAAAAGGCAGCAAGGATTATGGGGAGGAAAGAGGAATACGCTGTTAAGATAGAAAAATTGCCATGATTGAATTGAATTATGGGACATGATCAAAAGGGACAATTGGCATATTCTTGCTCATATTTTCTGTGTTTCTATGTCTACATTAATACACCAAAAGAGGTGTCCTTTGGAAAATATTGATACTAACATTTTCCTGATTTATTTAAGCAATTGAAGAACATTAAATCAAAGTGAACTGTCACTTTGCAGTTAATAGTGTTGAAAACTTGCTACATTTCCAAAGAGTGAAACACGATTGGCTGCAGATGGTGTGATTGTAGTCAATACACCAAAAAGCTGGATGAACTCAGCCGGCCTTTTCAGCATCTATAGGAAACAAAGATATATTGCCGATGTTTTGAGCCAAGGCCCTTCTTCAAGGAAAAATCAGAAAGTCTCAAAATTCAAACAATGGGGGAGAAATCTAGACGAACAAAAGGTGTTGATTGGATATTTATCAGATTTTATCATATCTTGTGTGAGAGGAGAGATAAAGGGGGAAGAAAGGGATGGGGGGGGGCAGCCAGAGAAGTCAATATTAATGCCATCTATTTGAAGAGTGCCCAGTCAGAAGATGAGCTGTTGTTCCTCCAATTTACAGGTGGTCTCAGTCTGGCAGTGCATGAGACCATGGACAGACATGTTGGTAAGGGAATGAGATGGGGAATTGTAATTGGTGGCCGCTGGGAGATCCACACTACTGCACCAGACAGAGCCAAGGTGCTCAACAAAGCGATCTCCCAGTTTGCCAGGGGGGACAAAAGAGAGTCAAGGTAAACAGAGACCAATTCAGTGGGACATGATAAATTCTCACCTAGTCCCTTATCATATCCAATTAACAGCTTTTGTTGGTCTGGATTCCTCCCCCCATTGTTTGAATTCTGAGACTTTCTGATATATCCTGCTTCTGGCTTTTCAGAACTTTCCGAGAAGGGCTCAGGGCCATAACATCGGCAATATATCTTTGTCTCTTATAGATGGTGAAAAAACCGGCTGAGCTCCTCCAGCATTTCAGTGTGTTTACTACAATTCTAAAGAGAACCACTGGTAGCTGCAGTGAGCACATTCCGACTTTCATGATTGCACATGCAATGTGGCAGCACAGTGCGCACTGGAGGTCAGATTCTGTCCAATTAATATTGAGCACAATCCAGTGTAGTATTTTCTCAGGGATTTTGAGATATTCTCTTGCGATCCTTTCAAGGTCATCCAATGTCTCAAACATATTGGTGGAGTGGGTAAGAAACATTAATCCATCTGCTCTTGAAATCTGCAACTAAGTAGTATAATGATTTGCCCATTAAAACTGCCTCCCTTCCATTCAAATTGACATTAAGACGCTTACTTAAAAATCCTCACCAGGCCTGCTTGAGCATCTGTGGGATGGCAAGGGAATTTCCCAAGTCCTTTGAATTTTCTGTTGGCAGCTGTTTTTTTCCCAGGTATGAAGAAAAGAGCCAATCCAATCAATAAAATCACTGAACAAAAAGAAAAAAAATAGTATCCTGCTTTCAAAACCACATAAGGCAAGATCCATTTTTGAAATTACATCTATCAACACGATTCTCTAATATGGAGATTGTTACAGATAGAATCGCACACCAGCCACACTTGAACTTCTTTCTGGAAATTGTAATCTCTTGATGACACTGACTGTAATCATATCACACAAAAATAGGAACATGTGAAGATCCAAAAGACTGTACAGTAAATCCATTTGATCCTTGATACACATCAAAGAAATATTCTACGTAATCTCAGTTTTTAACCAATACCTACATTTGTTCTAAATTTTCTACATTCTCAAAGTAAAAAAATGTTAGAACCGCAACCAGGCCACAAGCCCTCCATACCTCTCCCATCCATGTACCTGTCCAAATTCTTCTGGTGTTAAAATTGAGCCCATTTTCATCACTTCAGCTGGCAGCTCATTCCACACTCCCACCACTCTCTGTGTGAAGAAGTTCCCCCTCATATTCCTCCTAAATGTTTCCCCTTTCACACTTAACCCATGTCCTCTGGTTTGTATCTCACCTACCCTCAGTGGAAAAAGCTGACCTACATTTACTCTGTCTATCCCCTTCATAATTTTAAATACCTCTATCAAATCTCCACTCATTTTTCTACACTCCAGGGAATAAAGTCCTAGCCTGTTTAATCTTTTCCTATAACTCAGTTTCTGAAGTACATGCAACATCCTAGTAAATCTTCTCTGCACTCTTTCCATCTTATTGATATCTTTCCTGTAGTTAGGTGACCAAAACTGCACACAATACTCCAAATTTGGCCTCACCAATGTCTTAAATAATTTTACCATAACATCCCAACCCCTACACTCAATACTTTGATGAATGAAGGCCAATATGCCAAAAGCTTTCTTTACAACTCTATCCACCTGTGACTCTACTGTCAGGGAATTATGTATTTGTATTCCCAGGTCCCTCTGTTCTACAGCACTCCTCAGTGCCCTACCATTCACCATGTAAGTCCTTTCTTGGTTTGTCCTTCCAAAATGCAACACCTCACACTTGTCTGCATTAAATTCCATCTGCCATTTTTTAGCCCATTTTTTTCCCAGCTGGTCCAGATCCCTCTGCAAGCTTTGAAAACCTTCTTTGGTTGAGCATCTCCAATTTTAGTGTCATTTGCAAATTTGCTGATCCAATTTACCACATTATTATCCAGATCATTGATATATATGACAAACAAAAATGGTCACAGCACCGATCCTTTAGGCACATCACTAATCACAAGCCTCCAATTTGAGAAGCAATCATCCACCACAACTCTATGGCTTTTCCCATCCAGCCATTGTGGAATCCAGTCCAGCCACTGTGGAATACCCAGTGTCTGAACTTTCATAACATCCCATGTGGGACCTTTTCAAAGGACTTTAAAATCCATGTAGACACATCCACAGCCTTTCCTTCATCAATTTTCCTGGTAACTTCCTTGAAATACTCTAGAAGACTGATTAAACACAAACTCCCACTCACAAAGCCATGCTGAGTATCCCAATAATTATATATTCGACCTCTTAGAACACCTTCCAATACTTTACCTACAACTGACACAAGGCCGATAATTTCCAGGGTTACTTTTGGAGCCTTTTGTTAACAATGGAGCAACATGAGCTGCTCTCCAATCCTCTGGCACCACAGCTGTGGCGAAGGACATTTTAAATATTTCTGCCAGAGTCTCTGCTATTTCTACACTAGTTTCCTTCAATGACCGAGGGAATATCTTGTCAGGTCATGGGGATTTATCCATCCTTATTTGCTTTAAGACAGCCAGCACTCTTTAATCTGTGTAGGTTCCATGTCCTCACTGCTTCTTTTCCTTACTTCCCACAACTCTCTGTCAGTTTCCTGAGTGAATACTAATGAAAAAAAAAGTTGAGATCTCTCCCATCTCATTTGGCTCCATACACTCTGATCTTCAAGGGGACCAATTTTGTCCTTACTAATCTTTTGCTTTTAATACACCTGTATACACCTTCACATTGTCGGCCAAAGCAACCTCATGTCTTCTTTTAGCCTCCCGATTTCTTTCTTGAGGTTTTTCTTGCAATTTTTATACTCCTCAAGTACCTCATTTGATCAATGTGGCCTATACCTGCTATATACCCTTATCTTCTTTCGAACCTGATCCCCAATATTCCTCAAAAACCAAGGTTTCCTATACCTACTAACCTTGCCTTTAATCCTGACAGGAACATACAAACTCTGAACTCTCAAAATTTCACCTTTGAAGGTCCTCCATTTACCTCACACATCCTTGCCCAAAAACAACTTATCCAATCCATGCATTCTAGATCATTCCTCATTTCCTCAAAATTGGCCTTTCTCCAATCTAGAATCTCAAACTGAGGCCCAGACATATCCTTCTCCATAATTAATTTTAAACTAACGGCATTATGATCACTAGACCCAAAATGTTCTCCTACACATACTTCTGTCACTTATCCTGCCTCATTCCCTAATAGGAGATCCAGTATTGCATTCTCTCTAGTTGGTTCTTCTACATAATGATTTATAAAAAATTCCTGAACACATTTGACAAACTCCAAGGCATTCACCCCTTTTACAGTATGGGAGTCCCAGTCAATATGTGGAAAATTACGTTACCTGCAGCTGTCTGATACCCTTCTACTGATTAGCTCCTCCAATTCCCATTGACTATTGGGCGGTCTTTAATACAACTCCATGAGTGTGTTCATACTTTTCCCATTCCTCAGCTCCACCCATATAGCCTCAGTAGATGAGCTCTCTTGTCTGTTCTGCCTGAGCACAGCTGTGATATTTTCCCTGATGAGCAATGCTACTCCTCCCCAACCACCACCACTCCCCTGTTCCATCGCATCTAAAGCAACGGAAGCCCTGAACATTGAGCTCCTGCAACCAAGTTTCACTAATGGCCCCAATGTCATAATTCCACATGCCAATCCACACTCTAAGCTCATTGAAATTAATGCATTTTAGAAAATTTCTGCCACGTACAACCCGTTGACTTCTAACGATAAATGACATTTTCACATCACATTTTCCCTCCTCCAGTCCTCTATCTGCTCTGGCACTCTGGTTCCCATCCCCCTGCAAATCTCGTTGAAACTCACCAGAGCAGCACTAGCAAACCTTCAAGCAAGGATATTAGTCCCCCTCCGATTCTGATCCAAACCATCCTGTCAGAACAGGTCCCACATTTTCTAGAAGAGAAATGATCTAGAAACCTGAATCCCTCCTTCCAGTGCTATGTCCTTAGCCATATGTTAACCTGCATTATCCTCCTATTTCCAACCTCACTAGCATGTGGCACAGGTAACAATCCTGAGATCATAACCTTGGAGATCCTGTCCTTCAACCTAGTGCCTAACTGCCTGAACTGTCCTTGCAGAAGAGTCTAGGATCATTTTACATTATAATTTTTTTAAATATTACCCAAACACGTTAAAAGAGGGTTGATTTTGAAATATGGCATTTTAAAATATTTTTATTGATTTTAATAAAGAAATTATACAAAAAAAAGGGAATTCAAGTCAAAGTCAAGTCAACTTTATTGTTCATACCATGCTCACACGATAAAAGACGAGAGCATTTCTCTAGGAACACGGAGCAAACTTACATAAATATGTTAGAATAGAAGTTAAGCACATTAAAATATTAAGACATACATTAAAAGTCTATAATACCCCATCTCCAAATGTTCTGGGAGTTCAGGAGTCTGATGGCTTGGGGGAAAAAGCTGTTGCCCAAACTCAATGTAAGGTGCTGAGTGCTGCAGTATCTCCTACCAGATGGAAGAAGGGAGAACAGTTTCCTTGTGGAGTCCTTCACAATGTTTATTGCCTTTCACCTGCATCGAGTGTTGTTAATGTCCTCCATGGTAGGAAGGAAGCCCCCAAGGTTCTTGCAGTCCGAGGAGGTACCAGACAGTGATGCAGTTGTACAGGATGCTCTCGATACATCCTCAGTAGAATGTACATGGAGGGTGGGAGATGATCATCCCTCAGCCTTTGCAGGAAGCAGAGGTGCTGCTGGACTTTCTTGGCTATGGAGTTTCTGTTAAGGGACCATGTGAAGTTCTCTGCCAAGTGCACTCCAAGGAACTTGATACTCTTGATGCTCAAAACGATGGAACTGTCATATCAGGTACTTGCTGAACTTATTCTGCATAATTTTATTTCTTTTTTTCCCAGGTAAGATGATTAAAAGTGCACACAATATTCTTGCTGTGATCTAATTTTGTCTAGTTCATGATATTAAAAAATATTTTAATGACCATTGATAATTATCATTACTTTCCGCAAATATAAAAGCAAAAGTGGAGTCACAATGTGCCACATGAGGAAAAACTCAAGTTTCAGAGACTCCTCTCTCTGGGCTGATGCTTTTATTACTGAAATTACAATTTACCTTGTAATCATGCTTCTTCTCCACACATGGAAATTGATTTCCCTTAAGATAAACCTTCTATTTGATAAAAAAAATGGTCGAGTCTTCATGGTCTCCTACAGCATTGGGATGGGAAAGATCAGGTTATTAAAAATGAACAGCTTCTGCAAAGCAAACTATTTTGGTTAGCAGTATGCAGTGCCCTCCATAATGTTTGGGACAAAGATGTATTTTTTCCCCTTTATAAATTTAAAACTGTGGAGCACAGGGGCAAATATCAAACAATTCACATGTAATTAAAGTGCGCATTCCAGATTTTATTAAAGGCTATTTGTACACATTTTGGTTTGACCATGTAGAAATTACAGCACTTTTTATATGTAGTCCCCTAATTTCAGGATACCATAATATTTGAGACATGGCAATGGCATGTACAGTATATTAGTTATTCTTAGCAGTTTCATGTATATCCCTTGCATGCAATGACAACTTGAAATCTGTGATTCATAGACATCACCAGGTGCTGACTATCTTCTCTGCTGATGCTTTGTCAGGCCTCTACTGCAGCCATCTTCAGCTCCTGCTGGTTTTGGGGACTTGTCCCCTTAAGTGTTCTCGTCCCCTTAAGTGTTCTCTTCAGCATATGGAAGTCATGCTCAATTGGATTTAGATCAGGTGATTGACTTGGCTATTCAAGAATTTTCCAGTTTTTAGCTTTGAAAAATTCCTTTGTTGCTTTAGCAGTATGTTTGGGATCATTGTCTTGCTGTAGGATGAAGCACCATCCAATGAATTTGGAGACATTTGCACGAACTTGAGCAGATGTTTCTATACACCTCAGAATTAATTTTGTTATTGCCATCAGCAGTTACATCATCAATGAAGATAAGTGCATCAATAACTGTGGCAACTATACATGCCCTGGCTGTAACACCCCCACCACGTTTCACAGACGAGGTGGTATGCTTTGGACCTTGGGCAGTTCCTTTACACCTCCACACTTTGCTCTTGCCATCACACTGATATAGGTTAATCTTGGTCTCAGTTGCCTACAAGATCGATCTTCAAAATTCTGCAGGCTCTTTTAAATACTTCATGGCAAACTGCCATCTGGCCATGCTGTTTCTTTGGCTAACAAGTGGTTTGCATCTTGCAGTGTAGCCTCTGAATTTCTGTTCATGAAGTCTTCTGCGAACAGTCGTCATTGACACATCGGCACCTGCCTCCTGAAGAGTGTTTCTGATCTGTTGCACTGGTGTTTGGGGACTTTTCCTCATTATGATGAGAATTATTCTGTCAACAGCAGTCTTCCTTGGCTTCCTGGACCCTTTGAGATTACTGTGTTCACCAGTAAGCTCTTTTCTCTTAATGATGTTTCAAACAGTTGATTTTGGTAATCCTAAGGTTTTGGCAATGACTCTTATGGTTTTATTCTTGTTTTTCAGCCTCATAATGGCTTCTCAGAATCAGAATTTACTGTCATGATCCAGTCATGAAATTTGTGCAGCAGTATCAGGAGTGAAAAATATTCATATTATAACCATCATACAACATAACTATAAAAGTGCATGAAAAGTAAGGCAGTGTCTATTCAGGAATCTGATAGGAGTGAGGAAGAAGCTGTCCTTGTGACGTTGAGTGCTCGTCTTTAAACTCCTATACCTATTACCCGACGGCAGCAGAATGAAGAGGGCATGGCCTGGCTGGAGAAAGGAAGGGAGGTGGGAGGGGGAGGGGGAAGTACAGACCAACAGACAAAAAGTGTTAATTCAATACGATAAGAGGAAATGTGAGAATTGATTTTGGTTCTGAAAGGAGACAGAGAGAAAGGGTGGGGGTGGGGGGGGGAGGAAAAGACTATACTATTTAGAGGCTTCTTGCGATGGACAGATCTGAGATGCTCAACGAAGCAATCTCCCAGTCTGTATCCAGTGTTTCCAATGTTGAGGAGATCACAATGGGAGCACTGGTTGCAGTAGATGACCCTGGTAGATTCACAAGTGAAATAACTGAGTTACAGGGAAAGGTTAATTGGGTTAAGTGTGAAAGGAGACATGTTTCGAGGGGGGGGGGGGGAAACATGAGAGGGAATTTCTTTATATAGAGAGTGGTGGGAGTGTGGAACGAGCTGCCAGCTGAATGGAGAATGTGGGCTCGATTTTGAGATTTAATGGGAATTTGAATAGGTATATAGATAGAAGAGGTATGGAGGGCAATGGACTGGGTGTAGGACATTGGGACTAGCAAAATAATTGGTTTGGCTCAGTCTCGAGGGGCTGAAGGGGCCTGTTTCTGTGCTGTAATGTTCTATGGTTCTATCTCCTGTGGTCACAGGGGTTGGTGCCAAGGAGGCAATTGGTGGGGAGGGGGGAGTCGACGAGGATACGAGCATGTCATGGAGGGAGGAGTTCCTGCAGAAAGCAGAGAGGAGAGGGGTCTATGTATCTGGTGGTGGGATCACATATAGGTGGTGGAAATGGCAGAGGATACGTTGGATGCAGAGGCTGGTGGGGTGACAGATGTAGAGAAATGGATGGAGGTCAATCCACAGGACCATAAGAGTGGCAGAGAGGATCACTGGAGTCTCCCTCCCCTCCATCAACATGATCTATCTGGATCATTGTCTGAAAAGGTCACGCTAAATCATTGTGGACTCTCCCTAACCCCACCCCCCATCTTGTATACAGCATCTTTCAGCTGCTCCCATCAGGGAAGAGATACAGGAGTTTCAGAGCCAGCACCACCAGGATGAGGAACAACTTCTTCCCACTAGCAGTGAGAATCCTGAACGACCAAAGGAACCGTTCACACTAAACATCCGAGACTCATTTGTACAGAGCAATATTTATTTATTTATTTTTATAGATGTGATAGTTGTCCTGCATATGTATTATTTGTCTGCATGTATGTTATATCTGGTTGTGTGCCTGTGGAGTGTTTTGCACCAAGGACGGGAGAACACTGTTTTGTTGGGTTGTACTAGTACATTCAGATGATAATAAACTTGACTTGTCCTTGTTGGATGTGGGGTGGAGGGAGGAAAGATGTGTGGGTAATGGAGGATATGTAGGTGAGGACCGAGTGACGGTTGTAGAAGGGAAGCCACGTTGTTTGAAGTAGAATTCGTTAAGTGGATACAAATTGACTTAGCTCCACGATAATGGATGTCAGATTGATGTTACCTCTACTTTAGAATGCAAGCTAATGCAATTCTTCCCGGGTTTCCCCATTTCATATTCTTTAGACTGCAAATATTTATAAACTGAAATAAATGTTTCAATAAATGGTGTTTTTCTTTTAAGAGATGGAAAATATTTTGATATCTTCAACAACAGAATATATCATGGCCATAAAAGCAACCTTACAACATTGAAGTCTTAAGCATTGAAGCTGAATGTCTCAGGTAAAGTGTTGAATTAAAACATGCAGTTGTCCTGAATATTGTGGTCCACTACCACATATCTCTCTCTCTCTCTACAATTCACCTTTAATTCTAAATCTAGGCAAAATAAATTCTTTCCGCTATATTTCATAGCTGCAGCAAAGATAATGCATCGAAAAATCAACTTAATTACCCTTGTGATCCCTTTGTGAGGGTCTGTCTTACTGATCCTCCAGAGGATAACCCCAGTGTCTGCAGGATGGCTGGAAGAAGGCTGCTCACTGGGGTGATGGCTCAGTGTCTTTGGAGGCAAACTCAGGCAGTACTGTTCTGGAAAACCAGACTGCACTGGGTGCCACAACATTGGCTGAATGGTTGACAGGCAATTGCAAGGCCATGACTGGAGTGACAATGATGTACTGATTAGAATTGCCATGCTCAGAGAGACAGGAGATATGTGTTCACTGGAACTATTGCTTCTCCCCGAAGGAATGCTTCACCAGTTATAGTAATCTGTCAGAGGAGGGGCTGTTGTGACACCCTGCAAGTCCCTTTAACATCAGATTCTGAGGCTCTGATGGCAGCGGGCTGAGATTGCAAGGTGACAGTTTGAGTTTATGTGAGTATTCAGCTGTGACATGATTTCCATTTGTGCTGCAATAGAAGCTGAGACATTTTATGTCTGTGGTGCAACCACTGTATTGTATGTATTATATGAGCTGGCCCGTCCCCTGAACCTGTGACTCCTCCCTCCCGGAAATCCCTATAAAGGCTGTTACGCCCAAACTCCTCCCTCTGCACCTGCCTTGGAAATGGGCCACCAACATGTGAGATATGTTGCTGCCTTAAGGTGATTACAACCAATTAATTACAACTCTCTGTCTAATGTGGTTGATCGATAGCGCTACAATTTAATCACCTTAAATTTTTGGGCCATGGACAAGGCAATACGGGCAGATAAACTGACACCCTAGAGATCGGGAGTCCTCAGTCAAATTCGATCAATGATTGCTCTGCCTCAACGCTTTCATGAGACGCAAAGACGTGCAGAGTGAGGAAGACAAATGACTCTTCGCTCAGGTCGGCCACTGAATCTTCCAGATGATAAGGGGCTGCACCTATTCGGCTGCAATGGAGCTCCTGCAGGAACAGTATCGGACCCCAATGAATATCATCTATGCCAGATTCCTCCCGTGCAGTCAGAGACAAATGCTCGGTGAGTCAGTCGATGAGTACATGCTGGTCCTGTGGGAGCTGGAGTGAGTCTTTGACCTGCCAAGAAGTCTCTGCTGCTGACACAACCTCTGGTTTCTCTACCCTCCAGGTTCTACTGCCACCCCTGATCAGTCACCACCAAGAACAGGCGATACAGCCTCGGGGGACAGAGCCTTCATCAAAGCAGAAGTCAAACGGTTTCTGGCAGAGGGGATCATAGAACCCAGCACCAGCCCTGGTGGGCACAGGTGGGGGTTAAAAGAGTGGAAAGAAATACTGCATGGTCATCGATTACAGCAAGACCATAAACCGTTTCACCCAGCTGGATGCCTACCCACTTTCCCGCATTGCCAACATGGTAAACGAGATCACCCAGTTCTGGCTCTTCTCAACCATTGACTTCAAGTCGGCATACCACCAACTACCAATTCATCCGGAGAACAGCCCTTACACTGCCTTTGAAGCAGACAATTGCCTCTTCCACTTCTTTGATGTCACCAATGGGATCTCTGTCTTCAAGAAGGCGATGGATCAAATAATGTATGACTATGGACTCAAGGCCACTCCATCACCCACGCAACCTTTTAAAAGCCAGAATCACGCACTGACATCATCACGCACTGATATGTCACATAGCCAGATCGATGTCTCCTGGGGGGTTGTAGTGCCCCATAGTGCCGCTACATGCCACCACCTCCCTCCAGAACTGGCAGAAAAGTTTGTCTGTCTTTTAGGCTGTTGACCTTTGTAATGGCTGTTGCAGTGGAGAAGACTTGTCCACATGAACTGGTTTAAGCCTGTCAATAGTGAAAGACTGTGGGTTCCCTCCAATGACCAAAACACAAGTCAACTTAGTTTGTTTGAGTATCCTATAAGGTCCTTTTGTCGGGCATCTGTAAAGATTGACCAAGTTTTCCCCTTCGGATGAAGACATATTCGCAGTTTTTGAGGTCTTCAGGTACAAGAGTGTTCTCCATGTGACGATGGTGGTATAGGGGTCAATTTTCATACTGTCTCCCTTAACCTGGACAACATTTCCTTAGGATCGTTGCTGGAGTTGGAATGGAAGGGACCAAACACCACTGGAACCACCAACAGTGCATTGCACATGAGCTCTGTACGTAAGGTCCTCCTTTAGAGTTGTTCTAATGTCCAGTAATACCCAGGGCAGCTCATCAGCCCAGTTCGGGCCCTCTAACTGAGACATCAAGGCTGACTTGAGATGTCGATGAAATCTTTCCACCATTCCACTGGCCTGGGGATGAAAGGCATTCATATGATGAATTGCTGTACCGAGCAAACAAGACAAGGCTGACCACAGTGAGGAAGTAACATGCACCGGTAAACCAAAATGAGACACCAAGGAACTGAGCACAAGTGTCTGTAGTAGCACCTACCATAGGTATGACCTTGGGCCACTGTGTAACCCTGTCTATTACTATAATGGTATCCTCTTGGAATAGGAAGCGGACCAATGATGTCCACGTGGACATGAGCAAAATGCCGAGTAACTGCTGGGAAGGACTGCAGTGGTGCTTTAGTATGCCACTGAACTTTTGCTTTTTGGCAGGTAATGCAGGATCTCGCCATTTGTGTAATGTCTTTTTTAAGACCATGCCACATGAATCTGTCTGAAACAATACAAACGATTGATCTAATTGATGGATGTGAGAGACCATGTACAGAGTTGAATAATTGACATTTCTATGATGCCAGAACTACTGGGCTTGGGTGTCCCGTTGATAGATCATTGAAGAGTAGTTTGCCATCAACTCCAAACCGGACATCTTTCAAGTGCAGGTTCGTGATTCCAGTCCAATAAGCATTCATCTCCTGGTCATGTTCTTGGGCCGTGGCCAAAGCTGTGTAGTCAATTCCTTAATATATAGATGAATCCTCGAGTGGAGCAGAGTGGGAAAGTGCATCAGCTACTACATTATCTTTTCCAGAAATATGTAGTATTTTTGTGGAAAATTCTGAAATGAATGATAATTGCTATTGTTGTCGAGCTGACCAGGGTTCTGCGACCTTGGAAAATGCAAATGTTAAGTTGGAGTTGGAATGGAAGGGAACGAACAACCAACAGTGCGTCGTACTTGAGCCCTGTACATGAGGTCCTCCTTTAGACTTGTTTTAATGTCCAGTAATACCCAGGGCAGCTCATCAGCCCAGTTCAGGCCCTCTAACTGAGACATCAAGGCTGACTTGAGATGGCGATGAAATGTTTCCACCATACTATGGTGTAACATATGTTAGGTCTGCTTTGTTCATGAATGAGTGAGTCAAACACCAGACTGAGTCGAAATCAAGGTTCTTTGTTCTTTATTGCCGGATTGTAACCATACTATGGTGGAAATCAAAAAGAGGCTTCATGATATGAGCTGCTCCTGGAAGAAACCAACAGTAAAAATTTACCATTCACAAGAATTCCTGCAGGCTTTTAACCATAGCAGGTCTTGAGTACTTGGCAATGGCCTCAACTCTGGATGGCAGCGGAGTCGCATCTTCCTGAAATCAATCATTTCTTGTCCAAAAATGCATTTATCCAGATTGATGGTCAGTCCAAATTTTTGAAGATGAATATAAGTGTACAAAGATGTTCCAAATGTTCTTCCTTTGTCCCAATGGCCACTAAAATGTCATCGAGGTAAATGAAGACATTGGTCATACCACGTCCTAAAGCAACCACCACCCATTGAAGTGATAGAGTGGCATTCATAAAAATTCGAAAAACCCAAACGGGGTCATTATTGCTGTTTTTGGAATGTCGTCTGACTCTACTGGTACTTGGTGATAGCCATGCACCAAGTCTATTTTGGAGAAGATCTTTGCTCCATGCAAATTAGCCGAGAAATCCTGAATATGAGGTATCGGATAACAATCCGGGATGATGACATCGTTAAGCCGCCTGTAATCTCCACATGGTTGCCATCCTCCATTGAGGACCATATGTATGGAGACTCCCAGGGACTGTCGGACCTACGAATTATGCCTAGTTCCTTCATCTTGACAAACTCTTCCTTAGCTAAGCGCAGCTTCTCTGGAGACAAGTGCCACGCTTTAGCATGGATAGGAGGGCCCTTACTACAAATGCAATGAGTAAAACCGTACTTTGCTGTGGAGGCAGAAAATTATAGAAGAGTAATCTCAGGGAAATGTCCAACAACTTGGAGAATTCATCCACTGGTTTACCTAAAGTTTGAAGGCGCAGAACACGGGTATAGGTGTCTGCCAGAGGAATAGACTGAAAAGTAGTTCCATCTATTAGCCAACGCCCTTTTAAGTCGACAAGGAATGAATGAGCCCGAAGAAAATCTGCACCAAGCAAAGGTCAGGATCACCAATTGTGGCCACTGGAATCGCAGTGGACACGACAAAATAACCACACAAGATGTTTCTAGAATGAATCAAATGGATTTACTCTTCATCACCCACACAACCTTTTAAAAGCCAGAATCATGCCCTCGACGTTCGCAGACGTCATCATGCACTGAGGTCACACGGCCGGTTCGATGCCTCCTGGGTGTTGTAGTGCCGCCATAGCACCACCACACCTTTCTCTAGGATTTAATCTCCTCCAAATATCTATTAAATTATAAATGTAAGATATAGATTAGTCCAAAATAATTTTTTACATCAAATACATTTGACTCCATAAAAATTAAATAGATTAAATCCTGCTAAATCATATTTACATTTTAGGTGTAAATCTGAGATTGGAACTTTCTTGCATTCAAATTGGCAATGTCCTAAAGTTAAACAATTTTGGTTAGAGGTAGGTAATTTTCTGGAACGAATTATGGGGGTCAAATTCCAACAGGATCCAATGTTATTTTTATTGAGTAATATTAAGGTTATAAGACTAAAATTAAAATATATATCAAACAGAATTTGTGTTAATTGCTTTAGCAGTTTCTAGGAAATGTACAGCAATATCACAGAAGTCAGAAATAGATTTAGGTATGGAAAAATGGCACGCAGAACTTTGCAGTTGTATATCATTAGAAAAGATTAATTGTAATCTGCGAGATAAACATCATGTCTTTTGGAAAATATGGCGCCTAAAGTTATAAAATTTGGGTCTGTGTGTTTAAAAGACTCTCTGAAGACCTCCCTTTCTTGGTAACCTCCAAAAAGACTTTGTGGTATAAATGTTTTATTTCTTGGCATCCTCTGGTTTTGCTTTTTTCCTTTTCGTTTTTTCTAAGGGTTGGGGGAGGGGAGATGGGATTATATAAACCATGTATAATTTTTTGAAATAATTTCTGGCATTGAATGTAATGTAACTATTACTGCAATTTAAAATTTATAAATAAAATTTTTTAAATGAACATAACGCATGACATTTTGCATGGGGAAATAGGGGAAATTGAGTCACGGTATATGTCAGAACCAATGACATCATCAAGAGTTAATGAGAAGTTAAAAAAAAATTGGGCTCTGAAAGTTGTTATCCCTGAAAAGATATGAAGGCAGAAAAGATTTTTGAGAATAGTTGCTGGGATGAAGGACTGTTTTCTCTGGAACAGAGATGACTGAGCATTGGCCTTTGAGTTTAACAGCTGGGAATGAAATAATCAAGGGACTGGACAGAGTGGGCTGTGGAGGTTGGAGGAAGGATGAAGAACTTGCAGTCAAAAGTTTAATGGTGAAGATAATTCAGAGTGAAACAATGTGGTTGAAATTAGGAAGGTACTGCTTGTAGGTGGTGGAATATAGCAGAGGAAAAAATTGCAAGCCCATGGACAATGTACCAGTGGCTGGACCTGGCATTGCTCTGATCAGAACTAATCTGGGGATGATGAGCCAAAAGCAAAGATCCAAAAGGGACAGTGTAGAAATCCTGCCCAATTATGATCACTAGTACACTAAGACAAGGAAAGCATACTGCATTTTAGTAAGTTGGATCATTTGGCAGTGATCAGACAGGATTTAAAAAGCAAGGCTCCAAAGATCTGGAGAGCCAGAAGGTGGTTGTGAAGGCTGAGGAATGGTTGCAGGACTGGATTGTGCTGCATTCAAGAACTCAGCTGAGGGCTTGAAACATTACACCAAGGTTATTACGGACTTCATTAAAACAGTTGTGCCCCCAACTAAATCATTCAGAGTTTTCCCCAAGGTGGATGAACAATGAAATTCGGAACTTTCTGAGAGAGTGCAGAGATCAAGAATTATCCAAAAGGTGCAGGTATAACCTGCGGAAAGTCACCTCCAGATGAGTATAGAAACACAAAGGATACCCGACAGCTGTGGCCTAAATGACATAAACTGCTACAAAGTCAAGCTTGGTGCAATAAGGGACAGCAAAACTTCACTCCTTGATGAGCTCAAAGATTTCTATACCTGATTTGACCACCAGAGAAAGGAGGAACCATTACCTCTCTCTTGATGATCCTCCTGTGTCAGTATCTGAAGTTGACCTGCAGACTTGGGAGGGGCTCAGTAGCTGAAGATGACTTGAGAATGGGGGACCCGGATGGCCTGCGCTGCTGGACACTGGCTCATCCGAACCAGGTATCGCAGCCAGGATTCAAGAGGATGCTGAGGGTTTGTGTACTCAGGGCAAGGCATCCATCTTTTTAAAACAGGCTTCATTCGTACCAGTGCCCAAGAACATGGTAACCTGCATAAATGACTATTGACCGAAGGCACTCACATACCCAGTAATGAAGTGTGTTGAAGCATATCAGCTCCTATCTGAGTGGCAATATGAATTCATTCTAATTTGCCTACTGCAGCAACAGGTCAACGGTAGATGCTGTTTCACTAGCTCTTCACAAACCCTGGAACACATGGACAGCAAAGATGCATGCAATACAGGATTCAACACCATCATCCCCTAAAAACTAACCAGAAAACTCCAAGACCTGGGCCTCAATACCCCACTGTGCAATTAGATCTTGAATTTCCTCACCTCTGGTACTGTTTGGCTTGGTAACAGTGCAACAGTACTACCATTTACAAGTTCACTGATGATATCACCATTGAGGATTGTATAAAAAGGGGGTGATGAATCAGCATACAGGAGGGAGACTGAAAACTTGGCTGAATGGTGTTCTAACAATAACCGCTCACTCAATGTTACCAAGACCAAGGAGCTTATGGTAGACTTTAGTAAAGGAAAATCAGAGGTGTACAATCCAGTAATCATTGGGGGACAAGAGGTGGAGTGTCAGCAACTTTATATTCCTGGGAGTCACTATCTCAGAGAACCAGTACTGCGCCCAACACACTGTGGAGAAAGCTCGTCAGCACCTCTACTTTCTCAGGAGTTTGTGAAAGTTCAGTATATCAGCCGAAGCCTTGGGAAACTTCTAAAGATGTGTGGTGGATCATGTCATTTTAAAACACAGAATCTTCCAGGACTTTTGTAGAATGCTTTTTGTAGAAAGCAACAAAGTAGCAACGGCATCTTGCCTGGAAGAAGATGTGATTTTTGCAGGCAGGCACAGACAGCTTTGCTCTCAGAGAGGGAGGGAGTGAGAGAGAAGGAGATACAGAAATCAATTCCAGAGGGATAAGCTGGCAAACTTTGGAAGGCTGCCTGGTTAAAGGAGAAGACTGGTGGTCTAAAAAGTGACCTGAAAGAAAGAGGATCTTCTGGAGAACCCTGAAGGTGGTAAGTTTCGTCAGCAACACTGACTGAGAAGGAATCATTTGTGGATGTCCTGGATGAGGAATCTCTCTCTGAAGGCCAGCAAGAACCCTCCTGAGTGGTAACCATTTGCTTGTTCAGCACCAAAGACTGGTGAACTTTGTTAATGCTAACTTCTGTGCACAGTACAAGAATTGCCTGCAACCAGTGAGATTGGACTGTGATCCAAAGAACTTTTCTAATCTTAAATATAAATTACACACACCTGTGCTTAGTATTAGAGGGGGGATTACGTGGGTTAGGTAGGTTAAGTAAAGTTAAAGTTTAATTCTGTTTTCTTGTTCAAATATAATTAAAAACTACTTTTGTTTAAATAACCCTATGTTGTGGTTCATATCTATTGCTGCTGGATTTGGGGTCCTCTGGACTCCGTAACAATAGATACAGCCCAGTGCAAAACTCTACCACCATTGAAAACATCAACACAGAACGTTGCTGTCAGAGGGCAGCAGTAATTATCAAGGATCTACACTACCCAGGATATTCTCTGCTCCTGCTGCTGCCATCAGGAGAAAAGTACAAGTGCCAGAGATCTCACACCTCCAGTTTCATAAAGAGTTGTTGCCCCTCAACCATCAGACTCATAAACAACACCCATTCAGTGACTCATTTAAGGACTCATATTTTGCTCATTATTTATAACTGAATACTTATTCTCCTATATTTGCAGTTTGTTAACTGTTCTTTTGTTCCTTGAGTACAGTTTACAGTTACTGGTAATTAGATATTCTGCCTGGCCCACAGTACAAGAATCTCAGGGTTGTATGTGATGTCATGTATGTATTCTGACAATATATTTGAACTTTGAAATCATATTTACAAGGGACCAGCTAAAGGATTAAAATAAAAAAGATGGGGGTTTTCTGGGAGCAAGATGAAGAGAGGTGACATCACAGAGATGTTCAAGATTATGACAGTTTAGAGAAAATAAACAGAAAGAGAGAGAGAGAGAGATGTTTCTCTGAGCAGACAGTTTAAGCATTAGTTTAAAATCAACCGTTCTTAATGGGTGCCTTATGGTACCTCAGAGCCCACAGCACATTCAAGTAAAAGCCTTGTTCTCTTTTCACCTTATGCAACACAATACAGGCAGTCGTCGAGTTACAAACATCTGACTTATGGACAACTCTACTTACGACCATACTATGCGTGGCTTCAGTGGTTCATCAGCTCAGGGGAGGAGAGCATCGTCCACCATTTTGAGTCAGATTATGTTGCCATTAACATTAAAGTTGACAATCAAAATTAGTGTAATCTGCCTGTTAGCCTGGACTTTAGTGCAAGAAAAGGCTCAAAGCCTTTTCAATAATTTAAAAACTGCCCCGTGCAGCAAGTTCCAACTTACCTACAAATTCGACTTAAAAGACAGACCTGGGAATGGATCTCGTTCATAACTCGGGGACTGCCTGTACAGAAGAAACCAAACCTAACTGCTTCACAGGGATGAGGGCCTATAAACTCTGAGCAGAATCCTGATGAGTGGGCATAGCCAAAAAAGGTTGTGAATGGCTGATTTAAGTAATGAGCCAAAAAAAAGCAAGAAGTGAACAAAATCTTTTTGTTTTACACTTGGGGAGAGGTTATGATCTGAAACTGTACAAGCAGTGGAAGTAGAATCAATCAGAATTCTGAAAGGGAACTAAATAATTGAGTGAAAATAATTTTCAAGGCTGGGTGTGGTAAACCACTGTATATATGTTTGGATGTGCTAGGACACGCCCTTGCTGACTGTGCCACAGCGCCCTCTTCAGTCCAGGACAGCCGACCAGCATGGACAGACATCCAATGTGTTGTGAATAAAGGCCTATCAGTTTCTCGACCACTTCTTTGAAGTTATTGATGGTGCAGCTTCAAAATATTCCTGCAGGCCTCCTCTGCTATCATCCGATCAAAGGACGATAAGCTGCAAGTCCTGGGTCAAGCTCCTGATATACTCAATGATCAGAGACACCAATTGAACCCAGCAGGAATGGTCATACAAAAAAGGCAGTACTGGAGGAAGGTAAACGAGTTCTATGCTAGGCACCTCCTGGTTACTTGTAAACAGTGACCTGGAGAATTGAGCTCTGAGTACTTTCGGGCCCTGATAGCTTTTGGACGGGCCTGCGACTGCAAGACTGTGATGGCCGTTGTGAACATGGAGGACTTGATCAGAGATGCCTATGTCATGGGCATAAAATCCAGCAACATCCAGCAGAGACTGCTGGAGCAAGGTTAGCACAATTTCCAGAAGTAATTGAGCTAGCGGACACGTTAAGAGGCAGCCCTCCAAAACATGGACGCGGACTCAGCCTACAATGCAGCCACCTCACAGTTACTGTGGGTGCTGTCATTGTGAGAACTGGGAGGGCCGCCAGCCTGTGGCACATCCCCACATCCTGCTAGCGGCCGCTGTAGTCCATGAGCACCCGAAGTGCTACTTCTGCAGCTTAGCAAAAAAATGCTACCCAGTGAAAAATCCAGTTGGCGCTAACTACAGGAAGAACGGACACTATGTGAAGGTATGTAAGGCCACGTTTGGGCCTTGGGGGTTGCCATCTTCCCAACCCAGCAGCGTCGTGTGCGGGCCATGGGGACCACTATCTTGGAACCGAACGCCCAAACGTTCCACCATATCGACAGAGCACAACAATGACTCAACACTGGCCTCCAACACGCTAGACCAGGGGAGCCCTCACCGACTCACCAGATTGATGGTGGACATTGGGGTAAAAGGTCACGTGACGAGCTGCCTGTTTGACAGTGGGAGCATAGAAAACTTTATCCACCCCAACACGGTGGAGTGCTACTCCCTTGTGGTAAAGCCAGTAAACCACAAGGTCCCAAATGGCAGATGTCTACAGCTACTGCGCAATGACTCCGATTGCATTGGGTATAGACTCCAAAGACTTTAAACTCCTTGTGATGCTGCAGCTTTGTGCTATTGTACTGCTGGGGAAGGATTTTTTAATGCCACCTTAAGAGTGTCACGATGGAGTACAATGGGCCCCATTTCCCCCCCCCCCACCCCCTCAGTGTCTGTAACCAGCATTAAAAAAAAAATTACTCGCTGCACTCCACCCACAGAAACCACCTGGCCTCTCCTCTCATCGTTTGCAGTCAGCAACCCGCTGATTGCCCACTGTGCACGACCTGCAGCCTTTCAACCTTCAAGAGTATCCATCCATCGCTGTTTGCTAATCTCACCCCTGACTGTAAACCCATTGCCACCAAAAGTACGTGATACAATACCGGGAACAGGGCCTTTATGAGGTTGGAGATGCAGCAGCTTCTCAATGAGTGGATCATTGATGTCAGCACCAGCCCCTGGAGAGCCCAAATAGTGGTAATTAAGAATAGTCATCAACTACAGTAAGATTATTCATAGAATATATGCAGCTAGACGTGTACCCTCTCCCCCACATATCTGACATGGAAAATCAAATTGCTCAATATCAGGTATTCTCCACTATGAATTTAAGGTCAGCATATCACCAGCTCTCTATCCACCCAGAGGATGGCCAATACACTGCCTTTAAAGCAGATGGCCATCTCTACCATTTCCTGAGGGTTCCCTATGGAGTCACCAATGGGGTCTCGGTCTTCCAGCGGGAGATGGACACATAGTAGACCAGTACAAGCTGCAAGCCACATTCCCATATCTGGACAATGTCACCATTTGTGGCCATGACATGCAGGATCACGATGCCAATCTCCAAACATTTCTCCAGGCCGTTAAACTCCTTAACCTTACATACAATAAGGATAAGTGTATGTTTCGCACTACTTGCCTTGTTATCCTTGGCTGCACCATAGAGAATGGAGTTATTGGCCCCGATCCCGAGTGCATGCACCCTCTTTTGGAACTCCCCCTTCCCCACAGCCTCAAAAGCTCTGAAAAGGTGCGTGGGTATTTTTTCTCTTACTGTGCCTAGTGGGTCCTCAATTATGCAGACAAGGTCCACCCCCTCATAAAATCCACCTCTTTTCCCCTGATGCTTAAGGCCTGTACGGCCTTTAGCCGCATCAAGGCAGACATTGCCAAGGCCATTATGCACGCAATGGACAAACCTACCCCATTCAAGTTGGAGAGGAATGAGTCTGACTTCACCCTGGTTGTTACCCTTAACTAGACGGGCAGAGCTGTAGCTTTTCTCTCCTGCACCTTCCAGGGCCCCAATATCCAACACTCTTCGGTCAAGAAGGCGGCCCAGGCCATTGTCGAGGTGGTATGGCATTGGAGACACGACCTTGCCGGCTAAACGATTCAGCTTGCTGACTGACCAACGTACAGTCGCTTTCATGTTCAAAAATCAGCAGCGAGGTAAAATCAAAAATGGCAAGATGTTGAGGTGGAGAATTGAACTTTCCACCTACAATTATGATATCTTGTTCTGGGCCAGGAAACTTAATGAACCTCCAGATGCCCTATCCCATGGACAATGACCACAACGACCTCTGGCATCCTGGGGTCACCAGGTTCTACCACTTTATCAAAGCCCACAACTTACCTTATTCCAGTGAGGAGATCAGGACCGTGATCAGAAATTGCCAGGTTTGTGCGGAATCCAAACCGCACTTCCAGCAACCAGACAGAATGCACCTGATAAAGGCCACCCATCCCTTTGAACACCTGAGTGTTGATTTCACGGGGCCCCTCTCCTCCTCTGACCGCAATATGTACTTCCTCAACATCATTGACAAGTACTCATGTATCCCATTTGCTATCCTCTGACCGAATGTGACCACTGCCAAAGTTATCAAGGCCTTGTGCAATCTCTTCACCTCTTCACCCTGTTCGAGTACCCCTGCTATATCCATAGTGGCTGGGAGCCCTCTGTTATGAGTGACAAGCTGCGTCAGTAGCTGCTGGCCAGAGGCATTGCCATGAGCAGGATCACTAGCTACAATCCCTGAGGGAATGGGCAGGTGGAAAGGGAGAACACTACCATCTGGAAGGCCATCCACTGAGCCCTGAGGTCTAGAGGGCTTCCAGTTTCCCGCTGGCAAGATATGCTCCACTCAATCAGATCACTCCTGTGTACTGCCATCAATGCCACTCAACATGAAAGGAATTTTTCCTTCCACAGTAAATCCGCTTCAGGGACCACGATGCTGTCCTGGTTGATGTTCCCATGGCCGGTCCCACTTCGGAAGCAAGCAAGGGTCCATCTTCTCCACGCCAACCCCTAATATGCCTATGTGGCGTACCATGATGGACGTGAGAACACGGTTTCTGTTTGGGATCTGGTGCCTTCAGGAGCCACCGAGATCATTGTTGAACACCCCGCACCCCCTTTATCTACCACTATCCATGATGCACTGACGTCAAGGCATGTTACCCCTGCCCCAACAGATGACATCATATCCGGCACCATGCATACACCGAGCCATTGCTGATGGCAACATTCAGGTGTCCCAGACCAACCAAGACTCAACATCTGCACTGGAGCTGGCACTACAAAGGTTGCAATGGCAGGCCAGACCATCCAAAAAACTTAATCTGTAAGAACTTTAATTTACTTCACCCCGCTGGACTCTTTAAAAACAAGGAGTGACTGTGGTTTGGATATATGTTTGGATGTGCTAGGACACACGCCTTGCTGACTAAGCCTGAGGCTCCTCCCACAGTCGTGAATAAAGGCGACTGTATCACATTCCCTTCCTCAGTCCAGGATAGTCAACCAGCATGGATGGACATCCAGTCTGTTGTGAATAAAAGCCTATCAGTTTCTCTACACCTTCCAGTCTTTGAAGTTATTGATCGTGCATCGGGTGATGGGAAGAATGAAACATTAAAGTCTACAGATGCTGTAATTGGAGTAAAAGCACAAAAATGGTGGAGGAACTCAGCAGGTTTCAGAGTCCATCAGATGTAAAGATATGGCAACTGCAGTCCACCCAGCTAAACCCCTCTGACCTTCTCATTGGCTCACCGCCACACGGCTGATCCTGATACTCTCCTCCTCCTGACAAAGGTAAGTACGCGACCGGAACAATAAGTAACTGACATTTCAGGGCTGAGCCCTCCTTCAAGAAATGAGTAAAAAGCAGGCAAGCATCTGAATGAAAAGGCTGGGAGAAGACCAACCGACAAAAGATGATAAATTTGACTTGAATAGGACAGGAGAGGAAATGTGCTCATTGATAGGGGGAGGGAGTAGCTCTGTGAATGCAGATCTGGAGGAAAGGAAAGGAGAGAGTGTTAGAGGGAAGGAGAAATAGGGATAGATAGAGAGGTGGGGCTAACTGAAACAGAGAAGTCAACTTTATTGCCATCCTGTTTTTTTCCAGAGAATTGTGGAACGTTGTCACTTACTAACGTCTCTAGAATGCGATGCCGTGCAAACATCGATTTTAAATGAATAATTACATTGGTGTCAGGCTGAGTTGGGCAATTTCTATGAATCTCGAGAAATAGTCCACCACTAATAAGTATGTGTTCTCTCCAAGAATGAATAAGTTTTTGCCGTGGCCTGTCAGGGAATTTACTCAGCATCAACAGTTCTGTTTCCTGGATGCACTCTGCAACTCAAGACAATCTCACTTATTTGATTACTCAGACCTGATCACCACAGTTTGGTTGGCATGCTCCCAGCACTTTACAACCTCCTGGTGGCCTTCGTGTATTTTCTCGAGTACCTTGTTCCACATGTTAGCCAGAATAACTAAGCTCTTACCACGCAGGAGTAGTCCATTCTGCACTCTCAGAACAGCCCTCTCTTGCCAGTAGAGTTTGACTGGTCTTTGTAACTGGTTTCTGTCTGGCCATCCTTCAATGCAGTATTTCATGACCTGCACACACACACTATCAGTGCATAGTTGCTCTCAGAGCTCTGTGAGGTATTTGTCGCTCGTTAGGAGGTTTTCCATCACTGTCTCGACATAGATATTGGTGTCTTTGTCAGCACTCGTGGTTCCATCCTGTAGTAGGGAGCGAGAGAGTGTATCTGCAGTTGTGAGGTTCTTCCCAAGTGTGTATGAGTATCTCATCAGCCTCATCCTGAACCTCTGCATCTTTGGCGGCAGCAAATCCATTGCTTGCCCACCTAGCAGACCCACCAGAAGTTTGTGGTCTGTCTCCAACATGAAATGCAGTCCCAAAATAAAACTCTTGAATCGCTCGCAAGCCCAAGTCAGTGCCAATGCCTCTTCTTCCAACTGCACGTACCATTACTCTGTTCTGGAAGCATAAGCGACTGGTGACCAATCGTCTCCATCCTTCTGTAGTAATACCACTCCCAGTCCATATGATGAAGCATCAGTTGATATTCTCAGTTCCCTATTTGGATTATACAAGTACCGGCGTGGATGAAAGATCTCACTCGCAGTTACTAAATGTCCTCTGTTGCTCATGTCCCCAGCTCCACTGGTTTTTCTTGGACAACAGGTCTCTCAGTGGTTTGTTCTTTTCAGCCAGGTTTGGTATGAACTTACCTAGTTGGTTCACCATACCAAGGAAACTTCTGAGCTCACAAATATTTGTTGGCTCCTTCATGTCCTGCATAGCTCTTGTCTTGTTTGGGTCTGGTCTCATGCCATCTGCTGAGATGATATATCCCAGAAATTTCACCTGCCTCCTTCCAAACTCACACTTTGCCATGTTGAGAGTGACCCCTGCCTTTTCTGCTTGTTCTAGGACTGCATGGACCCTCACGTCGTGTTGGTCCTTCATGGTCCCCCAGATGAGAATATCGTTCCTATGGCCTGCGGTAACCTCAGTCACCATTCTGTTCTGGAAGTGCTCAGGTGCAGAGGAGATACCAAAGGGTAGGCAGTTGAAATTGTAACACCTGAATTGCGTGAGAGAGCTGATTCTTTGGAGAAAGGAATTTGCCAAAATCCCATGTTCGCTTCCAACTTCGTAAAATATTGTGCACCAGTGAACATGCCTTGGGTTTGATCCACTGAAGGTAGTATAAACTTTTCTCTGCACGTTGATCTATTCAAGGGTGTGAAGTCCACACAAATGCAAACATCTTTATTCTTTTTCACTGCTACCACCATGCCACAGCATCACTCTGTAGGTTACTCTACGTGGCTGATGACTCCAAGCTTCTCCATTCTTTCACGTTCTCTCTTCACTTTGCCCATGAGCAGTAATGGGACACTTCGAGATACTTTCAGTGAAAATGGTTTCACATCAAGCTTGAGTTTAATGACGTACAGCTTCTGTGCTAGCCCGAGTCTGTCGCAAAGTTTGGGGTATGTCTTTCTGATCATCTCTTGGTCTACGGTGTCCACTCTGGCCACTAGCTGGAGTCTCATCGAAGCTGGTCTGCTCAACAGTGCCACTTGGAAGTCTCACCATGAACACTTCTTCTGTGGTGATCCTCTCTCTGCATGAGTGTTTCTTTTGCTGATCCCAGGACCATCAATTTCACTCTCCCCAGACCGTAGAGTGGTTTCTGTGCTTTTCCTAGCTTTCCGTCTCTGGGTATAATTCTTTTGAACACTTGCTTGGGAATGGCTGGAATATCAATCCCTGTATCGATTTTGAAGGTCACTTTGGTGCCTCCTACATTAATGTCGGCCATCCAGGGCTCCTTGCCAGATGCTATTTCTCCAAGGAACAAACCGTCCATGTCCTCCACTACCTCATTCACCATGCAGGTTGACTACAGACTTTTCCGTAGCGTCCTCATTTGCCGCAATTGTGGCATTCTGCCCTCTTAGCTGGGCATTGAAATGCTGGGTGGAACACATTTGGGGCATGTCTTGCGCTCTACTTTGCTCTGCGTCATCGTCTTAACTTTTTGCTGTCCAGGTGTCTGCCCCTCCCCTCTAAACGTCTGCTGTCTTCCTCTCTTAAGTTGCACTGTGTCTCCTGCTTGTTTGCTTGCACAAATTTCTCACAAGTTAGTTTGCTGCTGCTCTATCTCCTCTGACTGTCCAGCCATTGTGACTGCTTTCATGAGGGTGAGGTCTTTGTCGAGTTGCATCCTCACCGACAGTGACGAATCTCTTAGACCCAGTACTAATCTGTCATGTAAAGGTTCGTCGTGCAGATCCCCATATTCGCAGTTCTCTGCCGGTACATACAAGGCTGTAATGAATGTGTCTACTGATCCTGCAGTCTCTTGTTAAATGTTGCCCATTCGTAAATTACATTCTTCTTAGGCACTAAATAATAATCAAACCCTCTCCATGCTACATCATACAGCTGCTGCTGCACGCCCATTAAGTCTAGGCCCCGTAGCACGTCGTCAGCCTCGACCCCCATGCAGTATACTAGCGTATTCACCCGGTTAGCTTCAGAGGAATTATTTACATTATTTTTCAGTCTGAAGCGCTCGAATCTTCTTATTCACTTCCCCCGCTCCTGCGGCTTTGAGAAGTCGAGGGTTTCTGGAGGTTCATTTCATGAAAGTCGCCGTTGGAGGTGCCGCCGCTACCATTTGGGGTGTCTCCACATGCTCAGGCCTGTTCTCCATCTCAGCTCATCTCTCTCACTTTTACTCTTTCGCTGCCCGTCCTTCTCTCTGTGGCTCAAAGCTCCACTTCTGACACCATGCTGTGTTGGGTTCAAACATGCTCGTAATAAAAACTACCTCGAGGCTGGAGTTGCGTTCATAACTTGCTTTATTTTAACATAGCCTTGGTGAATATCCACATGCGCAGGCATCGCGGGCTGCTCCTGAGCCCGCCAGGCGCATAACTCTCCTGGATGCAGAAATCCCGCCCCGTGACATCATTGGCCTGCTCGATGACCTGCCAATAGTGTTACACCACAAATGGGAGATGCCGTTCAGAGCTGACACAGATTTGATAGGCTGAAGGGTTTAATTGACAGTTTTCACATTAAACCTGGAGTTACTTTATTTTATTTGTGCCAGATATATGAACATGCATTGAAAATCACTGATGATTAATAACAAACTTTTCCTCATGCAAAACAAAATGTCAGCAGTAACAATGGATTTTTGCTGAATGATTTAAAGTTGAGTATTGCAAAAAGTTTGTAATTGATGGAGTTTTAATCAATTCATTTGGAATTATTATTTTGCTTACTAGGAACTGCACTGATCACTTAAACAGCTCCAGCCTTAAAAGATCGAATTTTGAAATGTTTGCAAATTTAGTTTCAATGTTTAATCATAAAAGTAGCGAGGTGAAATGACAAATTTTACAAATACAAATTCACTAAGTGTCCTTTGTTTAATACTGATTTCCACTTGTCCATGTTTCAAGTTTTGAAAATTGCACGTGAAATAAGCAGGAAATTGTGATTGATATTGGTTGGTGAAACCAATAATGAAAACAACAAAATAGTTTGTTATAGCCCATTCCAGAAAATTCAGGCAGGTATCATTCAAAAAAGATTCTGCAGCAACTTGCATAAATTTGGTAATAATACTTTTCATGTTTATGAAAACTACATTTGGTAAAATAAATTACATATTATTCTTTTCCAATCTCCAGCAATATCATTTCCATGGTTTAGTTTTTATTATAAATTAATATTAAAGTAATTTCCCTTTATATTAAAAAACATCTTCCATTACATTTCATTGAGTAATAAAGAGCAATTCAAAATGTGACAGTTTATTCTTAACATCACAGCGCAGGAGATCATTTACTCCATTGTGCTTGCACCAGCTTTTATAAAGACCTACAATTAGTCCTGCTCATCTTTCCACATTGTTCTGCATTTTATTTTAAGTAGGCATCCAATTTGAAAGGCATTATTCACCTGCTTCTACCATCCTTTCACACAATGGATTCCAGTGCTGGGTATTTTTTTTAAATAGCAGTTTTTCACACCTGTGAATTTTTCCTCAAATATTTTAAATGAGTATCCTCTGCTTACTGACATTTCTACTGGTGAAAATAACTTTTTTAAATCAAAATCCCTCATAATTTTAAACACCTCAATTAAATACATTCTTCATCCTCCCTGTTGCAAAGCAAATTATTCCACCACTTTATCTAACTGAAGTACCTAATTTCTGGTGTCATTCATCTTTTGCACTTTATGAATAGCTTGACAATGACTCTTTCTAAAATACAAACACTTGAAATGGATTTACTTCAGGCCTTGGAATGAATTATAAAGATTCAACACAATTTCCTTGCTTCAGGATTCCAGGGTAACAGTTTTAAAACCTTGAATTCTATGTGCTTTTTCAGAAGCTTTGCTTAATTGTACACTTTCAAATGTGACGCTGGTTAATTTTATTCTTCATCTCTTCGTGCCTAAAAATTATGAAAGAATCTGCTCTTAAATGTACTGAGCATTCACAGCTTGATAGGACACAGAATTCGATTCTCAATGCACTGAATGAAAAGATCTCTCCTTATTTCAATCATCAATATCAAACACTTTATTTTGAAACTGTGAACTTCAGTTCAAGCCTCCGTAGTCAAGGAAAAATTGCTTCCAGAATCAGAATCTATCGTCATGAACATGTCATGACATTTTTTTGTTTTGCAGCAGCATCAGGAGTGCAAATATTTATATAAACCACCTTACAAATAAAAACAGTGCAAGAAAAATAAAAAGACAAAAAGTGAAATAGTGTCTGTGGTTCATTGTCCATTTAGGAATCTGATACCACAGGGGAAGAAGCTGCCCTAGTACTGCTGAGTGCTCATTTTCAAGCTCCTGCATCATTTTCCTGAGGGTAGAGAAGTGAAGTGGGCATGATCTGGGTTGTAGGGGGCCCTTAAGGATAGAGGCTGCTTTCTTAAGACACCTCCTCTTGTAGATGCCCAAGATGGAGTGAGGTTTTAGTGCCTGTGATGTCGCAGGCTGAGTTAACAACCCTCTGGAGGTTTTTTTCTTATCTTAAGCACCTCCGTACGTGACAGTGTTGCAACCAGTCACTCCACAGTACGCCTGTACACATTATGAGAGTCTTTGGTGACATATCAAATCTCGCACTCCTCACAAAGTATAGCCGCTGGTGAGCTTTCTTCATGATTGCATTGACATGAAGGGTCCATGATAGATGCTCGGAGATGTTGACACCAAGGAATTTGATGTTCTTGACCCTTTCTGCTACTGATCCCTTGATGAGGACTGGGTCACATTCTGAGTTCCAACACCGTGTCAATTAAAGTTCTTTAAAAATTTTAAATGGTCGCAATTTTCAACCTGCATTGAAGTGCTTTCTCACACTTGACAAAAAAAACTCCCTATAAAGATCCAGTATTTTTTGCTCCACTCAAACTTCTCACTATTTAAATTTTTTAATTTATTTTAAAAAAATCTTAATTTAAATTTTAAAAATTTCTATTTAACTTTAAATTTAGACAGACAGCACGGTAACAGGCTATTTCAGCCCACGAGTCTGTGCCTCCCAATTTACACTCTGTACATTTCAAACAGTAGGAGGAAATCAGAGACCCCAGGGGAAAATGATGCAGACATGAGGAGAATATACAAAATCCTTGCAGATAGAGTGGGATTCAAACCCAAGTCCCGATTGCTGGCACTGTAAAGGCATTGTGCTAACCGCTATGCCAACCGTGCTGTCCTGGTTGCATGAGAAAATTTTAGATTTCTCTAACCTAATTTGTCTCTGTCCAAACGTATTTGCAGAATTCCAATCACTTGAAAATACATAATGACATAAAACAGGATCAAACAGAAACTATTACTGTACAGATACAGTAAGTAAATCAATGAAAATTTAATTTATTTTGTAAAAGTAAACCATACTTAAGAGTAATCAAAAGCCATTACTTGAAAATAAATATTAATAATTTCTATTCAAGTAGAAATTATAGTTTGCATTTAATGATTGAATATAGTATTTCTTGCAAATGAAATTCAAAAACCAGATACTAGAAATCTGAAATAAAAATGAATTGCTAGAATACTTTGGTGGATCAGGCAGCATTTGTCAGAAGAGAAACAGAATTCATGCTTCAGGTGCAAAATGGAGTGGCTTTTGGCTTATGGAAAAACCAATTAGAGAGCCACACAGGGAGCAACTCCTTTATAAGGGGGAGGAGAATATGTTTTTGGTGATGGATTTTTTTTTTAGATCCAGTGGAAATTAAGACAGAGGATTCACTGAATGCAGAAGATGGCAAGGACCTGAAAAAATACCATTCTTGCTTTATCCAAGAGATGGGCGAGAAATGCAGTCAAGGGCTCTGTCCACAATGGGAGAAGAGAAGCCATAATGCAGAACTGTAGATCTGCATGTGCAGCAATGATTTGTTGCACAGCTTCTACTGTCAGCATTTGGTGTTCACGAGTAGTTTCCTCAATATTGAAGAAACCAATTGCAGATTGAGCACGTATGCTCTGAAAATGATAACCAAACTCCTATTTCTCCATCCCACTCACATTCTGACCATGTCCCCCTAACACAATTAACATCATCTTTCATCTGGGCATGTTGCAATCTTCTGAGATTTTGGGTCAGCTTTTCCCTCTCTAAAAGTAAAACCTGACCTTCTGGGCACATTCCACAGCCCTCTCCTAACAACACTTACCAAGACGCAAAAGTGCTTCCAGCTACCACAGTATCATTTGGTCTATCAGAAATATTCCCTTCGGTCCAATCATCCCTCCTCTACCTTCTCTGCTACTGGAAACATTTTTTTCGTTCTCTCTCAGTTGTGACCAAGGGTGTCAGGCCTGAAACTTTCAGATCAGATACTATTTATTGTCATGTAGTAAAACACGGATGTAATATTACATGAAATCGCCTTTAGGCTGTCATAAGGCAGACAAAAATTTCCATTAGCATTGCCTGGCACCCCTTACAGTCAGAGAAAGAGAAACAAAAGAGAGTCCCCTTAGTCACTGAGTGTCTGAATTCGCCTCCAGTGCTCCCGCAGCCTCTGCAGTCATACTAGGTCGCTTTTCGGTTCAAACAATTGGCAACCTAAGCCCAGATCCAAACCTCCAACACAATGAGGAAGCCTTCAGGACCAGGGCCCTTAGGGAGCCATTCTTGCCCTCAGTAACCCCACCCCCGAATCCCAGTTCTGAGACCCAAATCCCAAGAGCCAGAAGTCATTTGATCTCAAGCTGCAAGCAGCCTGCAGCCTATGTACAGGGTTAGATTAATGTAGTAGCAAAAGTAACATATGGTACGGGCCCTGGATTTTCAAGGGCCCTATATTTATGTAACTATACTCATGAAAAACCTTAAATGTAAGGTTAGTGATTTTAGCCAGTTATCACCTTTAATCAGTTATTACCACAGTCTATGCATGCATCTCATAGTCGCTGCACAAGTCTGATTAAAGGTAAAATCACTAACCTTAAAGGAGTGTTCCACCGTCCTTATCTCGCCTGACTGCTTTGCTCCTGTCCCTGCCTATCTGCCCCCACCCCCCGACCGAGGCCATCCTCCTGCCGACCCCCCGCCCACCCATCTCCCCCCTTCAATCTATCTCCCGACGCAGCAGAAGGGGTGTAGTGCTGTTGGAGTTCACCGCAGTGCTGCTCCAGCATTTGATCGGGTTGCTTCGGAGTTGCCCCATCAGCTCATGATGACGGCTCAATGTGAGAGCAATTACCATCTTCATGACCCATGCAGCTGGAACCACTTTGCCAGTGCCAGGAAAATGCAGAGTGATTCCAGGTACGTTGGGGATTATGGGTAACGAAGACAGCCATTGATCCTGCATTGAGCCAGCTGCCTGCCACCGCTTTAATTAAGTTTTGTTTTAACAAAATGTGTAAGCAAGTTTTAACAGGGGAGGGGGTGCAATTTCAGCACAAGTGTCATTTCAGCGCAAGTGCAAAATGTGTAAGTTTTAAAGGTGGGGGTGCTATTTTAGTGCTTGCAATATGTGTTATGTTCTTTAGATATGCCACTGGTAATCACTGAATATATAGTGATCTGAGAAAGACAGCATCATTTTAAGAATAATTAAGACTATTTCAAACTTACCAAAATAGGAATGCAGAGTCAGTTCACAAACTCTCTTGGTGGGGGGGGGGGGGGGTGCTGCAGTCACACTTTCCCCTCACCACACATGTGCTAGCCGGCACTACTTGGGACCACGCATGTGCCAGTTTGCACAATTTAGGGCACCTTTAAAATTAATGCTACACGCCCTGCACCACTTTAATCTGGCTCTGCCTTTGCCCGCAAGTCGGCAACAGCTTGCCACCTGTATGTGTCCTTCAGCCAGACTCCCTCACTGGTCCGCTGCCCTGGTCACAACCATATCCTCTGCTCCTCCTTCGCAATGGGGGACATTCTCCCCATTACTGGTGCCCAATGCCAGTCCACAGCTCCCCTGGAGTTTGCAACCCCTCGTGGCTGCTGCCGAACACAGGCATTGTCATTTTGTGTCTAGACACTGCAGTTGCAGGATTTTAAATAATACACTGTTGGCTCCGTTAATAGGACCACTTGAAGCCTGGACGGCATTCATCAGCAGTTTGACTGAGCAGTAAGACTCTGCATGAGAGCACTTGCTCTCCTCGGGTCCGTGCTGCCATTACAGCCGCGCTGCCATTACAGCCGCGCTGCCATTTATTTTTTTAAATCTCTTTCTCTTTCCACAGATTCTGCCTGATCTGCTGAGTGTTTCCAGCATTTATGCTTTCATTTAATATTTTTGTGCTTTTTCCAGTGAACAGTTCATCTATTTATTTTACATGGATTAATATCTTGTTGGAATCATGAAGAAAGCAAAATCAAACAATAAATTGATGTCATTTTCACAACGCAAGCCTTGCCTTCTATTTTATTGCTTGGCACCTGTACCACTGCAACACTGACTGTAAATGCACATGTTGTGCTGTGAGACTCACCGGTCCGATGTGTTGGGTGCTCCATATGCTTGTATCATCACTGCTTGTGCTAAAGCTGTCATCTCCATAGGCACAATCACCAAGTGGAACTGTATTCAAGTGGTTTGCTTTCCCATCATCCTCCATTTCTTCAAGTTGCTGTCTCCATAAACTCTTTAGCATTCTTGCCTCATCAGATTCACTCATTTCCTTGGGCTGATGCTTTAGCCAGTCACATCCCTAACAAATAAAAACAGTCATGGTCATGATGTCTGCAGCATTATTTTCCTTCCAAGAACACAGAAGAGACAGTATACTAAATGACATTCATTGCGTAATTGAATCATGGATTTCCTCAAACAGTGAAGACTGGTCGGAAAATACAGGATGGAGATTGAAAACTGGGCTGAATGATGCACCAACAACTTAAATATGTACAATTAGAAATCAAGCTAGTGCTATTGCAACGTGCAATTAATTAGGGCAAAAGACTGAAATGAGCACCGGCATTTTTACATGCAAATCTCCACAACAAATATCTATAGGAATTAATAAGTGAAATACTTTTGTCTTATAATATTTACAATTTGCAAATGTTCCTTCTGAATTTCAATATATTTTGATAACAAAGACAAGAAAAAGAGATGAGAACAAGCTGCAACAAGGCACTGATCTTAATTCCTGATGATTGGATTCAACATGAGCCAAGACAATGAATGAAAATATTTTGCTTGTTGCCGATACAAGTTATGCGTAACAATCTTTAATTGCCACCATAAAGAACTTGTTAGGAAAAAACATTTTTAAAAAAGTATACAATATTACTAATGAATACTAACAAACCTATGAAAATTCTAATGAAAGAATATTAACTTACACATGTCTCTGTGGTTAGTCTTGGGTCCTCCTTTGGAATTTCTTTCAAAGATCTTTTTACCATTGTCCTGGGTTGACTAACTTGGGCATCATTCACCTTTATCAAGCTAAATTCAGAATCAGGAACATCTAACCTGGTGGGAGATCCGCTCTGCACTGGAGTGAAAACACTCTGAAACTGATCTGTGTCCATTTTGACCAGTACAGGAGTTCTTTTCAAGCTTTGTTCCGCTGAAGCAGCTCTAATTGTTGTTTCCAAGGGTACAGACATTGAATTTTTGGATTCATGATTGACTGGCAAAACTTTTGAACTTATCATGGTAATCATATTCAGCGGGGCACCCTTAATAAAAGAAAAATGGTAATTGAAAATTTTGATCAAAGCAGAAAATAACTTAAAGAACAACTGCACTATTAATTAATTGCGAGATGAAAGGCTAATTAACAAAATAAATAATGACAACTTTTCCTTGCCATCTGATTTTATAAAATTCCCTATTCTCCGGTAATGACTTTTTTTTCCTTTCAAACCCATCATCAACCCTTTCTCCAAAAAAAAACTACAAATGACTCAGCATATTGCTGTTCCAGCACTCAAGGAATTGTTGGTGGAAATCAGCAGGCCAAATTACATCCATGGGTAGAAATGGTCAGTCAACATTTTATCAAGACTAAAATAAAAAAGTTAAATTACAAATATAAATGTGGAAAGAAACTGGGGGAGAGGCCCAGAGATGAGAGGACAAAAGGTGTGAGAGGTGAAGACACAGGTAGAGGGATAAACCATTAGGAAGGGGAGGGGAAAACTAAAAGTTAGAGAGAATAGGTGGAATCAGATGGTGGTGTGGATTGATGAACATCGCATCATGAACAAAGAATTTTCTAATTTTATGTAACCCAACCTCCATATGATTCCATTGTTTCTGGTAATTTCTTTGTATTCATGACAGTTGGTTATCAACCCATTTATCAAAGGATATAGTTTTAGATCATGGAACAGTACAGGAGCAGGCTCGTCTGTCTGTCTGTCTATTTCAAATTAACTCCATCTGAATGCATATGGCCTAAATTCCTCTATTTCTTGTCTGTCCATTTGCCTATCTAATTTCCTCTTAAATGTTGCTATTTTACCTAATTTTACTTCTGGCAGCTCCTTCCAGCACCTACACTCTGTGTAAAAAAAAATATATGCCTCACACTTCTCCTTTAAACTTATTGCCCCTCACAATTTCCTTCCACTCTGGTTCAGTGTGTTGTGAGATGAAAGATGAGACCAATATGGAACCGGAGAATCTCGAACAGAAGAGCAGCTTAGATAGAGTTTGAAAAATGGTCCACTGCTTCTGTTGTAAACACAACATTTCTGTGTGATTCTCATAATCAATTCAAGGTTCTCAATGCCATCTGGAATACCCCTTCTCTACTTTGAGCTGTCATGGGTCAGGGATTCCAATGATCTGAGAACTACACTCACCTAATTTGTCACTAGGCATTTTGGTTTATACATTATTAACTTAACCTCCATTTGGTATCATGGCAAATTATGGCACTGTACTTCCAATTATACTTAGGATGTGACAAACCAAGGAAGATTGGGAGACTAGACCTTAACTTTGCACTTCTATTAAATCAAGGTGGTTCAAAGAAGTCTGCTAAATAATGCCAATAACAAAGGGCACAGCGGAAAGCAGTGGAACAGAGGCAGTGGGGAAAAAAATGTCAAAAATGAAGGTTGCATTCGGAAAGTAATGCAAGTCTATCACAATTTATTTTAACGCTGACAGGATACCCAGTATTGCCCAGGAAATAAAACACCCAGTTGTTGTTGGCTCCAAAAGATGTCATCTGAAATGCTGAGTTGTAGGCTCGGATCATCTTTAGGAAATGTTTGGACTCTGCAGTGGTGGTGAGCAGCAGCATTTTCAATGCTAAGTTTTCCATTGGAACAACATATTGATGGCATTTCATCTTTCCACTTCTTTGCTCCACAATGTTGGCATGCCTCTGACATGGAGCCAATTACAACTGCATTAATGGGAGAATACTCAATGTCAACTGAGTAAATGAATGCAGCATTTAACAGGTTGGGTGTAGTAAATGGTGCTGCCCTTTGGCTGGTAGCTTTTGTTCGCATTGCTTGGTGTCTTGTTTGTTCTTCCTCAGCAGACTCTTGTCTGTTCATGGAATGCCTGGGGGTATCAGCATTGAGGCAACTTGGCATTGTTCCTCATTTTGCTGCTGCCTGCTCCTTGTTTGTCTGGAGGGCCTGAGCACTGAGGTGGGTCAGGTGTTGCTTTGGCCACTTATTTTTTATTCTGAATGTACATTGATAGCAGTGGAACTAATTGAGGTGACCCTGGTGCAAGCTTTTTTAAATTGAACTTTTGAACTTCATATGACCTTAAAGGTTAAATTCAATGTGGTTGTGACATTCAGCATCAACTGGTAACACAATTAAAGTTAACAGTAATGCAAGTCAGTGCAAGCTGGTCAAAAAAACCTTTAAACTTCATATGACCTTAAAGGTTAAATTCAATGTAGTCATGACCTTCAGCATCAAATGTTACCTGACTGAGCATCCTTGGACATTTCTAGAGTGCTCCATTTTTATTTGCATGGAGAACAGACAAACAGACATACATGCAAAAATATATATTAGATACATTTATTCTGCTTGCTCTCATGTTTTTCTCATTGTAATTTCCTGCAGTTCAAATGGAACTCCAAATGTTAAGATCTCATTAAGAGTATTGAGCCTATATGAAACTATATTTCTTCTTTGGCTTGGCTTCGCGGACGAAGATTTATGGAGGGGTAAATGTCCACGTCAGCTGCAGGCTCGTTTGTGGCTGACAAGCCCGATGCGGGATAGGCAGACACGGTTGCAGCGGTTGCAGGGGAAAATTGGTTGGTTGGGGTTGGGTGTTGGGTTTTTCCTCCTTTGTCTTTTGTCAGTGAGGTGGGCTCTGCGGTCTTCTTCAAAGGAGGTTGCTGCCCGCCGAACTGTGAGGCGCCAAGATGCACGGTTTGAGGCGATATCAGCCCACTGGCGGTGGTCAATGTGGCAGGCACCAAGAGATTTCTTTAGGCAGCCCTTGTACCTCTTCTTTGGTGCACCTCTGTCACGGTGGCCAGTGGAGAGCTCGCCATATAACACGATCTTGGGAAGGCGATGGTCCTCCATTCTGGAGACATGACCTACCCAGCGCAGTTGGATCTTCAGTAGCGTGGATTCGATGCTGTCGGCCTCTGCCATCTCGAGTACTTCAATGTTGGTGATGAAGTCGCTCCAATGAATGTTGAGGATGGAGCGGAGACAACACTGGTGGAAGCGTTCTAGGAGCCGTAGGTGATGCGGTAGCACACAAAACTCAAAACGGTCAACCAGTTTACCTATCTCGGCTGCACCATTTCATTGGATGCAAGGATCGACAACGAGATAGACAACAGACTCGCCAAGGCAAATAGCGCCTTTGGAAGACTACACAAAAGAGTCTGGAAAAACAACCAACTGAAAAACCTCACAAAGATTAGCGTATACAGAGCCGTTGTCATACCCACACTCATGTTCGGCTCCGAATCATGAAACTATATATTGAGATACAAAATGATGCTGTCATTTAAAATTTCAGGTTGCATTTTAAACAAACTCTCATTGCTTTAAACTGACGTAATGGAAGATTCTAACCTGTTTTTTTTTTAATTTGCAGCTCTGGGTTCTGCAAGGCTGAGAACCTGGTTGTGTTTTAGAATCAGCAGACATAAGCTAAATTCCACCAAGAGGCCGGAGATGCAGTTATCTGACGAAAGGACATCTGTGTACCAAGAACATTTAATCTTCCTGCTTGTTTTGGTCACAGACTGTCAGAGGCCTAGCCTTGATGCAAAATAAACCATTGTATTCAAAGTGATAAGCTGAAAATTATGTTATTCGTTAGAAGCCTAGCATGCTAGCTTGCTTGCTTATCTTTCTTGCTGTGCTGGGAATAGGTGCTTGGGTAAGCAGTTTTTGGGGTAATATAAGTCATGGTCCCGCTGCTGAAGTTTGAGACTCTCCGAGAGGTGGCAACATCTCTCAGCAAGAAGAAGAAGAACTTCTGGAGTCCAGCCAACGTCCCGGTCAGGGGAGGTGGAGAAGCTGCTACCGGCACCCTGACAACCTACTGCAAGTGTGCAGTCGTTGCCTCACTTCGGCAGTTGGGACCAGTCCAAGCATTGATAAGTATAGTTGGGAAGGGCTTGCATATTGTAGTGTGAAATCAGCTTTTGAATTTGTAATAAACATTTGTATAATCTGAACTGCTCTCGGTGTGTGTCTATTTTCTTTCGGTAGCTCAAACACTGTGACCAATCTAAAACGAACAAAATGAGAGGTATAAGTTTACCCAAGACAACTGAACATCAGGTTTGATGTACAAGTTTAAATGTTGTTTTGTCACTCAACCCATGCAGATTTTTTCTCGCACATTTTGGTACATTTTTTTCACCTTGACTTCTTTAGCTGACATTGAGAAGCTTTCCATTTTTACCCAAATTAATTACTTTCTCCTCTATAAAATCTTTTGCTGGTCATCAAATTATCTCTTAATCCAGAAACAACAGCAATACAATTTTGGAATATACAACTAACAATTTTTGAAAGAATATTTGAAGCAGCTTATTAATTTCCCTTCCGAAAACAGAAAGAAAAATGACCAATGAATGACACAAAAACCTTCTATTTTCCATTAATCTCAACAGTTTAATTGACTGGGAAATAAATATACATCGCCTACTAGTCTTTGAATTAAATGGCAGCTTTGTTCTGAAATAAATAGCATTGTTATTAATCCATTTTATGAGGACAATTAAATATTATAAAAACACTTCATTGGAGAAAGTTAATAAAATCAAGTTGTGATTTTGTCTATGAACAAAGTATGATCATAAACTATTGAAGCCTCTTTTAGAAGTTCAAATATCAGAAATCATTACCTTAATTTAGTATAACACAATACTTTCACTAATGCATACAACGTTAGGAAACCTTACTGTATGTTCCTATGATCGCACGGCAATATTATTTGAAAGTAATATTGCAATTGCCTCATGTTCTCCTTAATTAGTGGCATTCCTGCATTACTTTTAATTGTCATTAATACCATTCCATAAGATACATTACAAAAAAATTGGCAGATGATAAAATATGAATTAAACATCACAACTTAGTTTTAAGATTCAGTTGGTCTGCATAAAACCATGAGAATTAATATGAACCTCACGATTAAATTACAACCCATTTACTCAGACAACCACCCATAAATTCAGTGCCTTCTTATTTCCTCTTTTCTTTATGTTGCTATTTTGTTTTAATTCCCTCATTCATTTACAACATTTTTATTATTTCACTTTTCATTACCAGCTTTATCTACATCTTGGACACTATTTTCTCTACCTTCGTCAATTCATCCCTATATTTTCAATTCTTCACACAGTTATCGGTGTTTTCTTTCCGAACTATCTTCTGAATCATGATTATTAGGGTCCATATGTGCCTCAAAATTTCCAATATGATTGAATGTGATTTCACAATTAAAGGATTCTGAAAACAAGTATTGAATCTAAAACTAAACATTCCTTGAGAATATTACTAAAATGTCCAAATGCTCAATGGTTTCTGAATTTATGAGAATCCAATGCATTTAGTTGAGGCTTTTAAAACTTACAGTAAGCAATATAATCAGTAAATACAAGGCTTCTATTATTTGCCTGATATTATACATGAAACAAGATGTTCTTGGAAGTTACAACATATTCAGGGTTATTTAGTGAATACCACTGATTCGTGGAAGTAAAAATAATCTTTGCAATAAAATGCAGTCCATGAATAATGTTTTGCAGCTAACTTGATCTACAACCATCATCACGGTATGTTACTGCCATTACTAAATAGCACATGGAAAGCTATTCACCAATGTAATTCCTTTCAAAATGTAAGGATGAAATGAGAAATGGAACTTTATTCCAATCTGGACTCAATTTCTCTCAGTGTATATAAATCACACATTTATAGGTAAAACTCAACTCTACTGCTTCAAATTTCTTTTGCTATTTCCAATAATTAACTAATACCTTCAGGATCGCATTAAAATACACCATGTTGTTCAGTGGACATGTGAAAGGATGTTTCAGATTTGTCTACATAAATCATTGCATATTTTAGCACTATCTTCTACACATTTTGATGTCTATCAGAAGTGTCTTAGTTTGGGTTTACTGATTCAAGTAAAGCTTACCTCCTCACTACTATAATTTCTATGGAAATCATCCTCCAGTTGAGCTTTTCTCTCATCTGCAATTTCCTGCTCTCCATCATCCTTCATATCCACTGTCCACATAATGCCTTGTGATGAGATATTCTGTAACTTTCCACAAGGAGCTGACCTTGGCTGTGATGAATATGTAAATATATCCTTCAATTTTAATTCATCTTCTTTTTCATCATCTTCACTGAAAGATGCTGAACCACTTTCATTTTCCGTCTTGTTCTCTTTTGGTTGTAAATGCGAATTATTTCTGGAAAGTTGTGGTTTCGGTGTGGAATGATGAAGGGAATTAAACATGACATTATCCTCTGAGTGGTCAGAAAAATGCAATTTATCTGAAATATATAATCAAGTTGCTTTAGAACTTTTACCATTACATCTCCTGTGGCACTGTTCTGAACTACAAATGCAAATTACATAAATTGTTGGTGATATTTCATTATTTTACTATAACAATAAATTCAGACTAATGTTAGCTTGGAGATGCTTTTAAATGTATAATTGCATCACCCATAATAATTTACTTCACAGTTGTCAACATTACAGTATTACTATTAGTGTAGCTGATGGATTTCAATCAATGAAAGCTAACCATAAAGACTAGATTATACATTTCATGTAAAAAAAAGCTCCAAGTGCATTGGATGCCCATTTCTGAATTTCAAGAAAGTAAATGGGAAAGAATGTTATTCAAAGTGAATAAGATAACATTGAAGCAAATATTATTGTTATCAATCAAATATAAGGCCCTTTTTCTCAAGACAGACCTAAACATGTAAAACAGATCGATGCCTTTGTTGACTTTTTTTGCTTGTGTTAAACTTTGTCTTTCAAAGTGTATTCAGTTTTTTGCGATATTCTCTGCTTGGTAAATATGCACAAGGGTGTCAGAAAATAACAATAAATAATTCATTTCCTCATCCTAACTGACTCTCTAGCAGTAGCTATTTTACCAAGGACAAGTTTAGAAGCATTCACAGATGTTAAAGGGGATGGGGATCATTTGGCATTAAAGGGTTGAAGGTTAATTTAGGAAGGGAGAGGGTTAATCTTGCTGATAGATGGAATAAACTGGAATTGGTAGATGGGAGGACCATTCAAATGTGTATTCATCTGACCAGCTGCAGGTCTATGGCTGCAAATATCAGTGATTGAAAATCTTAGCCTCCAGTTACATTATTCTTTGGCGACCTGGAGCTAAGATTATGGTTCCTTGAACATTACGAGTGATTATTTATGTCTGCAGACACGAATGCTTCTCATCCTTCCCCAGAGTTCGCAGGCATTTCTGCCTTGCTTCTATGCCTGTTCTGTAGATCCAACACAGCACCTGCAGAGTGCCCCCACAGACACACCCATTATATGCAAGTAATGATGGAAAGTGGCAGTGTACCTCACTCAATAACACCGTGTTTTATAGCAGCACCTTATTATATCAGTAGGAACCTCAGGATGCAGAAGTAAACAGAACAACATGACAAAAATTTGTCTGACGTTAAAATAGAAAGACAAAGTAAATGAGCATTTCATGAGGACTGACACTGGATGCTGTTCATCAAATACCTCAAATATACACATGACAGTAACTGCCCATTCAAATTTACCAAAATGTGCCATTTTCTAGAAATGCCTGAGACTTTTTTTTGCCATTTGTTGCTGATTGGTAGAACCTGAGAGTTTATTCTGCTGCCAAAATTCAGACCATGCAGCATGTTTAACCCTTTGATCACTGGCTATTTTAAACCTTTCATCTGGATGGGGTCCATGGTAAACTTTTACAGTAGTACAGTATGAACCATCTGGTGGTTGGGAATAAAACCAGCCCCAGAAAACCAGGACACAGAGTAGATGTATTTGATGGTAGTCCCAAAAAACCGGGACATGGAGTCCAAACTGTTATTTTGATCAACTGGGGTTAATGCTCCAAACAACATTGTGTAGCGGCGGCTACACTGCTAACTGAAGGATCGCACAACCAGACGGGTTGAGTTCAGTGAGCAAAACTGGTTTATTTCAGGCTGCCTGGCTGGTCTTATACTCCCAGCCCAGTCCTGGCTGAGAACCGCGCTGGGGAGTCCCGACGTCACCGGGGCATCACGCGGGTCGCCAAGCGTGGGCTTCTGAGCCTGGTGCCGAGGTTGGGAGGAAACCCTGACGGCGCCATTTTGGCTGGCTGCCCCGCCGCGTGTGTGACAAGCGGGGCCGGTTCGCCTGTCTAATGGCGTACCGCCACACAGCACCCCCCCCAGAACCAGCGCCAGTCCTTTTTTGTCGGACTGCCTCGCTTCTTGGGTTGGGCCACTACTGACTCGCTGGGGTCGAGGTGGGCTGGCTTTAACCTGTCCACCGTAAACAGTTCCCTCTTACCACCCATGTCCAATGTGAAAGTGGATCCCGAACGCTGGACGACTTTGTACGGCCCTTCGTATGATCTTTGTAGAGGTGGTGTGGACGGGCCCCGGCTGATAAAAAAGTACTCTGCAGAATACAGCTCGCTGGGGATGTAGGAGGCCCGTGTGCCATGTCTGGCGGTGTTGGGGGTATGAAGGAGTCCAACTGGGCCCGGAGGCGGGGAAGTAGACTGTGCGGTGATTGCTGGGGATTGTGAGGTGCGTTGACGAACTCACCAGGTAGGGCTAGAGGTGCACCGTAGACCAGCTCGGCTGATGACGCCTGTAGATCTTCTTTGGGTGTTGAGCGGATGCCCAGGAGCTCCCAAGACAGCTCGTCCACACAGTTGGGACCGATGAGGTGGGCTATCGGTGACGACTTAAGGTGGTGGTGCAAACACTCGACTAGCCCATTGGCCTGTGGGTGATAGGCTGTGGTGTGATGTAGCTCGACCCCCAGCCTGTTGGCGAGCTGCGCCCAGAGCGCAGAGGTGAACTGGGCGTCCCGTTCACTGGTGAGGTGGTTCGGGATGCCGAACCGGGCAACCCAACCCTTCAAAAGTGCTCGGGAGCAGGAGTCTGTGGAGGCATCTTGCATCGGGATCACCTCGGGGCAACGAGTGGTGAGCTCTACCACTGTGAAAAGGTAATGGTTACCTCGGGAAACGGGTAAGGGACCAACGATGTCCACATGTATATGGCTGAACCATTCTCGGATGTGTTTGAAATTTTGTACGGGCACTCTGGTGTGCCTGTGTATCTTGGAAAGCTGGCAATGGGTCCAGGTTCTGGCCCAGTCCGCAATCTGCTTCCGAAGCCCATGCCAGACGAAACGTTCTGCCACCATATGGACCGTGGACCTGATGGAAGGGTGGAAAAGGTCATGGATATGGTAGAAGACTTGCCTGCACCACTGGTGGGGAACCACTGGATGAGGAGTGCCCATGGAAACATCGCACAGGATGGTGCTCTCCCCGTGAGGAGTCAGGAGGTCCTGGAACCACAGGCCCGTGATGGCAGTCTTGAAGGCCCACGTCTCCTCGTTGGACTTCTGGTCCCAGGCGAGCAGGTTGAAGTCAAGGCCGGGTGTCAGCGCGCAAATGGCCAGTCATGAGAGCGCGTTGCCGACCATGTTGTCTTTCCCTACCTTGTGCCGAATGTCGGTGGTGAATTCCGACATAAAGGAGAGATGACGCTGTTGGCGGGCCGACCAGGGATCTCTAGCCATAGCGAGCACCTGAGTGAGAGGTTTGTGGTCGGTAAAAATGGTGAAAGGCCTCCCCTCCAAGAAATAGCGGAAATGATGCACCGCCAGGTACATGCCCAGCAACTCATGGTCAAAAGTGCTATACTTGCGCTCTGGCGGGCGAAGAAGTCGGCTAAAGAATGCCAGTGGTTTCCACTGTCCATTCACGTGCTGCTCCAGGATGGCACCGACAGCTGTTGCAAAGGCATTGACAGAGAGCGCCATATGCAGGTCGGTGTGTGGGTGGATGAGCAGGGTAGCATCCGCAAGGGCATCTTTCATGGCTTCGAATGCCCTGCTGGCCTCTGGAGTCCAGGCGAGTGTCTTGTCTTTGGCCGCGATGAGGGAGAAGAGCGGCTGAATGATGCGCGCAGTGCCTGGAATGAAGCGGTTATAGAAATTGACCATACCCACAAACTCTTATAGCCCCTTGAGGTTCTCAGGGCGTGGAAACTCCCTGACTGCAGCGACCTTCGTAGCAGCAGGTGTTGCTCCTTCAAATGATGGTATGGCCCAGGAACTGCATGGACCCTTTCCTGAACTGGCATTTGGCTGTATTGATCGTTAGGCCGAAGTCAGCCAGTCAGGAGAAGAGAGTGCACAGGTGAGACTTGTGTTGTGCCTGGTCTCTGTTGGTGACAAGGATGTCGTCCAGGTAAATGAATACGAAATTCAAATCCCTGCCCACTGTGTCCATGAGGCGCTGGAAGGTCTGGATGGTGTTCTTGAGCCCGAACGGCATCATAGGAACTCGAACAAGCCGAAGAGGGTGATGATGGCCATTTTGGGGATGTCTTCGGGGTGCACTGGGATTTGGTGATACCCGAACACCAGGTCGACCTTGGAGAATACCCTCGCGCCATACAGGTTGGTCGTAAAGTCCTGGATGTGAGGAATGGGGTAACGGTCAGGTACTGTCACATCGTTAAGCCGTCAATAATCTCCGCAGGGGTGCCAGCCACCGGAGGCTTTCGGGACCAGGTGGAGTGGTGAGGCCCAAGGACTGTCAGAGCGTCGAATGATCCCCAGCTCCTGCAGATGCGAGAACTCTTCCTTCACTATCTGGAGCCTACCCGGCGGGAGCCGGCGTGCCTTGGCATGGACCGGTAGGGCTTGGCTGGGGATATAATGAAACACCCCATGGTGTGGTGAGGCGGCAGAGAACTGCGGCTTGAGGAGGGATGGGAACTCATCCAGGATACACTGAAATTCGACCTTGGGCATGCTGACCGCGGCCATCTGCAGCTGCTCTGTGCGGCAGGCGTTGAGGCGAACAGATTGGAAGGTACGGGCATCTACCAGTCGCCTACCTCGAATGTCGACCAGGAGTCCGTGGGCAAGGAGGAAGTCGACACCCACGATGGCGGTTGGGAGGGTCGAAACGGTGAACCTCCATGAGAACTTCCGCTAGCCGATCTAGAAGTGGATGGTTTTGTCTCCATACGTTTGGTAATTCGTTGAATTGGCTGCACAGAGGGGAGATCCTCGAGGCCGGTTCCGAGACTCAAAGGCTGTGGCCAGGATGATGCTGATCTGGGCCCCGGTGTCAATGAGGAAGCGTTGGCCGGTGACTGAATCCCGCAGGTAGAGAAGGCTGTGTTCTTGGCCAGCCACCGCGGCCATTAACAGCGGACGGCCTGCTCGTTTCCCTGGAATGAGCAGGGCTGACAACACTTCTGAGCCTTGGCTGCCCAGTGTTGGTGAAAGAAGCAGAGGCCTGAAATGGATGGCTTGCTTCTAGCTATGCTTTTTGAGGCCCCTGCAGGGGCTGGGTGTTCGACCGCAGCGCGAGAGGAAGGTTTGGCATGGTCATGCCCGTGACTTGTAACCTGCTGCACTGCTGAGCCCACCGGAAATCGTTCGAGCCATAGTTCCTGAGCCTTTTGAGTGACCTTCCTAGGGTCGATGAAGCTCTCCTGGGACAGTAATGGCCGGATGTCTTCAGGCAGATGGTCGAAGTAGATGCGCTCGAAGAGTGCACAGTTGGTGTGATCACCCCTGAGCGCGAGCATCTCGTCCATCAACTCGATTGGAGTTCTTTCCCCCAAGGTGTCGAGGTGCAGCATCCGAGTGGCACACTGGCGCCTGGAGAGGCCGAGGGAGCCGATGAGCACCCGCTTGATGGTCCCTTACTTATCTTCTGCGGGTGGGTGCTGAACAAGGTGCAGCACTCGTTTGGTGGTGGCCTGGTCCAGGGCGGCGACCACATGGTAAAACTTAGTCGAATCCGATGAAATCTGGCGGAGGTGAAACTGAGACTCTGCATGGCTGAACCAGGTCTCTGGTTCCTGAACCCAGAAGTCAGGAAACTTGATGGCTATCGCGTTGATCGAAGGGTCATTCACGTCGGGTTCAAAGACGTTTGAACCTTTCGGGGTCACCAATTGTAGTTGCGGCTACTCTGCTAACTGAAGGATCGCACAACCAGATGGGTTGAGTTCAGTGAGCAAAAACTGATTTATTGCAGGCTGCCTGGCTGGTCTTATACTCCCAGCCCGGACCTGGCTGAGAACCATGCTGGGGGCCCCAATGTCATGTGGGTCACCAAGCGCAGGCTTCTGAGCCCAGTGCCAAAGTCGGGAGGAAACCCCCGATGGTGCCATTTTGGCCGGCTGCCCTGCCGGGTGTGTGACAAGCGAGGCCAGTTCGCTTACCTAATGGCGTACTGCCACAATTGTTTTTTTACATCTGAGAACCCTGACAAGGGCACTTCTCTTGATCAGACAGAGAGGACATGATCATGCTCAAAAGACTGCAAAAACACTGCCATTAGCTGCCAGGTCATAAACATGAAAGTGCTTCAGAGTTAACATACTGCTGTAGAAAATTCTCCTGGATATACTTAACAAAGTTCAACCCATCCAATCTCCTTGCATTGTGGGATTCCCAATCAATGTTGGGCAAAGTTGAAATAATCTGCAGCAACAACTTTGCTATTTTTCTAAACATCAGTAATCTCTCAGCTGATTGGATCTTCTAGCCACCCGTGACTGCTTGGTGACCTTAAGTACCCACCCATAACTACTCCCTTTCAGTCCCTGATTTCCATCCACATTGCCTCACAGAATATCCTCTATAAGGACGATAGTTATATCTTCTTTGACTAATATGACACCCCCACCCCCTTCTCCAACCACTCTTCCCTAAGTTCCTACCACACTTGTAACAAAGGTATCCCAGTCCTGGTCCTCCATCAACTATGATTCTGAATGATTACCCAAGTATCCCAATGTTCTCTAACTATCCTTGCCCCAACTCTCTCAGGATTCATCTGTTAAAATAATCACAACAAAGTTTACCTATCGAACTTCGAGGTTTATCCTCCACCATCCTGTAGGTAACAATAACAGGCATCTGCGCTTTTGAATCAGGTGGTGAGTTAAAAATCATACATCCTGGTGTATTCCAAAGTTCATTCATTTACATAAGCCAATGTTAAATGCAAAAATTAGGTTCAAGTATTGCTTCCATACTGAAAAGGGTAGTTAATTAAGTAAAGGACCAAGTAATCATTAAAGAACAGCATCAAACATAACTTTAAATTAGGTTCCTGACTTAAATTTTAAATATATGCAAATTCACTGATAGATATAGGGTATTTTAATATCAGGTAAAATACCTTACTTCTCAGCTTTCTAATTTGAAAATACACAATTGCTATTGTTGAATAAAACTCCATCAACTTTCAACTTGATCCTGTGATTTGCACCCTGTGATCCCCTGCTGCAGCAGTGAGCAGACGCAAAACTCGAGAAAGACTGCACAACAGGCTTTATTGAGTTAAAAGACTCCACTACGGTGGTAGCTGTACTGCTGGCTCCCGAGTGACTGGGTCGGGAGGGCCAGCTCAGGATTATATCCCGGGCAGTTGATTGACAGCCGGCTGGGTGGAGTTAGGTCTATTCAGGTCAGCTGATTGACAGCCGGCCAGGTATGGTCTGTTCTCCGGTGATCTTCCTGCAGGTACAGAGATTGCCCCCTGCAGTAGGCTAGTGGTGTATCACCACATTCAACCCCTTCTTTAAAATTGTCCCGGGTGGGGGGGGTGCTTTAGCAACATTCTTAGGTGGTATATGTGTATTTACAGGTTTAGACAGTCTGGCAGCCGTTGGAGTCTCTGTGACCGTCGTAGGGTAGGCTCCTAGTCAAAGGTCGGCGAGAGCATGTTGGGAGTCTGAGGGCTAGATGGGGCGGCTAGGATGGGTGCCGGGGTGGTTGGCATGGTGGGGTGACTGGGGCGGCCTGGATCGGCAAGCGTGTGAGGCGTTGGAGGAGCAGGGGAGAAGGGTCATCCCCCGCAGTGTGAGTGTGCAATGAGTGTTCGAGATAGGGAAAACGCATCAGGCCGACGTGGTCCTGGGGCAGTGGAGGCTGCTATGTTGAGGAGGGTGCCCCCGCTGGGGCCAGATCCCTGGTTGAGATGGTGTCCCCCCCAGCCATTGGGGTACATGACGTAGGTGTAGTTGTGGTTGGCATGTAGGAGGAACACCTGCTCGACCAGGGGGTTGGCCTTGTAGCCGTGTTTATGCAGGAAAACTGGCCCCGGAGATGTGAGCCACGCTGGGAGAGAGATTCGAGTCGCCGATTCTCTGGGGAATGAAAACAGGTGTTCGTGGGGGGTCTCGTTGGTAGCCATGCACAGGAGCGACTTGATGGCGTGGAGCGCCTTGGAGGGCATCCTACCAGTAGGCCACGGGCCAGCCTTTTGACAAGGTCCAGGAGGACTGCCTTCCAGATCACCCCGTTTTCGCATTTCACTTGCCCATTGCCCTCGGATTGTAACTAGTTTTGCGACTAGTTGCGATGCCCCTTGCTGTCAGGTACTGGCGCAGCTCCTCACTCATGGAGCTGTGAATGAATGCTTGGTAGCCGAACAGAGTGAAGATCTGTGTCAGTGCCCTGATGACAGAGAATGTAGAAGTGTCTGGCCATGGGATAACGAAGGGAAAATGGGAGTACTCGTCTATCACTGCGAGGAAGTAGACATTCCGGTTCCGGGCCCTTAAAATCAATAACGAGGTGTTCAAAGGGCTGGGTGGCCTTCGCAACGTGGGTTTAGGGTGGGCGGAAAAAGTGAAGCTTGCATTCCGCACAGACCTGGCATGCCTCAGCCATGATCCGGACTTCCTGGATGGTCTATGGGAGGCTCCAGGACTTAATGAAATGATAGAAAGGTGTAACGCCCGGGTGGCAGAGGGATTCGGTGGAGTGCCTGCAGTTAGTCAGCTTGGGTGTCGGGGGAGTAATTGAACTTCCCCGGTCGGTACTGGATGTCATAGCTGAACGTGACTAGCTCAACTCTCCAGAGCAAGATCTTGTCATTTTAGATCTTGCCTTTCCGGGTGGTGCTAAACATGAACACTACTGCACGCTGGTCGGTGAGGAGGGTCAATCTCCTGCCTGCCAGGTAGTGACGCCAGTGGCGGACTGCTTCCACGATTGCTTGGGCCTCCTTTTCAATGGCGGAGTGTCCGAGCTCGGAACCATGGAAGGTTCTTGAGAAGAAGGCGACGGGTCACCCCTCCTGGTTGAGGGTGGCAGAAAGGGCCATATCGGAGGGATTGGACTCCACCTGGAATGGGAGTCCTCATCCACTGCATGCATCGTGGCATCTGTGATGTTCTGCCTGATGTTGCCTGTGCCTAGGGTGGGAGGGGAAAGTGGGCCAGTGGGCAGACCTTGTCCGAGAAGCGTGGAACCCACTGGGAGTAGAAGGAAAAAAGGCTGAGGCACCTGCGGAGGGCCTTGAGCGTGTGTGGGAGGGATAGCTCCATTAATGGGTGCATGCACTCTGGATCAGGGGCGATGACACCATGTGCCACGATGTCCTGCGATGTATCCCAGGATGGTGAGGCAGGTGGTGCTGAACACATACTTCTCTTTTTTTATAAGTGAGGTTCAGCTCCTCAGCTGTCCAGAGAAATTTCTCCAGATTGGCATTGTGGTCCTGCTGGTCGTGGCCACAGATGGTGACATTGTCCAGATATAGGAAGATTGCTCTCAGCTTGTACGGGTCCACCATGTGGTCCATTTCACGCTGAAAGACAGAGATCCCGTTTGTGAACCCGAACGGAACTCAGTGGAACTGGTAGAGACGCCCGTCTGCCTTGAAGGCGGTGTAGGGGATGTCCTGCGCGTGGATCGGGAGCTGATGATAAATTGACTTCAGGTCGATTGTGGAGAAGACCCTGTAGCGGGCTATCTCATTGACCATGTCGGCTATGCTGGGTAAGGGGAAGCCATCCAGCTGGGTGTACCGGTCAATGGTCTGACTGTAGTCTATGACCATTCTCGGTTTGCTGCCCTCTTTGATCACCAGGACTTGGGCTGTCCCTGGGCTGGTGCTGGGTTCTATGACGCCCTCCGCCAGAAGCTGCTTTACCTCTGCTTTAATGAATTCTCTATCGGCTGCGCAATAGCACCTGCTTCTGGCCACTATCAGTTTGCAGTCTGGCGTGAGGTAGGAGAAGAGGGCGGGAGGGGTGATGCACAATGTGGAGAAGCAGCAGGTGGGCTGAGGCTGTCGGACGGCATGCTGTGGAGCGTGAGCGGGGTAGGGGCCCACAGAAAGTGAGGGTGATGTTCTGTAGGTGGCACTGGAAATCTAAGCCGAGGAGGACCGGGGCAAAGAATTTGGGCATGACCAGGAGCCTGAACCCTTTGTATGTCTCCCCCCCCAAGTCAGATCAATAGAACAGCGCCCGAGGGTTTTTATGGAGCAGTCTTGGGCGGCAAAAGCAATAGCAAAGCTCATAGGGTAGATTTTAAGTCTCAAAAGTTCAGGCCACGCTCGGGTGTATGAACCTCTCAGTTTTGCCGCTGTCGAATAAGCATTTTGTTTCCTCACCGTTAATAGCGACGTCCATCATGGAGTGCCCGAGGCTTTGTGGGATGTCTCTCTTTAGTATAGTGGCCGCGAGGACCAACTTGGGGTCTGTGTCACTGCTCCCCAATGGTTGAGGCGATTGGTAGCCAGTGGCATCCTTTGAAGGCATGGGGCACGTCAATGGAGGTGAATGGTAGTTGGTGGCATCCGCAGGGTCGGAGTGCTTCAGGAGGGTGGTCTGGTTGGTGCCCGTGTTCACCATGTCGTTGTCACCCTGTTCTGGTTGGGAGGTAGGGTTGTGTGCTGGATCGGCCCAATAGGCCCACGATGGCAGCAGTGCTCAGCCGACGCAAGATGGCGGCACCCTGTGGGCGCATGTGGCGGCAGCATGGACTGGCTCTACCCGTTGGTCGTACTGCCTGCTCGGGGGGAGTTGATGTCATCACACTCTGCATTGGAGGATGTGTCGTCATCTGAAATGACGGAAGTGATGTCTTCACTGGCCTTGGCTGGCGAGGCTTTGGGTAGGGCAGCGTTCGTGGCTAGCACATGGCGGTAGTACCCATCGGGGCCGGAAATGGGGCTGGTGAGGAGGACGGAAGTCCAGGGAGGTGGTGAGGTGATCGTAGAGGGCCGCTAAGCTGCAGGCAGGCTTCAAAAGGCATACTTTTGTGTAGTGGCCTTTCTTGCCACATCACGAACAGAACTGGTTTTGCGCTGGGCACTTTTGGCGGGATCATTGATCTGACCCACACCGGGACCCACAGTGCTTACTCGGGCACGGGGCGCCTGTGGCAGTGATGCGTTCATCTACCAGCGGTCCCTGAGTCACAGCTGCTGTCTGGGCTGTCCACACAGAGGCTTGGGGAAGTCGGGAGTCAAAGGCTTCGGCATGGAGGGCTGCAGACCCCAAGGAGAGGACTACCTCTTTAGTTTGGGCCAGGGAGTAGATATTGACTTCTAGTAACTTCTGGCGGGCGGCTCTCGAGCGCAGACCTTGAACACAGGAGTCCCTGACCAATCTCTCGACTTCCTTTTCGTTCACCCCGGGCTCTGCCAGACACGGACGAGTTAGCTCACGCAGGGCTCCAAGGTAGGCTTCAGCTGTCTCACCTGGCTGCTGGGCCCAAATACTCAAGAGGTATCTGGCGTAGACCACGCTCGATGGGGGCTTGTACTTGGCCTCCAGGGTAGCCTTCGCTTTCGAGTACTCTGTACAGTCTTGGAGGGCCTAGAAGGCACGGGGACCCAATTTTGGGCGGAGCACCACGAGATTCTTCTGATTCGTGTTCACGACGGAGTGTGCCTGGAAGACTGCCTCGACCGCATGCCTCCAAATTTCGAAGTGTGCTTGAGCTTCCGGGTGGCGAGGGTCGATCTCTAGGTTCCCGATGGTTAAGAGCTTTTCCATAGCAGGTCTAAATTTTTAACTGAATAAATTGTGATGCCCTGCTGCAGCAGTAAGCAGACACAAATCTCAAGAAAGACTGTACAAGAAGCTTTATTCAGTTAAAAGTCTCTGCTACAGTGGTAGCTGTACTGGTAACTCCTGAGTGACTGGCTCAGGAGGGGGGAGGGCCCGGCTCAGGATTACATCCCAGGTGGTTGATTGACAGCCAGCTGGATGGAGTTAGGTCTACTCAGGTCGGCTGATTGACAGCCGGCCAGATGTGGTCTGTCCTCCGACAATCTTCCTGCAGGTACAGAGATCGCCCCTGCAGTAGACTAGTGGTGTATCACCACACACCCATTCTGATAAAGCATGGAACTGCTGTTTATTTCACATTCACTCTTTATCCAATGATATGGTGAAATATCAGACACCTCACTGGGCTTTACGACACTGCCTACATGATTTGGTAATTAGGTATCTGGATTTGATAGAAGAAACAGACACATCAACAGGAGAGCTCTCATTTGCAGGATTATCTACAATCTAACTCGATGAACACATTAAGATGGAAACCTGCAATAACAGTATCATAGAAACACTGGAATGGTTATCTGTCTGATGTTTCTCTTGGAATAAGTGGTATAGAAAAGAACTCTATGATTATCTAAAAGAAAGAGGTCATCATCTGGAAAACCTTGATGGGGCAAGTTATTGAGGTGACTAATGGTGGTACCTCAGTTGTGGAAATCCTGGAACAACACATCTCTCTCTCCACAAACCTACAAGAACCTTCCTGAGCAGTAACCGTTCGAACACCAAAGCCTGGTGAACTTTATACATGTTAAATTCTGTGCACAGTATAAGGATTGCCTGCAACCAGAGAACTTGGAAGAATGTGAAGTGAGATTGAACTGTGAACCAAAGAACTTTTCTTAAATTTACACACACATTGCATAGACATGCACTTAAAATTAAAAGGTGGTTAAATTGGGTTAGTGATGAGTTATAGTTTGATTGTGTTTTCATGTTTAAAGATAATTAAAAACAATTTTTGTTAAAGTAACTACTTGTCATGGTGAATATCTATTATTGCTGGGTTTTGGGTCCTTTAGGCTCGTAACAACATGATCCAGTCTTCATCAAGGGTTCAGTAGTGAAGAGGGTCAAGAACTTCAAATTCCTGTGCATGAACATCTCTAAGGATCTATCCTATTGATACAATCATAAAGATGGTTCGCCATTGACTATACTTTGTGAAGTGTCTGAGGAGATTTGGTATGTCACTGAAGACTATCATAAACTTCTACAGGTGTACCGTGGAGAGTATTTTGGCTGGTTGCATCACTGCCCGGTATGGAGGCACCAACTCTCATGACAGGCCACACTCCATCGAGGATACCTAAATGAGGCAGTGTCTTAAAAAAGCAGCATCTTATCCTCAAAGACCCCCACCACCCAGGCCACACCCTCTTCACTCTGGTATCATCAGGAAAAAGGTACCTGAACCTAAAGACGAGCAAAAGGACATCTTCTTCCCCGCTCCCATCAGATTCCTGAATAATTAATGAACCAAAGACACTGCTTTACTTTTTGTGCAACATTTTTTTAATATAGTAACATTGTGAGATGGTTATAATATAAATGTTTGCTCTATGCTGCTGCCATAAAACACCAAATTTCATGACTTGCTCCTGACAATAAATTCTGATGCTGATCATTTTCATGGGAGAAGTCTCTTGGGTTTTGGTTCTAATTAGATTGTCTGACAAGTAAACACAACATTCAGAAATAAAGCAACAAAATATAATATGCAATTACACTGCAATGGTTAAGTGAAACAATTATTATTTGAACAGTTTGTTTAAACTGCTTACAAAGGGGATTGATTTTATGCGCATATTTGTTATTCCTGTCAGAAAGAGAATTCAGCCAGGTCTTGCCGAACACTATACATAAGAACATAAGAAACAAGTGCAGGAGGAGGCCATCTGGCCTGGCAAGCCTGCTCCACCATTCAATGAGATCATGACTGATTGGCTCATCTTCACTTACCTGCCTTTTCCCCATATCCCTTAATTCCCCTACTATGTAAAGATCTATCCAACCTTGTCTTAAATATATTTACTGAGGTGGCCTCCACTGTTTCAATGGGCAGCAAATTCCACAGATTCACATCCTCTGGGAAAACCAGTTCCTCCTCATCTCTGTCCTAAATCTACTACCCTGGATCTTGAGGCTATGCCCCTAGTATTTGACTCCCCCATCAATGGGAACAATTTAATTTACTCTACCTTATCTATGCTTATCATAACTTTATGTTTCCATAAGATCCCATCTCATTCTTCTAAATTCCAGCAAGTACAGTGCCAATCAATCAACTTGTGAGATAGCCTTATTATCTGAGGAAATGATGAACAATTCATGTCCAGTACTGTGATCAGATCATTAATTTCATTTTTATAATTTTACTTATCATCTGGAGCATTGTGAAATCTGCTGAGATTGCAGTGAATCTTTGAGCACTGGACAAAATGTTCTGTACTGGCTGATGCCATGTGATCTATAACTAAAAATGTCAGCTGGAGACATTTTCAAAAAAATCTACAAATTCCAATCTCAACATGAGGGCAGCACGGTTAGCAAGGTGGTTAGCACAGTGCTGTCACAGTGGCAGAAACTGGGTCTGTACCTGGCACTGTAAGGAGTACATTCTTCCCAAGTCTGCATGGGATTCCTCAATTTTCCACCCACCTTTTAAAACATCTGGGAGTTGTAGGTTAATTAGGAATAATTGGTGGCACGGGCTTATGGGCCAAAAAGCCCTGTTACTGTACTGTATGTCTAAATTTTTAAAAAAAGCTACAATTTCTTGAAAATAGCAATAGCTAATTGTCCTGTAGTGACCTGCGCACTGAGATGTGAACTGGCCCACAAAGATGGCCGACGAACGCGACGACCATGTGGACCTGGGGGTGACACCGGCCGTCATCTCAGGTGACTTCCTGCACAGCGGGAAGACAGTGAACTGTTGGGTGAATGCTGGCCAATCCTAGGCCAGCGTTCCAATGACGCGGTGTCCCAATGTCACCGCCTTGGGCCCATATAAAAGTGACGGCCAGTGCAATAAACCAGTCTCAACTTAAAGGTTTTGGTGTGTGCGTTGTTCTGCTCCACACCTACATAGTGCAAATGCTACAGTGGTGACCCTGACAAGTCCTTCCGGCAGTTGGATCCAATGATAAACCAGGCAGAGCCAGCGATCATCCATGCAGTCTCTCTCAGGGTCCCAACGTTTTGAGTGTCATAGCCACAAGTGTGGTTCAAGCAGGCCAAGGCTCAGTTCCAGCTTTGACACATTGCCACTGCCAACATCTGTTACATCTACATTGTGAGTGCACTCAATCAAGGCACAATGGCAAGGCTCGTAGACTTCCCACAGCAGCCTCCGGAGCAAGGCAAATACGCAGCCCTCAAAGAGCTGTGAACCTGCACTTTCGGCGCACCACACGATTGCTGCATATGGACAGACTGGGGGACAGGCCCCGTCCATCCTAATGAGTGAGATGCTTGCTTTGACTGAGGGCCACAAGTCTTGCCTGCTCTTTGTGCAGATCTTTCTGGAGCAACTGCCCAAGATTATCCGACTCTTGCTCATAGGTGAAGATTTCAGCAACACCTGGAGAGTCACGGCCCAGGTGGACATGATCTGGAGAGCGAAGAAGGATATCAGTGCTGTCGTAGATCACATCAGCAAGCCCCACGACCCTGCGAGACCAAGACCAATGGAGAGGCAAGTTAATACCCTGGGATAATTCTGATATTATCATCTGCAATGGGGTGCAGAGGCCCATTGATGCTGCCCACCCTGTGAGTTTCTAGGAAACACCCTGGCCAAATGTCGTTGATGGCTGCAGCAGTTGGCCCATGTAATAGCCTCCTCTATATTTGGGACTCTTTGACTGGCAGGCGTTTCCTAGTCGACATTTGTACTGAGATAACCGTCCTGCCCCCCGCAACAGCAAGCAGAGCCCAGCTCTGAAGGCAGCTAACTGCTCCTCCATTCAGACTTTAGGTGCCCACATCATCTTCCCTGATTCAGCAACAGCCGGTTTACATGGACTTTCACCCTCGTGGCAGTGGGGCAACCACACCTGGAGGATGACTTCCTTCATGCCCACTGCCTGCTCGTAGACCTCAAGGGACGATGCTTGGTGCACACCAGAAATTCTTAAACTCTACCTCTGGGTGAAGCCAAACTACCCGCCCCACCTTGATTCTATAACACATTCAGATAACGAGTTCGCCTGCATCCTCAATAGTGGCACCACAGTTCTCCACAGCCAAGCCATGTACAGTAAAGGAGCTACAGGAATTCACCAGTATGATAAACTTTTACCATAGATTCATACCGTCAGCGGCCCGCATCTCTTCGTGCTAATGGCAGGCAAGTAAAAGGACATTACCTGGGATGATGTCTTTGAGGGCATTCCGGAATGCCAAAGATGCTCTGGCCAATGCCACCCCTCTGGTACACCCCAAACCAGAGGCACCTACCGCTCTGACAGTCAATGCCTCCAGCACAGTGGTAGGAGGCGTAATGGAACAGCTCATTGAAGGCAAGTTGCACCCCCTGGCCTTTTTCAGTACATGCCTCTTCTGCCCACAGCTCAAACACAGCGTGTTTGACTGAGAGCTATTGGTACTGTACTAGGCTGTAAGACATTTCTGTTATTTTTTGGAAGGTTGGCAATTTAAGATTTTCACCCATCATAAGCCATTGACCTTTGCTTTCCATAAGCTATCGGACCTGTAGTCGGTGCAACAGCAGAGACACTTGTCCTATGTTTCTGAATTTACTATGGTACATTGTGGGGAAAAGGAATGTGGTAGCCGACTCTGTCGGGCCCTGCGATTGAATCAGGCCACGCCCTGTCCCGGGGGGTTGATTACATGACCCTCGCCAAAGCGCAGCAGTAGGACCCTGAGATCCCTGCGTATAGGACAGCAGTGTCTGGTCTCAGGGTGGAAGACATTCCTGTCAGCCCAGGTAGCCAACTAGACAGTCTCCACTCCTCCCTGCGACACAGGGGCAGACTGCCCAAGTCAACGGACAACGGGCTGATTGCTGGTTCTGGGGGGGGGGGGGGGGGGTTGGGGGGAAACGGATGAATGTCGTGTAATGGCCTGTGCACGGAGACGCCGACCAGCCCACAAAACAGCCGATGAACGTGACGACTGTGCAGACCTGGGGGTGACACCGGCCGTCGTCCTTGGTGACATCCTGCATGGCCAATCCCAGGCCAGCGTTCCAATGATGCGGTGCCCTGAAGTCAGTCCCTGGGGCCCATATAAACACAACAGCCACTGCAATAAACTAGACTCGACTTCAAGGTACGCGTGCCGTTCTTCTCCAAGCCCATGTAGTGCGAATGCTACAGTCCTTCATTTTTTTCCAAATATATGCAGGTGACTCACACCAAGTCAATTTTCCAATGTTTTCCACATGCACGTCATGTTCTGGAATTAATTTTTTTCAATTAAATGTTTCAAATTAGATTTATTTCCAAATGTTCTTCTTTTCAAACTAAAGCAAAATTCCCAGAAAAATGCAGCAACCGATGGCCATATGCTGGGGCCACATTAGTAGATGAACTGAAATCCAGGTACGACCCGAGGAAGGCCATCTCAGCAACAAAGAAGCAATTCCAGGGGATGCTAGAGAGCGAGACAGATACTCTCCAGCGATGGCAGGGATTAGCATCCTACAAAATGTGTTTGAACACAATATATGGCTGTGATGCTTCACTACCTGATCAGTTGAATTATCTTTTATGCTTGCTTTGAGAAGAACTCAACAGTGACTACAAGAATCCCTGCAAGGGCAAAGGACCTTGTGATATCTCAGCCAACTTTCTGTCTGAAACCTTATGGAGTAATTGTTAAAATGTTTGTCCTCAAACATTTGAGAATCATTCAAGAGGGTGAACTTTCGCAAGGCATCAGGCCCTGATGGCGTAGCTAGAAGGGTTTTGAAAATCCGTGCCAACCAACTAGCCATAATGTTCACAGACATTTTCAACCTCTCACTGCTGTAGCTGGAGGTTCCCACCTGCTTCAAAAGGGTATCAATCATCATGGACCCCAAAAAAAGCAGAGTGAGGTGCCTCAATGACCATCGCCCAGTAGCACTCACATCTACTGTGATAAAATGCTCTGAGAGGTTTGTCATGGCCAGGATAAATACACACCTAAGTTAAGGTCTGTTCCCACTGCAATAAGCCTATACCATCACAATCACTTCACAGCAGATGCAATATTATTGTCTCCCCACTCAGCTCTGCATCACCTAGACAACAGCAACACACACATTCAGCTATTCTTCATTGACAACAAGTCAGCCTTCAACACTATTATTCCTTCAGTGGTGTTCAATGAGCTCCAAACCCTGGACCTTGGCACCTCCCTCTGCAACTAGATCCTTGACTCCCTCATTGGAAGATCACAGTCAGAATGAACTGGAAACATCTCCTCCTAACTGACAATTAATACTGGCATGCCTCAAGGATGTGTCCTTAGCCCATTGTTCTACTAACTCTACAGCCATGACTGTGTGACTAAGCACAATTCAAATGCTATCTGCAAATTTGTTGATGTCAGTACAGTTATTGGCAGAATCATACATGGAAGCATACAGGAGAAAGATAGATCAGCTGGTCGAGTGGTGTCACAACAACAACCTTTCCCTCAACGTTAGCAAAATCAAGGAGATGATTGTGGACTTCAGAAGGAAATCAGGAGATCACAAACCAGTCCTCATCAAGGAATAAGCAGTCAAGAGGATCAAGAACTTCAAATTCCTGGGTGTCAATATCTTTGAGGATCTGTCCTGGAGTTCCCATGTTGATGCAATCATGAAGAAGGCATGATTACTCAGTGGCTATACTTTGTGAGGAGATTATGCCGCCAAAGACTCTAGTAAACTTCGACAGGTGAACCGTGGAGAGCATTCTGTCTGGTATGGAGGTGTCCATGCTCAGGACAGGGAAAAATCTCCCAGAGGGTTGTAACTCAGCCTGCGACATCACAGGCACCAGTCTTCACTCTATTGAGGACATCTGCAAGAGGTGGTGTCTTAAGAAAACAGCCTCATTCCTCAAGGACCTCCACCATTCAGCCATGCTCTCTCCACTCTGCTACCATTGGGAAAAGGGTACAAGAGCCTGAAGACAAGCACTCAGTGGCACAAGGACAGCTTCCCCGCAGACATCAGATTTCTGAATGAATAATGAGCCGTACCCACTACTTTACGTTTTTCTTTTTCTTGCATTACATTATGAATTTTGAAATGCGGTTTGTAGAAAAATTTGCATGGTGATGACAATAAATTCTGATTCTGAAAGCCACTAAAACCTCCTTAACATAATATTTAGATACTATTGAGACTTCTTATTTTTAGGGTCAATTTTAAATAGCAATGCTGTGCCATGATCTTCTAATCAGAGGAAATAGCTTTTCACTTTTCATGTCATAGTTCACCGTCTTGCCCTTGAAGGGATATACAAACTTGTAGTCTTGGCATTTGCAAGCTCTTCACGGTTTTAATGGACTATAGAATTCTGATTAAAGGATCAAATGGAAAATGCAAATTAGTTTAAATATTTTTTTAAATTTATGCTTAGCAGTTAAATAGTTACCTACATTTTAGTTTCAGTGTCATAAATCCAATACTCCCAGAGCAATTAAGTTACAGATGGCATACAAGATGAAGGTTCCCCTGTACAGCAGTAATGCGTCATAAAAATAAATCTAAGGAAAGCATGTTTCTAATGTTTGCAAATTTAATTGAAGAAATTAGAATACTTTCCAAAAACTATGCTGAAACTATCCAAAGTTCTTTGTTTTGGACACATCCAACCATAAGAGCGTGAATTCAAAATCAAGTGTAGCAGCGAGGAAGAACCTCTATTTAACCAATTGTTCCACACTGCCTCAGAGTTGGTAGATAGTTTAAACACTTTCATTCTTTTCCTGCTGAATATGAGCTTTAATAATAATTTCAGAATATTTGCTGACTAAATGTCATCTATGTCACAATGGTATAAATGGAATTCTGTTTCGTCTTTGAAGAACATCGAAGAATCATGGGCAAGAATCAAATTGCTGGAGGTAGTGGATTGAAGAGCATCTTGGAGGTGGGTGCGGGGAGGGGGGGGTTGGGGGTGACCATCAATGTTTCCTGTCAAGAGCGTGCAGTAGAAAGGGAAGATAACCAGTAAAAGGGCGAGGAGCCAAAATATGAAAGGAGGACAAGGAGGAGTGAAGAACTTCTGGCAAATGGAGGGAGGTAGAAGGGGGGTGGTTGGATTTGGGAGAGGGAGAGAGAACTGGTTGATTAGCAGTGAAGGGTGGAGGCAGGGACATAAAGGCTACCAGTGCTGGAACATGATAAGTAAAGAAGATGATAATGGAAACCATTAAGGTTAAGAAGAAAAAAGGCAGATGGAACTTGATTGGAGAGGGGATCTGGTGGTTGATTTGTTGGAAGTTGGTGGAGGAAAGGCATAAGAAAATGGGTGATGAAGGCTGGGGGGAAGGGGAAGGTGGGTGGTTGCTATGGGAAAGGGAACAAAAATAGGAGAATGGGGGGCAGACTAGAAAAAGAGGGGGAACACGAGGCAAGGTTTGCTTGAATCTGGAAAATTCAATATTCATACCATTTGTTTGTTGACTACTCAGAAGACAATGAAATGTTCCCCCTCTAGTTTGTGTTGGCCTCACCCTGGCAGTGAAGAAGGCCAAGGACAGATAGGTCAGTGTGGGAATGGGAAAAGAAGTTGAAATAGAATGCAACCAGGAACTCATGACTGCAGACCTAGCACAAGTGCGATAACTTAATCTGTGCTTGTTCTCGCCGATGAAGAAGAGACTACGCTGTGAGCACCGAAAGCAGTGTATGAGGTTTAAAGACATATGGAAATCTTTCCATATTTAAGAGCTATTTAAGTCCCTGGATGGTGGTAAGGAGGGAAGTTTAGGAACAGATGTTGCACCTCCTGCTGTTGCAGAGAAAAGTATCAGAGGTTAGAGAATGGCTGGTGAGGAGAAATGAGTAGACCAAGGAGTCACAGCATAAAATAATTGAGGACCCATTCCACCCTGCACACAGCATCTTTCAGCTGTTCGCATCAGGAAAGAGATACAGGAACATCAGAGCCAGCACCACCAGACTGAGGAATGGCTTCTTCCCACATGCAGTGAGGATATTGAACAATCAAAGGAACTGCTCACAACTACCAACCAAGACTCTCAGATTCACGAAGCCATATTTATTTATTTGTATATATGAAAATACTTATCCTCCATCTGTGTGGTTTGTCTGTATGTGTGCTATGTCTGGTTGTGTATCTGCTTGTTTTGCACTGAGGATCGGAGAAGGTTGTTTCGTTGGGTTGTACTTGTGCAATCAGATGACAAAAGACTTGACACAGAGAGAGTTGCCCTTGCAGAAAGAGGTAGCGAGGAGAAGACGTGGCTCTTGGTGAGATCCCATTGGAGTTGACGGAAATAATGAAGACTGTTGTGCCAGATGCGGAAGCCAATATGATGAAAGATGAGTGTCGGGGAACTCAATTTTGGTTTTGCTTGAAGGGAGTGGGGTGAGACCAGAAGTCCAGAAGATAGAGGAAATGTGAATTTTAAATATCCTGAAATGGAAGGCCTCCTATCTTGAGCACAGACTTCTAGAAAGGGATGGCACCTTTACAAGACACAGAGTGGGAAATGGTGGGTTGATATTAAGTGTCAGCGAATCATTTGTCCTCCAAGGTCGAGAGTGAGGGAGCACAAAAGAGAGAAATGTGGAAAAATGAGAGCAGGATGGAAAAGTGATCAAATTGATCAAACTGCCTATGATTTGAACCTTAATTACAAAATGTCTTCCAAAGAATATAATCTCAGAGAGTGCAGAATTCTTCCCCATTCAAATTAAAACACCAGCATAATAAGTGAGCAGCATTTATTTTAGAAGTTAGTCCACCGGTTTACTATATTTTTCAAGGTATACTGTAGATAGATAAATATCTTCAGTTTTGAATAGTTCGACCAGCACAGAAATTATTTTTCATTATTGTTATGAAATACTTGAGGAAGGTTAATCTTACATTTAGATATATGAAAAAAAATTACCACAAACCGAGAAGAATGAATAGCATTACCACTGATTGAGCCATTTCTTTCCTTGCTACTAGTTGCAAGAAAATCCCGATGCTTTTTATCTTTAAGTTACAGAAGAGTAAGTTAAACAATATGGCTCATTCTTCTGTTTCAGTCTTTCTGTGCATTATTTGAAGCAATTACTGGTAACACTGCAGAGAACCAATTCCTGAGAGTAAAATTATTACTTTTATAATTGTTAATCATCAATTTTTCTGTGTTAGACTTATCCTGATTCTCTGGTCAGTATACACAGTGCTTAAAATCCCAGTGTTAGTGTACATCATGTCAAAGTAAAATGATGTGATCTCGTTTTTTTTTTAAATGTCACCCTCGTACACACACTTAAATGAGCATTCCATTAAAAAAAACTTCATAAAGTAATTGAAAACTCAAAGCAGAAATGGAAATTCCAGCTCTTCAAACAATTTTTGTTTGAAGGTGCAATCTAAACATTGTATTTGGATGTGATATTTATAAAATAGATATCACTATTATAAAACTGGTGAAAGCCAATTGGGCAGAAGCAAAGAATTATCAGGTTATGTTCTCAAAATAAGAAAATGCAACTTTCTATTCATTCTTTTCATCTTAATTAAATTCTGTCCATCATAAAGTCAGTATGAAAGCATTTAATATCCAAGTTCTTATTCTCACTCTGTGTAATGTCAGGATGATAATGAATTAATAAATGACATTTAAGGATATACTAAATGTCATATGAAGTACCTCTATAAAACATCTGTGATCGATGTAGGGAGAAAGACCAAGAACTTTGAAGAAGGAATTGCAAAATCTAGGGTCTCAGCAGCTGAAGGTACAGCCACCAGTGGTGAAGCTTTTAAAAATGGTCATGCAGAATTGGAGAAATTAGGTAACAAATGTGCAAGACTACCTTCAGAATTAGACACAAGCCACAGAGTTCAGAACAAGTCAACATTATGGAGAAGGTATTGTAATCAGAATGGTTAAAAGTAGATGAAGATGAACTCAAGGAATTTTTTTGCATCTCAGAAATGAACAATTCATTTTCAATTTAACCTGTGACAGAAAAGGTGGGGGTCATAAGCAGAAAATCTATTGTAGTAAAGATGGCAATGGCGGAGGAAGCTAATGATGGGTGGTATATTGATTACAAAAAAATCATTACACAACAGCATATTCAAGTTAGGTTAAATGATCAGATTTATGCCATTACTATGCTCCTTACCTGAAGAAATAATCTCTGTAATTTTCTTTGTAAAGCAAGCATTTTCCTGGCCCGTTTGTTTCATTGGTTCTCGTTGACTTGAAACTTGTCTTTCTGACCTGCTAGTCACTTTGTCTGAGATTTCATCTTTATTACAGCAAGATTTGGTTGTTTTATTATCCAACAGGATTGTTAACTGAAAAATTAAAAATGTAAAATAAATTCCAAGTTGAATATTAAAATCATTTAAATCTAATAAACTGTATGAAAAATTATTGAATATAATATAATTAAATGAGGAAAATAATGTAAATAATCAAGGAGAGATGTGATGAGCCACAGGGGAGAAACTACCAGCATGGAGCACAGGAAGGTATCTCAAGTTGCACACTCTTGTATTTTTTTCTCCTCCCAATCCCCTTTATTGCTTTCTGCCGTTCTCTCTCACAATATTTGATCTAACCTTTTATTATTTTTGAAGTATCAAAATTAACTTATTTTAAAATTATTTCTTATTTTTTATGTAGGACACTTAAAACAGTAAAACATTCCAAACTACTTCTCAAGATTTGACATACAGCCTCCATATGAACCGCTGCGATCCTTCTGCTGAAGCCCCTCGCACAGTGCTCCTGGACAGGATTGAGATCCAGTGATGATTAAGGAATCATGATACAATTGCAGATAATAGGTAGGTTTTTAAGATTTCCAAGGTGGATAGAGAAAACATTGAAAAGGGGAGAATATTATTGAGGGAATACTAAAGCGGAAGACACAAAGAAAAAAAGGTTGAAAAGTAAGAAAGTGGAAAATATATCAAAGCATCTGAATTTTTTGACTACAACAGCAGGAAATATTTGCAGTGTTATCTAACTGCCAACCTCTTAGGGATTTCTGAGTCCAAAGGATCAGAGGAAAACCCAAGGAGCAGTATTGATATAATGTGATGTAAAAACCAAAGCTTTGAAACATATAATATTAAACCAGTGGATACAGATTTTTTTGAGCAGTAATAATAAGGCATTTCCATTTTTCTGAACTGTCAAATGTTTTGTGTTTGTATTAGAGTATACAGGAGAATTAAAATATGCCATTCTCAATTGTGCATCATTCATCATAACTGCACTAAAGTGAGCTGAGATTTTGGACACATTTTTGTAGGATATATATGAATTACAGCATCACAACAACACATGAAAAGACTGAAATGGTAATAAATACAAATATATATGGTAGACACAGTAAGAGGAGAAAATATAAACATTTTAAGAATTTGTGAAATCAAAATTGAAGTGGAACCAAGTTATCCTTCACTCTGAGGGATGACAAGGTATAGGATACCCAAGAAAAAGGGAGAGAGTCGAAGGCAGTATATTTTTAAGGAAATGACATGGGTGTCAAATTAATTCATTGCTCCCGTTCAGAGAGTGGAGTGAACGAGAACATACAAATTATCAACAGTGTTTGAAAAATCTCAAAGTAGAAGGATTAAGATGAAAAATATGTAATTTTGAATAGATATAGCTCTCATACATGATGGCTACTATCCCTGGGTATTAAAGAAATTAGACAAAGGAAAAAAACAGGCGCATTAGTCATAAATGTAGAAAACTAACAAGATTTAAGTCTAAGTCCTGCTTTTCCTGCTTTGCCTGGTTTTCCTGGATGGATTGCAAGGTGTGGACTGCAAGTTGACAATGCAAGCAAATGTTTTCCCTGCAGATTGCCACTGTGGACGTTGTTACCGTGTTTCCTCAGTGTTCCTCAGAGTCAAAGAAATCAAAAAAGTGGAGAACTTAAAAAAAAATAATTTGCAGACTGAAACTATACTGAAGTTCTGAGAAAATCAGCAAAACATTCACTGTAAGTTGATTACAAACAGCCTGCTGAATTGCTCGTGTATAAATTCAAGAAGAAATGCCACAAAACTGGAGGGGAAAAATAAACTTTCAAAGGTATTCATTATTCAGATGTGAATTTAAAGAGAATTTAGATACAGCTCTCAATCCAGTGTTCTAAGATTTTTTTGTTCTTATATTACACAAGACATGACAGCTGAAGTGTTGTCTCTTGAAATGTAGTGGTGTACATCAGCATGAAAGAGTGACCTAAAGGTAATTCTAATGAAAAGTCTTCTTTATGGGAAAAGATTGAATTACACAATGAAAAATTGAACTTTTCCTCAAGCATTTTATTGTAATCTTTCTCTAAGATGCAAAAGTCTTCTCTCTCGTAGAAGCAGCTTCCTCAAGGTTTGCAACAATGGCTCAAGTCTTTAATTTCTAGACAGCAGGCAGTCATTACAGATGTTTTTGGAGGCAAGAAAGAAAACCCACTTACATGGCATACAAAAATGAAAACATCAGCTCTGTTTCTCCCTCTATAAATATAACCCAACTTTCTGAGCATTGATAGAATTCTGTTTTTTTTTTAATTGAAGACCAAATCAACTCTTCAGTGCATGTGAGATCATCTTTAAATGGGTTCAATTATGTTTTTTTTTCATTTTAATGAGTGCTCTGCAAATACAAAAATATTTGATGGATCTGTACATTTGAGTCATTGACTGTTAGAGTCATGATACTGTGGGAACACACAGGTTTCAAACCAACATTACATTACTAGTACAATATATTTTTCCTCCTATTGTATACTTGACCACAGTAGACTGGCCTGCTCAGCAGAAGTTCTTCATGAAAGCCTGAGGCAAAAAAAAAGGATGGCTTCACTAGCCATTTAAAATAATGAATCTTGCTCCAAAGCAGTTTCTGAAGCTCCCTCCTGCATTATGTTGACTCAGGAGCTGAATCCTTTGGGGGAGTCAACTGCCTTCATAAGTGTTGGGGACAAGAATGTCTTTCTGACCAGAAATTAAGTTAATTAAATGTTAAAAGTTAACATTTTGTACATTCTATTGCTAAACATATAAAACAGAAGTACAGTACATAGAGCAGAGCTTTATCTTTGAAATTAACATTCATGATAATTTGATTTCTTTCTGGTAAATCTATTGCAACTATTGGAACTTACATCGTCTCTCTCCTCAACTCAAGAAAATCATGTAAATGCAAAATAAAAACTAAATTGCTCCTGTGTGGGCTATTACCATCACGTGACAATTGTATAAAATATTTCATCTTTATTGCAGCAAATGGTGGTACCCACCAGGCTGAATAAATATTTAAATGCTGCTGAGTATCCAACCTAAATGTCAGAAACTAACTTGGCTTTGTTTTCTATCAATAAATGTAGTTGGTGGGGAGGGAGAGGGAAGAGAGAGAGCGTGAGAGAGACCGAGCGAGAGCAAGAGAGCTGCAGGACTTGAACAATGAATTCTTTTGCCAGCAAATATGTTATCGGACTAAAAGCTAGTATGATATAATAATTGCCTACTCTTCAGTCAAGATACAACTTGTGTCAAGGCCCATTTACTAAGAGTCAGCCACTTTCAGGCTCTTAACTCTGAAAGGAGACATGCCATCTGGGATGATGCTTCTTTTAGAGACAGATGGACCACCACATGATGTTGTGACTGCTTCTGGCCAGAACAACACAGCCTTTCCTGGACAGTGCTCCTGCCATTCTTCACTGCCTGTGTGCTCCTTTTGGGACAGATTATGTGTCTATGTGCCAACAATGAATGCAAATCATTCGGAAGTTGGGTAGTGATGGGCCAATAGTCAAAGGTATGGATGTTTAGATTATGCATCGAATTATAAATGTCACTTCTTTATTTTAGCAGCTTTGATAGGACAAGGGATACAAAGCAAAATGCTAGTATACAGTTTAAATGAGCAAGTTCAAATACTCTTCTTCATGACAATGACAAAAAGGGTCAAAATTAAATTTCTGTTCCCTTAAATTTAGGGCAGAGGAGGAAGGATTATTTAACTGGTGTTAAAAAATGTTGATGGAATTTTACAGATTATTACAGGGGAACTACATTCTCAGAAAAACGAGAAACAAGAAAGGTTACAAGCTAAGTCAAGATCATTTATGAATGAAATCATGATTTTTTTTGTGCATAAGTTAATGGAGCTCTGTTTGATCAAATGTCTTCAATTAAATTGATATGGATTAGCTGTGACAGATTCGCTTGAAGCAGGCTTAAAGTGCAAAATGTTCTCTTTTCATCGAACATATCTATTCTCTAATCTAATATGGCCAACATTATCATCACATACATATATAGTCAATAAAAATGTAAAGATATTAACCTCTGTATTAATAATATAAAAAGCCAATAATGTGTATCAGAATATACAACGAATCTCAAGACAAGTTTATTGTTATCTGATTGTACAAGTCTGGTCCTTAGTGCAAAACATGCAGACACACTCAACCAGACATAACTCACATACAGACAGGCAATACATTTGCAGGACCTGTATTCAGATATATAAATAAATAAATGTTGTTTCGTAAATATGAAAGTCTCCGATGGTTCATGTGAGCAGTTCCTTGGGAAGAAGCTGTTCCTCAGCCTGGTGATGCTGGCTCTGATACTCTGGTATTCCCGATGGGAAGAGCTGAAAGATGCTGTGTGAAAGGGGTCCTCAATGATTTTATGTGCCTTCTTCAGACAACAATCCTGGTAGATCACGTTGATAGAGTTGGTGGGGGGTAGGGAGACTCCAGTGATCCTCTCTGCCACTCCTCTGATCTATTTCTCTGCAGCAACTGTACATACCACACTGTGATGCAGAAGACCAGGATGTTCTCGGTAAGAGCTTCTGTAGAAGGGTGACATAATGGTGGCCAGAAGCAGTGCCTGCTTTAGTCTTCTCAGGAAGTCCAGTTGATGTTGCGCCTTCCTGAAAATCTGTCACATTTCATGAGTTTATTGTCACTTACATTGTACAATTTATATCTGCACCAAAATTCTTACTTGCTGCAGCTGATCACATACTTCATTAAAAAAAAGCTACAAAATAATAAAATACTTACAAAATGCTTAATTGAATGAAAATGATAATAAGTCAATGGATATTAAATATTTACAAATGCGTTGTCCAAAAAAGAGCGACTTAGCAATAGTGCAGACAATCCTTTTACAGGTTGGGCAGTCCTTGCTGAGTATAGTAAGGGGAGGTACAAGAGTCTGATAACTTGGTAAGAAACTGATCATGAAACTAGAGGTGTCAGTTATCAGGCTTCTGTTCCTTCTTCCTGAAGGTTGCAATGAGAAGATGTGACCAGGAAAATGGAGGTGGGGGGGTGGGGGAGTTCTCCTCTATGAAAATGACCCTCTTCTCCAGGCAGCGCCCGCTTTACGACAATGGAGTGGTGGTGGAACGTTTACCGAGCTTTAAATTCCTTGGCTTCCATCTCTCTGAAGATCTCACTTGGTCCCTGAATTCTTCAATTCTGATTAAAGAGGCACAACAGGGTTTTCATTTTTTGAGGAGCACAAGGAAGATCCAAGGATACTGTTGGATCTCTATAGATGCACACTTGAGACCATGCTAACATATGGCATTTCGGTGTGGCATGGGAATTGCATTGCACAAGATCACAAGGCACTCTAGCAGGTAGTGAAAACTGCCCAACAGATTATTGGCATCCAATTGCCTACCGTCGAAAACAACTGTAGGGAACGCTATCCGGGCAGGGCGAGAAACATTATCAAAGAGGCAACACACCCAAATCACAGACTATTCACTCATCTCCCATCGGGCAGGTGCTACAGGAGTCTTCGCTCAGACACCAGTGGGCTCAAGAAGAGCTTTGTTTAGTAAGCTGTGAGTATGTTGAACCCTGAATCACGACGTTGAGTGGTACTGCACTCACATTGTAAAATCAGTATTTTTTAAACAGTTCATTGTATAATAGTGTTGTTGTTAGTTTTAATTACCCGTTTTATTGTCATGTATAGAGCACTATTTTTTAAACTTCCAGTCAATGCTGGTTGTATTTTATTGGCTAGTTTATTGGTACAATGACAATAAAGTGAATGATCATCATCAACGGATGGGAGGTTGGAGCCTTTGATGGAGCTGGTTACGTTTATCATCTTCCAGAGCCTTCGACATTCCTGGGCAGTTGAATTCCCAAACAAGGCTGTCAAACAACCTGTCAGCATACTAAAACTTATACAGGTGAGCTGTGGAAAGTATTTGACGACTGCCAAATCTCCTCAGATTTCTTGGAAAATGGAAGCATTAGTGTGAAGGGTCCCTTGGGTTCCCCTTTCTAAAGCCCACAATAAGCTCCTTGGTCCTCCTGATGTCGAGGGCAAGATCAGTGACCTGGCACCACACAACCAATTTTTCAATCTCTATCCTACATCCTGACTGATCACAGTGGAAGCTGATCGGTCTTTTTCTCGTGAAACTAAAGGTCATTGGTTCAACATGAGAGAAGAGATTTAGAGGGATCCGAGAGGCAACTTTTTCATTGTTGTTTTGTATAGTGGAACAAACTGTCAGAGGAAGCGATGCAAGTGGGTACAGTTACAACATTCAAAAGATGTGAACAGATAGATAGGAAGGACTTAAGATATGGACCAAAAGCAGGCAGACAGGACTTGCCTAGAATGCCACTGTCAGCGTGAACAAGGACGTTGAAGGGATTTTTCTTGCTTTATGAATATTTTTATTTATAATTCTTTAGCAGGATTAAGCCTTTATTCTTTACAATTTTGCTCCACATCTTTGTCCACAATGACAATAATTCAGAATATCATTGAAAGATTTAAAGTACTTTTTGAAATTCTGGGAATTTCAGGTGAAACGTTATTTTCATGTAACTTACATCTTTAGATCCGGTTGTCCCAAGTCTTCTGCCAATAGCTGGTGGTGGTCCAGGTACCTTTGATCCAAATGCAATGTGTGATACCTCTTGGTTTTTCATAGTGCGTGCACTCACTGTCCCACGGCTGTTCTCCTGGTCTGAATTAAAACAGAAAATATTCCACAGGAGTTATGATACTTGTATATCCTCGTGCAAGTTATCTTTGAACTGATGTGCAAATAACTTAAAAAGAAAAACAAAAGCAATGAGCTAATATTAGTTTTAATTTAATATTAAACTAAACTTTAGTTCATGCCAGTGTTATAAAGAGCAAAACCAAATGTAAAGAGGCATCCAGAATAAAGTAAACTAGATTAAAGACTTAACAAAGGCAATGTATCAAAAATTACTTCTGTCCAGTAAATATAAGAGAAGATTTAAGCAATATTCCAACAGAGATAACCTAATTATTTTGATATAATTGAAATATTAAGCTGACTAATAAAGCTCAAAACAAATATTGTGCCCTGAATAAGGTTTGGGACAAATACATTTATTGCCTTTATTTGCCCCCGTGCTTGACAGTTTTAAATTTATAATCAATTAATTCTGATGTAATTAAAGTCCACATTCCAGTTGTTATTCAAGATTATTTGTGTAGATTTTGGTTTGACCATGTAGAAATTACAGCATTTTTTATTATCTGGTCCCCTCATTTCAGGGCACTATAATATTCAGGACATATATCATGATATATATATATTAAAGTAGTCATGTTTAGAACTTTGTTGCATATTCATGCAATCACTGCTTGAAGTCTGTGATTCACAGACATCACCAGGTGCTGAGTACCTTCTCTGGTGATGCTCTACCAGGGCTCTACAGCTGGCATCTTCAGCTCCTGCTTCACTTGGGGGCTTGTCCCCTTATGCATTCTCTTCGGCATATGGAAGACATGTTCAATTGGATTCCGATCGGGTAACTGAATTGGCCATTCAAGAATTTTCCAGTTTTTAAGCTTTGAAAGCCTCTTTTGTTGTTTTAGCAGTAGTCTGGGATCAATGTCTTGCTGTAGGATGAAGCACCAATGAGTTTGGAGGCATTTGCTTGAACCTGAGCACATAAGATGTTTCTATACACCTCAGAATTCATTTAGTTCCTGTTATCAGCAGTTACGACAAGAGATAAATGCATCAGTACCTGTGGCAGCCATACATGCCCAGGTCATAACACCCCCACCACCATGTTTCACAGTTGAGGTAGTATGCTTTGGATCTTGGACAGTTCCTATATGCCTCCACACTTTGCTCTTGCCATCACTCTGGTACAGGACTTTCTTCCAAAATTCCACAAGACTTTCTTCCAAAATTCTGAAGGCTATTTTAAATAGTTCTTGGCAAATTGTAATCTGGCCATTGTGTTTCTGTAGCTAAGTAATGCTTTGCATCTTGCAGAGTAACTCCCGTATTTCTGTTCATGAAATCTTCTGTAGACAGTAGTCATTGATACATCCACACTTGCCTCCAGATCCGCACCGGGTCTTCTCCACCATCAAACTCAACTCAGCGCATCACCATATCCTGATACGCCCAGAGGACGTGGGCATTCAAAGTTGACGGCCACCTCTACCATTTCCTTCGGGTCCCATTCAGCCTCTCGAATGGAGTGTCCATGTTCCAGAGAGAAATGGACCACATGGTGGATGATTATAACTCAAAGCAACATTTCTGTATTTGGACAATGTCACCATCTGCAGCCATAACCAGAAGGAACACAGCACGAACCTGCAGGAATTCCATGCCATGGCCAAAGCCTTGAACTTGACATATAACCAGATGAAGTGAGTGTTCCACACTTGATGTGTTTCTGACCTGTCAGTCAGGAGTTTGGGGATTTTTCTTCATTATGAGAATTTTTCTGTTAGTAGTGGTCTTCCTTGGCCTATCAGTTCTTTTGTGATAACTGAGCTCACCAGTACACTTTTTCTTCTTAATGATGTTCCAAAGACCTGATTTTGCTAATCCTAAGGTTTGGGTGATATCTCCTACTGTTTTATTCTTGTTCTTCAGGGTCATAGTGACTTCTTTGACTTTCGTTGGCACAACTCTGGTCCTCATGTTGAAAATTGGCAATTACAGACTCCAAAGGTGATCAAAAGTTTAGAAGCAAGCCAAGCTCTTTTATACCTGCACCAATGAAGCAATTAAATATACCTGAGTAATCGCATATACCGTGAAGCCAGATGTCCCAAATATTATGGTGCCCTGAAGTGTGGGAACGATGTATAAAAAGTGCTTTAATTACTACACGGTCGAACTAAACTGAATACAAATACCCTTTAATAAAATCTGGAATGTGTACCTTAATCACATGTGAATTGTTTGATTACAATTTTAAAACTGTGTAGTGTGGTGGAACATGGTGTTGCATGCATGACATTACCAGACTGTGCTGGTTGGCCGGCCTCTGACCCTGTAACTCATCCCTGTAATATTCCACAATAAAGGTAGAGTAACCCTCGTCTCCCACCTTCATACCAGCCTTAGAACCAGGCTAACAGCACGTGAAGACATGCCTGCCGTTTCAGGTTATTAAACCTGACTAACCTACCAAGGTCAAAGTGATTTGCGTGAAGAAGCTGGAGGCCGATCCCAGGGGACCAGAGGCCTCTGTCAAGTTTGACATGTAGCTGCTCTGCCTAAATGGTTACGAGGTGCAACCAGATCACAGACGACGTAGATCTACTCTTCTCATCGCTCTGCCACCGGGCTTATCAAATAATCTAAGATTGTGACAAGTACAATGACGTGATGTCCCAACTGCAGCAACAGTACGGTGGGCCTATGAACTCGATGTACGCTTGTTACCTTCTGGTCACCTGACACCAAATGGAATTAGTGTGCTTCAGCATCACTGCCTGGACAAAGTGGGTGTAAGGACCCATTTCTGTGCTGTAGCCTTCTATAATTCCACAAGGAAAAATGTAATATATGCAGGTTAGTTTTGCTGGTCCCCTTCCTTGTTGACAAGAAGAAATCCTGAAGTACTCTGTCATTCTCACAATGCTGCCTTATCCAAGTGTTAGTCAGGTTTGAGAGATTTTAGACATCAAAAAGTACACTGTCATTATTATTCGATTGTTACTGATTGCTTATATAGGGTTTTGTCTGCTGGTAAAGAGCAAGATGACAATGAAAATATCTGTGAAAGTTTAAAAATAGAGAGACTGCAGCACACCAGCTTTCACACAGAGAAGTCCCACATTTATTCCCACTCATGAACAAGAATCCTCTCAATAGTATTGTCTCTTTCTCAGAAATCAATGATGGGGATATTTTCAGATGAGGTTAGTGCAATTACATAATGCTGACAGCGAGAATGCTAAAAGACCTGTTTGTCTGACTGTAGATAGCAATAAAGAGAATAAATCAATTCATTTCCATGCTCATGTAACAGAGTTAGAAATGGGTTTTAATAATTTTATTCTCAATTCTGTATTTCTGTATTTTATCTCAAAATGAAGTATTTGTATTTAATGTCATATTAATAATGTTTCCAGTGGGAATGAGTTTGGCAGTGCACACCTCTTGTGCACCTCCTAAAGCCCTCCCTTTCTGTTTCTCACACTGCTTGCTGCCTTGCTAAGGGTAAGCATGAGAGAAAATTATTGTCTTAATGTTTTCTTTGGAAAATGAATTGTTTGTTATCAGCCTTAATGTATTGTGACAAATTCTGTTGTATTTTATATTGTATATAGATATGTTTTAAAGGAGATAAACTACAGCAGATTTTTTAGTGTAGGTTACAAACACTTCACAAAACAGATCACATTTAAAATGCCAGAACTCTGCTCAAGCCAGACAGTCCAGGCTCTGGGTGCCTTTCCAAAAAACTTTGAGACTATAGAGACTTCACAAGTAGGTTAATTGGACATGCTGTAGAGGACATTCTGAGAGAGAGAGTTCATTTCTACACTTTAGCAGCAGCACCAGGGACAGGAACTTGTCAAGCTGGCAAGCTTGTGGAAAAACCCCATTTTGAAGACAGGTTGTGAGTTCTTAGCTCAGCTTGGTCAAAGCCCTTGTGGCCCATACAAGAGGAGATGGCTGACTGTAAAGTATTTCACCTGAGATAAGGGAAACAGAAAAGGAATTCTGTGGTGACCTGAAAGAAAGAGGTTATCATCTGTAAAAACCCTGATGGGCAAGTTTCTTCAGCAAGACACTAAAGTGGCTGATCAGAAGGAATCAGTTGTGGGTGTCCAACAAGCAACAAATCTCTCTGAAAACCAACAAGAACCTTCCTGAGCGGTAACCATTTACCTTTCAAGCACAAAAGCCTGGTAACATTCATAAATATTAAATTCTGTGCACAGTATAAGAATTGTCTGATACCAGTGAATTTGGAGGAGTGAGAAATGAGATTGAATCAAAGAACCTTTCTGAACTCATACACACATTACATACACGTGGGCTTAGAATTAGAAGGGGGTTAAGTAATGTTAGAGTTTGATCCTATTTTCATGTTTAAATAGAATTAAAATCAACTTTTGTTTAAATAACCATTTGTCTTGGTGAATTTCTGTTGCTGCTGGATTTTGGGGTCCTCTGGGTTCATAACATTACATTTTGTTCATTGCTAATGTTATTGTGTTTTACAATCAGCTTTGTACTGTTTTAACCATTAATTTAAGTTTTATGGTTTTTTTTTAAATCTAACTTGTGGTTTGGAACCATTACCAAGTGTTAATCATCTGATCCCCATAGCACTGCCGAGTGTAAATTCTGTTTTTTAACATGATTAGTAGAAAAGGGGGCAGAAAAGGATGAAAACCTCACAGTATTATTTTGCCTTCCACAGGTACAAATTTTCCATGTTAAATGCATGATTTTGGCCATTTAGTTTCTCTATGCAGTTTTTATCTCATCATTGTCTTCATTTTGTATATAGTTTTTTTAAAAAATACTTTGAAAAGATTTTATGTGTGGAATGTTTTCTGGCAAATCTTAAAAGCTCTCGGCTAATACACTGAGTTGAATACATATTGAAATGTTAAAATAAAGTATCTGTGGATAGTTGAGGAAAAGGATGAGACACATTGCTACCTTGCTAAGAGAGAAAAGGGGCAGAAAAGGATGAAAACCTCGAAGACAATGGTTCTATTATTTTGCCTTTCAAAGGGAGCAAATGCTGGAAACCAATTCTGTATTCGTCTCTTTTTCTACGGCCAGAAAGCAATCAACACTCTAGTGGCTAAATACATTTCATTGCAGAGGCTAGTTTACAGTCCCGTCCCTGTGCCTATGTGTTCAAATGGCAGCTGCTGTGTTAGCACAGCTGGAACCTCATTTTATATCTCTGCTTCAATTCAACTTCACTTTGTTTTGGCTTGTGGTTTGAATTTTTGTTGTGCAGGAGCAAGCCAAGGCTATTGAGGAACAGCAATATGCCAACAGAAGTTATTTGACCTCAGCAACAAATATAGTTTGTGAGTAGATTGCTGCTTTCAATGGACATGGGGTCGAACCTACAACCCCTTTTTAAAAAAAAAGGAACAAAGGAATATTGCAGCCCAGCAGATAGATGTTACAAGCAGGCAGTTCTGCTAGATGAACAAATGTACATAATTTGTGAACTTGTCTCCATGAACAGAAAGATGTGATCTTATCTCTTCACCAACACCATCAGTGCTCAGTCACACAGATTCTCAATTAGCGTTGTTTCCTGTTTAGATTGTGCAGGACAAGAGGGTGACACTGTGACACAGCAAGTGGAATCACTGCTTTGCAATGCTAGAAACCTGGATTAAGACATGCTCTTGGACACGATCTGTTTGCATGTTCTCCAAATATCACACAAATTTCCTCTCGGTGTTCCAGCTTCTTTCTGCAACCCAAAGACATGGTGATTGAGCGGCTAAGTGAGTACAATAAATTGACCCAAGTGTTTCGATGAGTGGTAGAAACTGGGAGAGAGTGGATGATAATGTTGCATTAGTGTAAATGTATGACAGATGGTCAGTGCACGTGACACAGTTGATGTAGCAATTAGTATAATGCCTTTGCAGGGCCAGCGATTGAACCCCGTATTGTCTGTAAGGAGTTTACACATTCTCCCTCTGTCTGCATAAGTTTTCTCCAGAAACTCCAGTTTCCTTCCACCCTTCAAAAACGCACTGGGGTGTAGGTTAATGGGGTGCAAAATGAGCAGCACAGACTCGTAAGGCCGAATTGGCCTGTTATAGTGCTGTATGACTAATTTAAAATTTAAAAAATTTCAGTGGGCACAAGGGTGTACTTTCGTGTTGCATCTCTCTGTGATTCTGTGGAAACTGAAATCAGTAATGATTATATTATTCATGTCCCAAGACTGATATGCAGATTTGCAACTCTGTTGCTTAACATGGGCCCATCGCAGCCTCCCAGGCAGCCTCCTCTGCCATGGAACACAGCCAACAATTATAGATTGAATGCGAAAGCCATTAAGGGCAAGAGAAACTCGTGTGGATCACAGAGGTTGTCTGTGCAACTAAAAGGAAGCAATCTTGCACTAACTGGACATCAGCTACAGAGGGGACACCCTAATGCACTCTTATTAAATCCTCAAATTTTCATCATTACTTTCTTGACTTTCTGGGTACCCATTTCTACCACTCTTTGACTAATTAAACACATTTTTGCAGACCACATCACCAAGAAAAGAGATTAGTCATACTTGTGCTTTCAACTTGCTCAAGACCAAACCTTGATTGTTGCAGGAGACTGAGAAATGGTTTTCCATTAAAAGTACCAGTAATTGACCGACTGCAGCTTAAAACGAGATGCCAAATTAATTTGGTTAGTGACAGAGCTACTGATTTGTTCCAGCCAAACAGCTGAATTCTATGTTCTTCCCCACTTACTCTGCCATTATAATTCTTAGAAGTTCCTCCATCTGAAATTAAGATGTGATTCTAAGTAACCAGGGTGAAATGAAGTGGCTGTTCTGCTTGTTTCTTAGAAACCATGACCAGTACATAGGATGTACAGTAACCTCCCTAATATTTGAAACAAAGACACACTTTTTTCCTTTATTTGCCCCTGCGTTCCACAGTTTTAAATTAGTAATCAAACAATTCACATGTGATTAAAGTGCATATTCCAGATTTTATTAAAAGCTATTTGTGTACATTTTGGTTTGACCATGCAGAAATGCCAGCACTCGTTATACATGACTCCCTCATTTCAGGGCACCATAATATTTGGAACATAGCAATGGTATGTTAATTAAAGTACCCAGTAGTCATGTTTCGCACTTTGTTGCATATCCCTTGCATGCAATGACTGCTTGAAGTCTTTGATTCATAGACATCACCAGGTACTGATTATCTTCTATGGTGTTGCTCTGCCAGCCCACTACTGTCCAATGAGTTTGGAGGCACTTGCTCAAATTAGAACAGATGTTTCTAAACACTTCAGAATTAATTTTGCTTCTACCATCAGCAGTTACATCATCAATTAAGTGTGCCAGTACCTGTGACATGTCCAGGCGATAAAACCCCCTCTACCATGTTTCACAGATAAAATGTTATGTTTAGGATCTTGGGTTGTTCCTTTATGGCAGATGCCTTTGCCATCACTCTGACATTGGTTAATCTTGGACTAATCAGTCCACAAGACCTTTCTCCAGAATTCTGCAGGCTCTTTTAAATACCTGTTGGCAAAGTGTAATCCGGCCATCCTGTTTCTGCGGCTAACGAGTGGTTTGCATCTTGCAGTGTAACCTCTATATTTCTGTTCATGAAATCTTCTGCAGACAGTAGTCACTGACATATCCACACCTGTCTCTTGAAGAGTGTTTCTGATCTGTCGGACAGGTATTTGGGAATTCTTCTTCATTATAATGAGAATTCTTGTGTCACCAGCAGTGGAGATCTTCCTTGGCCTACCTGTCCCTTTGAGACTACTGAGCTCACCAGTACGCTCTCTTCTTTATTTCACGCTGTTTGGGTCCCGATTTATTCTTGTTTTTCAGCCTCATAATGGCTTCTTTGACTTTAATGAGCACAACTCTGGTCCTCATGTTGAAAAATGGGAACTACAGACTCCAAAGGTGATCAAAAGCTTAGAAGCAAGCCAAGCTCTTTTATACCTGCACCAATGAAGCAATTAAACATAGTTGAGTACTCACAAACACCAGTGAGTGACCAAATGACCAAAACATTATGGTTCCATGAAATGAGGGGACTATGTATATAAAGTGTTGTAATTTCTACATGGTCTAAGCAAAATGTTTTCAAATACCTTTTAATAAAATCTAGGATGAGTACTTTAAATACATGTGAATTGCTTGATTACAAATTTAAAACTGTAAAGCACAGGGGCAAATAAAGGAAAACAAATTAGTTTTTGACCCAAACTTTATGGAGGGCACTGTATGTATATTTCTTCCTCACTGTGCAACTTAAAAGTGAGTTGCTGAAATGGTTTAAAATGATGGATATATCGTAAAAATAGCTGTACAATGATCGAGATCCCTGAATAAATCAGGGTGATTGTTTCTCTCAGGCACATTAGGTGCAATAGCAAATTGCCACCACAACATTGAAGAGCAGCCCAAAGCATTCAAGATCTCAACTATCTCGACTTTTGAGTTAACTGTTTTCAGCACAAATGCTACGTACTGTTGAAAAAAAAAACAAGCAATGCTGATCTTCTCAAGGGAAAAGAGTGGAGCTACTGGAAAGATTACATTTACAATGTAATTCTTCTCAATGCAACAACTAAACAGTTGGAAAAGTTTTGATGAAAACACAATGCCTATAGGATGAGTGTACTATTAGGAAAGCAATATTGTCAAATCCAAGTGCCGAAAATGTCTTTGCTCTTCAAGCAAGTGTTATTTTTCCCCAACTTTGAGCTGCTCCCTTTTAATGGTGTTCTCGGTGATCACATGGTTGCCAACATTCCACCTTGGGAAGAATTTGGGAGTGGTGCCAGGCTACAGAGGGATGAATGGGCCTCAAAGTCAAAGGTGGATTTAAAATATTTTTGCTTGAGCAATATACCTTAAAGGTCTCAACTGCTGGGATAAGCAGCAAGTGAAGAGATATGAAATACCTCTGCCTAGTCGTCAGGAAATGGAGTCACACTTGCTCTGACAGATTGAAGTTGAATTTCTTTTCAACTACAATGGCTTGGAAAATCAAAGCATACAAATACGTTGTTTTTCTGATAGATCCAAGTAGATTCTAGAAATAGGGTCTTCATAGTTGAGCACTTCTGCCCTGAGGACCACTCATCCTCGGTAACTTGGCACATCTGTCCCAAATTCTTCGCAAAACAGTGTGATCACCAAGAAAACCATTAGAGGAACAGCTCAAAGGTGGAAAAAAAATACTTGCTTGAAAACCAAAGAGATAGTTCCATGATTGTCTTGTCTAGAGCAGCCGTTCTCAATGGGGGCCACAGAACATTTGAAGGCCGCAGACTGAATTCATAAAATATATTTTGTTGTGTAGTCTGTAGAATAGAAGTACAGAATAAATCAGCTATACTTGACTGCTTCACAAGGAAGGGGTCTCAAACATTGAGCAGAATCCTAAGAGGGTCATAGCCAAAAAATGGTTGAGAATGGATGGTAAAGAGCATTGAGGAGAAACTTGTCAGTGTAGGTGTGCTTTGTGCTATTAGGTACAAACTTGACACAAGGACATGTTAGGTGCATTAACGTGGATTACACATAGAAGTGTTTGAACAATTTTTCAATTTGTATGATTGTGACCTGAAAATGATTGCTAATTTGATTCTGTTGTCTATTTTATGTAAAAAGTGATTTTTGATTATGTTGTGCTTAAGAGTGTTGCCCAATCTAATTTCTATTCTTTGGGGTCTTCAGTGCTCCTTGTTTCATATCATTTAATACTGTAGAATTTTAAATTTTAAATCACTTGAAACTTTTTGCTCATCTTTCAATTATTTGAACAAAGGCTAGAAAACAAAAGCTTATCATTGATCATTTTTGTTTGGAGATTGCCTGGGCAAATGATTATCACAACAGTTCTGTTACACATCTGTTGGAACCTGTGGCCATTAAATTTTAATTTGTCAAAGATAGTGTCAGTGATATACGAGGAGAAAATGCAATACACTGATAACACCTATAAAATCTTTAAGCTTTGCCATTAGTGATAAAGATATCAGGCTCAATGGGACACCATTAACTGCAGATTTCCCTCCAAATTACTCATCCTTTTAACCTTGGAAATATATTACCATTCCTTCAACATTGTTGTATTTACATAATTACATTATTGGAGTTATCTAACTCAAATTAATGTAATGGTTAACAAAGGTAAATCACTGCCATCTTCTCAAAAGTTTATTTGCCACCAATTCTCAGGGCCCAAGACTGAAGAATATTATTTTTAAAAACCTGTTAAATCTACTAATTCAAGAACAGAAATTATATAGTAGTGGAAAAGGTGTCCACTGTAGACTGATAGACCAGCACTTATGCAGTCACATGGAATTTCAACTGCTAAATTGACTTCAGCAAAAATAGACCTTTTCTTCCCACAATTGAGGATCTTTCAATTATCCATGTGGCCAAAGTGTTAGCCAATAGTTGTGGTAACAGAAATTTAACTCAACCTAACACATTCTGTCTGTTTGCTTGGAGATAAACTGCACAACTCTTGAGCAATCATTTGTTATTTTGTTTGAATGTCAGTTCAATTGGCTTAATTTTGAATTAAACAGAAGCCTATAGCTAAAGGTATATGCTTTTAGAAAATTCCATGAGTCAAGCATAATGTACAAAAAGTTTCAAGTAATTTGTGAGTTAATCAGTCTGAAATATTCACCGGAAATCAAGCAAATAGCCCATTGTTTACACAACTATTAAAATATAATTTTATCATAGTGTAACATCTACTGTGCAAGTTGAAAATAATTTCTAGAAGAAGGGTGCAAAATAAATACACAATTGTGTAAGAGTTATCAAATAGATATGAGGTACACAGAACAGGTTAGAGCAAAAATGAACAAATTATGAGATAAAAGCTGGGATGGAGTCATGTCATTTGGCGTGATTATATAATATAATATAAACAATGAAGACGCTGTTTACATCCGGTACCGCACGGATGGCAGTCTCTTCAATCTGAGGCGCCTGCACGCTCACACCAAGACACAAGAGAAACTTGTCCGTGAACTACTCTTTGCAGATGATGCCGCTTTAGTTGCCCATTCAGAGCCAGCTCTTCAGCGCTTGACGTCCTGCTTTGCGGAAACTGCCAAAATGTTTGGCCTGGAAGTCAGCCTGAAGAAAACTGAGGTCCTCCATCAGCCAGCTCCCCACCATGACTACCAGCCCCCCCCACATCTCCATCGGGCACACAAAACTCAAAACGGTCAACCAGTTTACCTATCTCGGCTGCACCCTTTCATCAGATGCAAGGATCGACAATGAGATAGACAACAGACTCGCCAAGGCAAATAGTGCCTTTGGAAGACTACACAAAAGAGTCTGGAAAAACAACCAACTGAAAAACCTCACAAAGATAAGCGTATACAGAGCTGTTGTCATACCCACACTCCTGTTCGGCTCCGAATCATGGGTCCTCTACCGGCATCACCTACGGCTCCTAGAACGCTTCCACCAGCGTTGTCTCCGCTCCATCCTCAACATCCATTGGAGCGCTTTCATCCCTAACGTCGAAGTACTCGAGATGGCAGAGGTCGACAGCATCGAGTCCACGCTGCTGAAGATCCAGCTGCGCTGGGTGGGTCACGTCTCCAGAATGGAGGACCATCGCCTTCCCAAGATCGTGTTATATGGCGAGCTCTCCACTGGCCACCGTGACAGAGGTGCACCAAAGAAAATGTACAAGGACTGCCTAAAGAAATCTCTTGGTGCCTGCCACATTGACCACCGCCAGTGGGCTGATATCGCCTCAAACCGTGCATCTTGGCGCCTCACAGTTTGGCGGGCAGCAACCTCCTTTGAAGAAGACCGCAGAGCCCACCTCACTGACAAAAGGCAAAGGAGGAGAAACCCAACACCCAACCCCAACCAACCAATTTTCCCCTGCAGCCGCTGCAACCGTGTCTGCCTGTCCCGCATCGGACTTGTCAGCCACAAACGAGCCTGCAGCTGATGTGGACTTTTACCCCCTCCATAAATCTTCGTCCGCGAAGCCAAGCCAAGGAAAAGATAATACATGGAACAGACATTTTGTTCAAGTGCAACAAAGCTCTCAGTGAGTAAAATGCAAAGTATTTTACAATGAACAAACCTATGAAATTCCAGTAATCTCAGCCAATATCAGATGATATTGGGCTGTGCTAAACCAACATTTTATGCCATTGTCTTATTGGTGCAGATCTAGGAAGAATACAGAATATTACTTTTGGCATTTGGAAGTGACCAGAGGGTTTTGGAAGACTATTCTGAGAAGTGGAACTAATAACAGAATATTCTTCATCAGCGAGATTTTAGCTTAAAATTGCTATAAATCAATTATATATAGATTTTCTTCAGCTTTTTGTTGCACCGAATGTTTGCAGAAATTTTTCAGTAAAAATCTGTTTTATAGAACATAGCACAACAGGTTCTTCAGCACACTGTTTAATTTGATAATTAAACTAAACTAAGGCTCTGCTGCTTCCACATTATACATATTCATCGATCCCAGAATATTTGTGTCCATCTAGAAGCCTCTTAAACACTACTCATTTGTTACTTGAAGTATTAACATGAAAATTAACATAATGTGCATGTCATCCACTAAAATTTACAGAGAAGGCAAGATGCAGTAGAATTATTTTTGAAATCATATGGCCATTTCAGAATGTGATCTGAAATGGTCCATGTACTGTAGGTGATAGAGGTACAATTGTCTTGACTTCTGTGTTGAACTCCAGAGATCTCTTCCTTAATCCTTAAATGAAGGTAACAATTTGGACCTTTGAGTTCCTTTGGGGAGGGAGTTGGTTGTGCATCTTGAGATCAGTACCGCCTAATTCAGTCAGCTTAATAGCACATTCCTGGGTGTTAACATCTCCAAGGATCTGACCTGGAGCCTCCATATCAATGCAATCTCGAAGAAGGCTCACCAGTGGATATACTTTGTGAGGTTCTTGAGGAGATTCAGTATGTCACCAAAGACTCTCGAAAACTTCTACAGGTGTACCATAGAGAGTATTCTGGCTGGTTTCATCACTGTCTGGTATTGAGGTGCCAACTCTCAGGAAAAGAAAAAACTCCAGAGGGTGTTAACTCGGCCTGCGACATCACTCCATCAAGGACATCTACAAGAGGTGGTGTCTTAATAAAGCAACCCCAATTCTCAAAGACCCCCACCCCAACCTAGGACATGCCCTCTTCACTCTGCTACCATGCAGAAAACAAAGAATAGGTAATGGAGACAGCAACTAGGGCAGTGGAATGATGTGTGAAATCCGGCACAGCACAAATGTCCTTGATGACTACACTTGCAAGAGGTGCATCCAGCTGCAGCTCTCGACAGACTGAGTTAAGGAGCTGGATGAACTCTGGATCATTTGTTAGGCAGAGGGGGTGACAGACAAGAGTTTCAGGGAGAAAGTCACCTGCAAAAATCAGGAGGCAGATCACTGGATGACTGTTATAAGAAGGAAGGGAAATAGGCAGTCAATTCAGAGCACCCCATGGCCATTCCTCTCAACAATAAGTATACCATTTTGGATACTGTTGTGGGGGTGGGAGGGGGGGGGAAATGATCTATCAGCGAAAAGCCAGAGTGGTCAGGTCTCTGACACAGAGTCAGGCCCTTCTGCTCAGAGGGGAAGAAAGCGATAGTGATTGGGGATTCACTAGTTAGAGAAGAGATAGGAGGTTCTATGAATGAGATTGAGGCTTCCAGATGGTACGTTGCCTCCCAGTTGACAGGATCAGGGACATCTCTGATAGAGTCCACGAATTTCTCAAGCAGGAGAGTGAGCAGCCAACTGTCATAGTCCATGTTGGTACCAAAGACATAGTTAGGAGTAGGGACGAGGTCCTGAAGAGGGAACATAGGGAGTGAGGAAGGAAGAAAGATCTCATTGGTGGTAATCTCGGGATTGCTGCAGCTTTCACACTTCAATGAAGGTAGGAATAGGAAGTTGTGGCAGATGAATATGTGGCCTAAGAGTTGGTGCAAAGGGCAGGGGTTTAGATTTGTGGATCATTGGGTTCTCTTCTGGGGAAGGTGTGACTTGTATAAAAAGAACAGGCTGCACCTGAACTGGAGGGGGACCAATATCCTGGGAGGCAGGTTTGCAAGAGATATTGGAGAGAGTTCAAACAAGTTTGGCAAGGGGGTGGGAACCAGAATGTTAGTGCAGAGAATAGGACAGAAGATGCAATGTGTTGTGAGTTGTGAGGAAGGATAAGCAGGGAGGAAATATAAATGTAGTCAGTTAGAGGGTTTGACAGGAGGGTTAGGAATAAAGGAGATTAACTTAGAGCATGAAGCGATACATGGAATTATGAAGTTGTGGCCATTTCAGAGACTTGGCTGGTGGGATTGGGTGATCCAGGTACCAGGTACCAGGGTTTAAAAGGAACCGGATGGGAGGTCAGAAATTTGGGGAGGGGAGGGTGGGGAAGGGAAGAGTAGCATTACTGGGCAGGGATAGTATCACGGCTGTAGAAAGAGAGGACAATGCAGAGGGTGTGTCTTCTGAGTTGGTGTGGATGGAAGTCAGAAATAGGTAGTGGACAATCACTGTGCTGGGAGTAGTGTATACGCCATTAAATAGTCTTTGGGGTATAGAGAACAGATAAGCAGGCAGATTTTGGAAGTGTGCAGAAATAACAGGGTTGTTGTCATGGGTGAATTCATCTTCCCTAATGTTGACTGGCATCTTCTGATTGCAAGAGGGATAGATGGGGCAGAATTTGTCAGGTGTGTGCAAGGATTCCTGACAGTATGTGGAACAGCCAACTAGAAGGGACCATACCGGGTCTAATACCGGGTAATAAACCTGATGATAGCAACCACAGCTTTTGCATAGCTATGGACAAGGATAAGAGCAGATAAAATGGTAAAGTGTTCAAATGGGGAACTGTGCTGCCTGGATTAGCAGAGGTGGGACTTTTCCCTTTGGAGATTTTTTTTGCACTGGCAGTAAGTGGTAATTCAGCCTTGCCCACTGGAAAAATAATCTCAGGATTGTATGTGATGCCACATTCTGTGATTGGACTCTGACCAATCTGAAATCTTCTGTTGCGTCATCAGCAATTTTGAAGATGGAATTGTAATGGTATTTAGCTGTATAGTCGTGGGTATTGAGGGAGTGTAGTAAGGGTCTGAGTACATCCTTGAGGAGAAATGGTGATGAGTGTGATTTTGAAGATGTTGTTACCCATCTCCACTAATTGCTGTCTGTTAGATAGGAAGTCAAGGATCTCGTTGTCTACCCAAGAGAGCATTTGTTGTACTCTGTGAGCTTCAGAAAACCCTAAAGTATGTGCATTGCAAATATCATTTTTATCCTGAAAATGAGTTAGGGCTTTATAGTCAAAGATGATTAACGCAGTTGGACTTGGGAAAAACTGTGTCAATGTACTGGCAAAGCAGCCCCTGCAACTGAACTCGGACAAACATCCAGAAAATAATTCTGCAACTGAAAAGAGTAATTCTAGCCAAACCAATAATATTCCTTATGCAAATGAAATAACTGAGCATCTGAAGATGAAGCTGTCAAAGAAGCTCCCTCAACAGTTCATCAAGTAAAAGGGGTGAAACGTACAATACAACTTCAATTATCCGCATTGATTGGGACCAGGCCTATTTCGGATAAAAGGTTCTTTCGGATAAAAGGTCTTTTTTAACATAAAGCCCAGTAGCAAAAGCAAATCATGTTTAACAGTGTTTAAACAACAACAAACAACAAGGTAAGGCTTTTTAGGTATTAAAATAATGTTTAATTCTCACCAAAAAAAAAATCCTGGCCATGCCAATCACTGATACTTCCCCACTGAGGCTCCATTCGTGCTGGGAGCCCGAGGTCCCTGATCAGTTCGGCTCAAAAGATTTTTTGGATAAAAGAGGATTTCTGATTTGTTTTGGATATCCTCATTTATCCAAAATTTAATTTTTTAAAAATTTCGGAGCATTCAATTTCAGATAATCGGAATTATACTGTACTTAGATATCTTAGAATAATATAATGCTACACTGAGAAAGGACTGGATGAAATAAGCAACAACCCTAATTCCTATATACAATGAATGAATTGCTTGTCTATCGATCCAAGAAAAATTTGCTGACTTTAGCTGAAGCTTACCAGCTAGATGAAAGATAAGTTAATTAGTTATGTAATGCCTCTTCTACAACAGTCATCAAAACATTTACAATCATTTGTAGACGAGACAAGCAGATGGTAAATAAATGTTTTTTTTAAAAATTGACGCTGGAAACCTGTCATAAAAACAGAAGATGCTAGCAATATTCAGCCATCAGTCCATATCTGTATGAAGAGAAACAGAGTTAATGCCCCAGGTCAAAGACCTTATGTCAGAATATTTAAAACTCTTGTGAAACACAAAAGTCTGCAGATGCTCGGATTGTAGTAACAACGCCTTGAAATGCTGGAGGAACTCAGTCAGTCTTTCAGCATCCATAGGAGACAAAGACATCTTGCTGATGTTTTGGGCCTGAGCCCTTGTTCAAGGAATAGGCAGAATGAGCCAAAAACAGGAAATCTCAATACAGACAGTGCAGGCTGGGGGAGGAGTTCAGACCAACACAAGGTGTTAATTCGATATGGTAAGGGGGAGGGGGGGACTGAGAATTGGTTATGTCTGTGCGAAAAGAGACAGAGAAAAGGAAGAGTGACAGAGCTGAGGGAAGGCAAAGGGGGGAGAATTGGGAGGACAGGGAGGGGATTTAACAAAAGCCAGAGAAGCTGATATTAATGCCATTCGGTTGGAGGGTGCCCAGTCGGGTGTTATTCCTCCAATTTGCAGGTGGTCTAGTTTGGCCCTGCACAAGACCATGGACAGACATGTCAGCAAAGGAATGGGATAGGAATTGAAATAGGCATCCACTGAGAGAGCCACACTATTGCGGCAAACAGAGCCAAGGTGTTCAACAAAGCAATCTCCTAGTCTGTGCCCATTCTCTTCTTCAGTAAGAGATTTTTCAAGTATCTAAAAATTATTGATCGCAGAGATAGATTCATGATGATATAAAAGAAAGTAAAATTTAATAAGTAATAGATACAAGACCATAAGATATAGGGAGCAGAAATAGGCTATGCAGCCCATCAAGTCTGCCCCACCATTCAATCCTGAACTGATCTATTTTCCAACTCAGCCCCACTGCCTGACCTTTTCCCCATCACCTTTGATACCCTCCCTGGCTCATCAAGAACCCATCCATCTCTGCCTTATATACACCCAATGAGCTAGCCTCCGCAACCGCCTGCGGCAACAAATTAAACAGGTTTACCACCCTTTGACTGAAGAAATTTCTACACATCTGTTCAAAGTGGATGCTGTTTAATCTCAAAGTTGTGCCCTGTTGTCTGGCATACTCCATGTGAGACGACCTTTCAACATTGACTGTGCATGCCTTTCAACATTCCAAATGTTTCAATGAGATGCCCGCTCATTCTCCTAAATTCCAACAAATTCAGGCCAAGAGCTGTTCTGCGCTCCTCATATGCTTGTCATTTCATTCTCGGAATCATCTTGGAGAACCAATGTCACCACATCTTTCTTAAATGAGGAGTCCAAAACTGCTCACAATACAAGTGAGGTCTCAAAAGTGCCTCAACATCACATCCCTGCTCTTATGTTCTATTCATCTTGAAATGAATGGCAACATTGCATTTGCTTTCTTCACCACCTTCTCAACCCGTGTCTACCTTCATGCTATCATGGCATTTGAGCATTTTCAATTTTCTCTGCGTTGAAAAAAAGTCTGATTGTTTATTTTTTTTCTACCAAAGTGCATGACCGTACATTTTCTCTCATTGTTATTAAATGTGGCACTTCTCTGCCCATTCTCCTAATCTGTCTTTCTGCAGCTTCCGTATTTCCTCACACTACCTGCTTCACCTACCTTCACAACACCTACAAATTTGATCACAAAGTCATTCATTCCATAATCCAAATGATCAATATGCAATGTAAAAAGAAGCAGCTACAACATCGACCCATCTGGAACACCACTAGCAACTGGCAGTCAATCAGAATATGATCCTTGTCAAGTTTATTGTAATCCGATTGGATAAGAGCAACCCAACGCAACAGCATTCTCCAGTCCTCAGTGCAAAAACACACAGACATACACCCAACACCACACAAATACAAACAATACATATGCAGAAGTATTTCATCCATACAAATAAATAAATGTAGTTTCATGAATACGACAGTCTCGAATTGTTAGTGTGAGCAGTTCCTTTGGTTGCCCAGCATTCTCACTGCCCGTGGGAAGAAGCTGTTCCTCAGCCTGGTGGTGCTGGCTCTGATCCTCCTGGATCTCTTCGCTGACGGAAGCAGCTGAAAGATGCTGTGTGCAGAGTGGAAGAGATCCACAATGATTTGTGCGCTTTCTTCAGACAACAATCTTAGTAGATAACGTCAATTGTGGGGAGACTTCAGTGATACTCTCTGCCACTCTTATCGCACTGTGGTTTGACCTCTGATCCATTTCTCAGTAGCAACCATACCACACTGTAATTAGCTGGCCAGGATGCTCTCGATAGAGAGAAGGTCGACATAATGATGGCCGACAGCCTTGCCTGCTTCAGTCTTCTCAGGAAGTCCAGTCGCTGTTGCTCCTTCCTGACAAGTGATGTGATGTTGAGTGTCCACAATAGGTCACTAGTTAAGTAAACTCCAACTAGCATAGATAGTGTATTCCACTATGTGCCTATTGATAATCAGCCAATGCTCTCCAATGCTAGCATTGGCTAGCATTGGCTCTTATCTTGTTAAGTAGTGTAAGCTGTGGCATCTTGTCAAATGCCTTCTGAAAATCCAAATTTACAATATCCACTGGATATCCCTTATCCAGCCTGGTTATCATCTCTTCAAAGAATTCCAATAGGTTTGTCAGGCATGATTTTCCCTTCAGGAAACCATGCTGGCTTTGATCTATCCTGCAATGTGACTCCAAGTACTCCATAAACTCATCCTTTACAATTAACTCCAACATCTTCCCACCCACTGATGTCAGGCTAACCAGTCTACAAATTTCCTTTCCACTGCTGCTTCCTCTCCCCCTAGTGGGGTGATTTTCCAGTTCTCTAGCACTGTGCCAGAATCTTGATTCCTAAAAGATTATTACTAATGTTTCCACAATCTCTACCACTACTTACTTCAAGACCCGAGAGTTTTTCACCTTATAGACCATCAGCTTTCTGAGCACCTTCTCCCTTGAAGTAGCAACTGCACTCACTTCCCTTCCTTGATAACCTTCTACATCTGGTATGTATCTTCCACAATGAAGACTAATGCAAAATACTCATTTAGTTTCTCTACCATCTCCTTATCTCCCATTATTCGTTCTCCAGGATAAATTTCTAGTGGTCCTTTATCAACTCTCACCTCTCTATTTTTTATATACTCGAGGAAGCTTTCTGTATGCTCTTCAATATTATTTGTTAGCCTACATCATCTTTTCCACATACAGGTTTTTAGTTACGGTACCTTCAGTAAGTTTTTCAAACCCCAATCCTCTATCTTCCCACTAAGTTTTGCTTCCTTGTTTTGCTTTCACATTGGCTTTGACTTTCTTTGTCAGCACATTTGTGTCATTTTATTTGAATAATTTCTCTTATTTATCCTGCACCTTCCCCATTTCTTGCAGAAAATTCATCTGTTGCTGCTGTGCCGTCTTCCCTACAAGTGCTTCCTTCCAATCTACTTTGACCAGTTCCTCTCTCATGCCACTGTAATTCCCTTTACTCCACTGAAATACCAACACATCTGACTTTAGTTTCTCTTTGTTACATCTCAAATTGAACTCAATCATACTGTGATGACTGCTCTCAAATGCTTCCTTTACTCTAAGCTCTCTAATCACTGCTGGTGCAATACATAACCAATCGAGTACAGCTGATCCCCTTGAGAGCTCATCAACACACTGCTCTAAAAAAAACATCTCCTAGGCTTTCGACCAAATCTATCGAGATCCAGTCCCAACCTGTTTTTCCAAATCTACATGAATATCAAGATTCCCCAAGATAACCATGACATTTCCCTTCTAAAACCTCTTTTATATCTGTTGTTGCAATTTATTGTCCACATCCCAGCTACTGCATGGAGGTCTGTATATAACAACCAACAGTGTCTTTTAATTGTTGCCTTTTCTTAACTCAACCCACAATGATTCTCTATCATCTGATTGTTTGTCACCTCTTTCTAATGATGTAATGTTGTTCCTTACCAACAGAGCCACACCACACCCTCTGCTTTCCTGCCTATTTTTTCGATAAACTGCTTAACATTGGATATTCAGCTCCCAATTACATCCATCCTTTAGCCATGACTCCACGATGGTGACAACATCATAGTTGCTAATCTATAATTGTACTACAAGGTCTTCCACTTTGTTCCTTATGCTGTGTTCATTTAAATACAAATCCTTGAGTCCCTTATTTGTTACATTTGACTCTGTGTCCCTGTTACATTGCAACTCTTCCCCATGGCTATAATTTTGCCATATCTGCCTGCCTTCCACACAAACTCTATCAGCTGTGTGCCATCTGCCTCTTAACTTTGGGACCCACCCCCCTGTGAATCTTGTTCAAACCACACACCCCAACCCCCCTTGCTGAACAGCATTAGCAAATCTCCTCGCCAGGATATTGGATACCCTCTATTTCAGACACTTATACAGGTCATCCATTCCCCAGAAAAGGTTCCAATGATCCAAGAACTATAAACCCTGCCCTCTGCACCATCTCTTCAGTAACCGATTTGTCTACATTATCTTCCTATTCTGACCTTCCCCAGCACATGACACCAGGAGTAATTCAGAGATTACCACCTGAGAGGTCCTGCTTTTCAGCCTCTACCTCACTCCTGCAAATGTGTACTATGATCCTAACCCTTCAGAATATTTTGCTCCCGCTCAATGATATCCTAGATTCACGCACCCGGGAGGCAACACACTATCCTAGAATTTCTTTTGTGGATACAGAATCTCCTGTCTATTCCCCTTTTTATGACTATCGCCCTTCCTTTCTGAGGCTCAGAGCGGACCACAATGCTATTAGTCTGGCGCTGCTGCCTGGCCCAAATACAACATCTCCCCAACAGCATCCAAAGGGGGTAAACATGTTGCAGATGGGAATGGCCACAGGGGTATCTTGCACTGCCTGCCTGTCCCCCTTCCCCCCACTTTCCTCCTTTCTAATGATTTGCATCAAGATGTGCTGGTGTAAATTGTCAGATAAAACCCTGTATAATCAAATTGAATAAAATGAAACGTTAAATATTTTGCTGCAAAATGTATATATTGTTTATAGAATGTAAAATCATCAGGAATGTTAATTTTGTTGAAAGATTATGATTTGGATGGCAGAATGCAAAGCACTGGAGCCAACATACAACTGACAAGGATATGATTTAGTTAAGCAAGCAATAATGGAAGCCCGTTTACCTAAAAAGGTAATAGACCTTTAAATTATGAAGACATTGAATAAGATAACCCGGCATATGTATTAACAAGTTGATGACCTTCAACACACTAAAAACAGCTGAATTTCATCTTAATGAATCCCTCAAGATCAGTAGAAAAATTATATTGGAGCATTTATTATCATATTTTGTAGATCAGTACATCTTATTCATCATTTTCTTAATGCTAGTGTTATCTAATCCAAAAATATTTTCAGATGCCGGTAATGACAGTCAAATCAGTTTAACCTTGGTACATAAGATATTGCCTATCACTCAAAAATGATCTTCTATGGCATTTTTAAACCAGTGATGAAATCCTTACATTGTACATTGAAATCTTCATGGGGTATGGAGTTCATTACTTTCCCTTAATCAGGTTTTCATAATTGCAAATAGGCCTTTATAGTTGCAAAAGCAAGTGTTTTGCTGATGTAACGTGATTTATAAGGCACTTATCGTTAATAATAAAGTAAAAATGTTCTCTTTTATGTCACCCTCATATCATGTATGTGAAATCCAAAATGTGACAGATTACTTGAGTTTATTTGCAGACTGTAGATGGTCTCATCATGCAGCAACAGTGAAAATCAGGGCAGATTGGCAGAGCAATAAGTTGGAATTCCAGTATCTATCTCAGTTGTCAGGAGTAATTTCTCCTTCAGTATTCATTGATGTAAAAATGGTTTCTGCTGTGGGTTTCATTTCTCTCTCCTCTCTCATTTATTCCCCATCTTTTCCTCTTACTTACCAGCCCTATTCTAACTTCTTTTCCCTATTTGCACTTTTCTGCTGCCTCTCCTTAACAATGCTGCTGCAGAATTAGGAGGAACATTGGAATGGTGACACAGACTTCCAGCTTCCTGGTTATCCCAATGGTCCTGTGCAGGTTTAAACTGCCTGTTGAATGGGTCTGGTGGCCATCTATTTTTACATCAAAGATTCAAGGAATCTGTCATCCAAGGCAGCCTAGACCTTCAAAATTACAGGCTCCTGGAAAGCAAAAGATCAATGGCACCAGTAGGAGAATTGCAAGCAGCAGTCTGGGAGAGGACCCTAAACGAAGTGAGACCACAGCAATGGACCAGCATGGAGCTTAATGGCCAAAGACCTTACGTTGGGGTGTGACCTGGTGTCAACTGACTTCTGGGAGCCAGGTATTTATGAAGGTGCTGATGGAAAGGCCAACTAACTTACCTAACTTTCTGGATTTTTTTTATTCTGACAAATTGGATTGTCCATGATTGACAGATTTAGAATAAAAATCTATACAACAGTATAGATTTATTGGCTACCTCTCTTCCATTCAGTTTCTCCAAGATTAATAAGGACATATCTAATCCAATTTTCAAACATATACAGGCACACAATCCTTTATCCAGACATCTAAAATCCTGAAAGCTCCAAAATCCAGTCAGTAGGGAGAGAGGCAGCCAGGCGGTTGGCGCTTGGGGCAGATAGCTGGCGCTTGGGGCAGGCGGCCAGAAGACTGGAAGGGGGTGGAGGTGAATATGGCAGCACAATTCATGTGGGCTTTCCGAAATCCGGAAAAATCCAAACTTCAGAACACACTGTCCCCCAAGGGTTCCGGATAAAGGATCGTGTACCTGTATTGTGAATCTGGTTCTAATTTAGGAAATTTTTTAATTTAAAAAAAACCTTTGTTTTATCTAGTGCTATCTCTCAGAATTATTTTTCTTGACCATCAATAATTGATCAATGCTTCTCTTTATGGAAAATCAAAGGTATTACAATACAACTCCGATTATTCAAAATGGTCGGGACCAGGGCTATGTCGGATAAACATTTTTTTGGACAACTTGTCATTTTTAAAAAAACAGCCCAGTAGCAACAGCAAATCACTTGCAACAATGTTTAAACAACAAAGGAAGGGTTTTTAGGTCTTAAAATAATGTTTCATTCCCACCAAAAAAAAATGCTGACCACTGCCAATCACTCATGCTGACACCTCCCCACCAAGGCCCTGCTTGAGCTGCCACCCGGCGCCTGAGATCCACGGTTAGTTTGGCTCCAAAAATATTTTGGATAAATGATGATTTTGGAAAATCCAATTTCAGATAATTGGAGTTGTACTGTATTTCTTTTGCAAATTTATTTAAGGAAGGCCATGTAATACATTTTGAACGCCTGGCAAGTAAATATGACTTATCAAATATTCTTTTTTTTAGATATTTGCAGATTATAAATTCCTTAAATACTATATTACAGGACTTTCCATTTGTATATCTACCAAATATAGTTGATAATGTTTTTCAATTGAATCCTTCTCAGAAAGGATTAATTGTAATTATATATGAAAGATTATTGAAATTACGTCCAGTACTTCATGATAAGATTAAAAAGGTTTTGAAATTGGAACTTGCAAGACCCTTATCGGAGAATCTATGGGACAATATTCTTAACCTGGTGAATATATGCCTGACATTCATTAATCCAATTCAAAGTGGTGCATTGTGTTCACATGCCCAAAGATAAGCTGGCTTACATCTTTTCTAATATTAACTCTACTTGTGACAGATGCAAATCTAATATTGCTACATTGATACATATATTTTGGACTTGTACAGCTTTAGAAATCTATTGGAAAGAAATTTTTATATCTTTTCAACTGCATTTCAGGTAGAGCTATGATGCAATCCAATAACTACTCTTTTTGGGGTTATTAAACCAGATATAGGGAATTTTTCTGTACCTGCGCATTGGGTTGTGGCCTTCTTGACACTGTTGGCTAGAAGAGCCATCTTATTGAAATTGAAAGACTCTAGACCTCAAACAGTGTTTCAATGTTTCTCTCATATTGGATATCATGTTTTTGATTCATCAATGAAATTTGAAGATACATGGCGACCTTTTATGTCTCATTTTCATCTGATGTAAATGTTTTTAATGTGATTAGACATATTCACTCTTCCAGATGAGATATAGTCTTACCTTTGTTTTTTGATTCATGGTATGAATCAAAAGCTACAAAATGTATGTTACCCTCAGGATAAGATGCACAGTTTTTTTTTGTTTAGTTTTTTTTTTAAATAGAGTAGGTTAGGTGGGGGGGGGAATGATTTTATACTCTATGATGTTTTATTGTGTTTGTATTTTCAGTTTCATTCCTTTTTCTTCCTTGTACTGTTTTTATTATAAAAGGTAATAAAAAAATTGGAAAAAAAAAGAAAGAAGAGCAGGCCTTGGGTACTGAAAACTTTCCAACCAGTATTCGGAATCATCCTACAAGCCCGCCAGTGGTGGATTAACTACCACCCAGGGTGATCTTGACCTCCCCCCCCCCCCCCCCCCCACTCTTATCCCACCCTTCGTTGAATAGAATAAAGTGACATTATGTAAAATAAAATTCAGGGTCTCCAAACACACCTGTCGGGCACCCCTACCTTCCAGGCCCCAAGGCTTAAGCCTACTCAGCCTAATGGTTAATCCGCCACTGGAGCCCGCACCACCCAATTACACTCAAATGACCAGTAACCTAACCCATATATCTTTAGAACATGCGAGGAAACAGAAACCACCAGAAGAAATAAACGAGTCACAGGGAGAGAATACAAACTTCTTGCAGACAGTGGCAGATTTGAACCTCGGTCGCTGGAGCTGCAACAGCCTTGTGCCATCTCTGTCCCTCGTCTGTTTCCTGTTCTTCTTCTCCTCTCACCCATTCCCTATTTCCATCCTAATACAAACGTCTTGCCCCTCAGAGACATCCACAATCCTAATCATTTTACTATCTGTTCATTCTATTTTTCACTACCCTTCCCATCCAATCACCTGGGTTCAACTATCTTAATAGCCTCTAATATTTATTTGTAAAGTGCCTTTAGTTTTGATATGGAGTGATACGATTCCACAATATACTGCAATATATGGATTATAAACTATACAATTAGTCGTTGGCGTAGACAAATTGTTTTATGTCAATTTAAACTGACTTTTGAAAAACAACAAATGACAGTAAAAAATTTATCAGAACAAATCTTTCAATCATACCCAAGTCTGCTGAAGAGTGCTGTTGGCTTCCAATCCTTAGTTTTCCTTTTCTAAGTTTTACTGCATTCAGAAGCTGTGTAACCTGATCAACATCAATGCCCAGTTGACAGCTTTTTGGAATCATGTCGGTGGGTCCATCAGAGGAACACTCTATAGAGTGCATATCTAGGGAGAAGTAAGTCACTCTTAAAATACAAGACCAAATCCAGAAAATATTCCAGTAATGTGTTAAAATTTAGTCAGCTATATACAGAAGTTGGAATATTCAATGATGTACTTGTAAATGAATAACTCTAGTCATAGAAACAGTTGTCAAGGGAGTTTAATGTAAACTTTAAACTTAATGATTTTATTTTGGTGTCAGCATCTGAGGATCTGTTCCGAAGCCTCCATGTTGATGCAATCACAAGGCAAGTTTTCCAACAACTAGACTTTGTGAGAAGTTTGAGGAGATTTGTTATGTTACCAAAGACTCTCAAAAACTTCTACAGGTGTACTGTGGAAAGCATTCTGGCTGGTTGCACCACTGTCTGGATTGAAGATGCCAACATTCAGGACAGTAAAAAAAACTCCAGAGGGTTGTCCTGTGACATCTGGGGAAAGAGTTTTCACTTCATCGAGGACATCTATAAGAGGCGGTGTCTTAAGTAAGTAGCCTTTATCCTCAAAGACCCCCACCACCCCAGGCTATGCTCTCTTCACTCTGCCACGATTGGGAAAAGGGTACAGGAGCCTGAAGGTGAGCACTCAGTGGCACAAGGACAGCTTCTTCCCCTCTGCCCTCAGATTCCTGAATGAACAATGAAGCACTGCCACTACCCGACTTTATGCTTTCCTTTTCCTTGAACTATATTCTGAATTTTGAAATGTGGTTTATAGAAATATTTGCACTGAGATGCAGACACAAAACAACAAATTTTGTGACATGTTTATTACAATAAATTCTGATTATTTTCTTAAATCACTGTTGTGAAAGTTAGAGACACTGGCAAATTATGAGATTAGTTTCTGTAATGTGCAGTTACTCATTTAATACTAATCAATGAATATTTTTAAGATATTAAACTTATTTATCATTGCACACTTTCACAAATACATACCATCCTCAAAAGTGGTATCTTGCGGCTGGAGTTTCATTGTGAATATCTTCCTTAGTTTACAATTGGCTGAGACAACAATCCTGTCTAGTGACTGAAAACCTGCACCTTTGAATGCTGCATTGGTAAACGACACTATATCAATGCAAATGTTGCTCCACTACAAGGAAAAGGAAATTTGATTTCAATTGAATTGCTTTGCCTCTATTTCATCCTTCAATATTCCTATGCACTTTAATGCGAACTACAGGTTTCATAATAAAGAAAAAAAATCTCAGATATTGTACCACAATGTGGTGAATTACAGGTTCTTAACCTGAATATTTAAATGATAAACAGTTCACCTCAGTCTCATGGTTTTGGGAAAGCAACAAGCAGAGACCAAATGCTTCTTTATAGGAATTAACAGAAAATCCAATAACTGGAGATGCCTTGCATAACAAGTAGCAGGCAGTTTCAGATTGATATTGTCAAAAACCTCAAAGGAGTACTTTCAGGTTTGGAAATATTCAATAGCAGAGATTAAAGGAGAGGGATATAAATGTAACAAGAATTATTATAAACTAATTGCTAAATATAACTTGACACTTTTTACAACAGGAACAATGCACAAGATGCTGTTATAAACCACATAGACCCAGCAGTTCAGATGAGAATCAAAAAACTTTGAAAAATCATATTAAAGAACTTTTGAGATGAAATTCAAACAAGCAAATCACATAAAAGGGTTTGTTAATAAAATGGAACTTCATAGGATTGAAGGGGCAAGTGGAAAAGTGATTATGAAATTGACAGAAAAAGGAAAAAGGAGTGAAACATGAAAGTCTACAGACACTGTGATTGCAGTAAAAACACAGAAATGCTGGAGGATCTCAGCGGGTCTCGCACCATCCACAGGAGGGCCTGAGCACTTCTTCAAGGTCTGATGGTATCTTTATCGAAGTACCGTGAAGAAGCAGTCGGAATGGCAGTTGTATATCTTTACTTCCTATGGATGCTATGAGACCTGCTGAGTTCCTCCAGCATTTTTGTGTTTTTAAGACAGGAAGCAAAAGTTATTTTTTGGAAAAATGGCAAGTGATGATCCCTTGCGTAATATTTAGCCACAATTCTGTTTTTTGTCGATTAATAAAAAAATATATGGGGTATATTATGAAAGTCTGAAGTTGACACAAAATTCACAAATATAGTAAAAAATGTGTACAGTTAAAAAACATTAATATAATCAAGTGAAATAGACAAATATAAAAAAATTAATTAGTATGAATACAAACATTTGGTAAGGAAATGAAAAGATCTGTTAAAAATAAATTACTTATCTGTAAAGTTAATGCAAGAATGGAGACTAATGATTATCCATTAAACATTTACAGTCAACACACAGATTGAATTATGACCATACTGACTTACATATTTGGAGTTCAACTCCTCTCTACTTCCATTTCACCATAACTATCTGCTGCAGCCAAATCTTACCACATACCCGGACTTCTCTGAACCAGATTCTAAGCATGCTCAGCTAGTTGAACCTGATTTAAGGGAATAGAGGATTGGATGAGTCAGCAGCCAAAGAACACTGCTTCATTTTTTCTGTAATTGGTTCTGGCCTGATACCTGTTCATAAAGATGGCTCATGCGGGTCAATCTGCAAACTGACCATGGATCGAAACAAAAGGCAGTATTGTCATTCACATTGAGAAAGAAAAGAATGGACTCAGTAGAATTTCTGGTGTATTTTTGTTGAATGACAACATTGTCTGACTGGTTTAATGCAACCTAGATTGTATACCTAAAATGGATGAGGGGGGGGTGGGGGGGTGGCCTGGGAGGAGGGGGGGGGGGGAGAAAAAGTCACTGTATATGTGTGAAAAAGAAAAAGTGTATATCATGGCTAATGTGATTTATGGTGTGAAAAATAAAAAAATTTAAAAAAAAGAGAAAGGCTTTATACAAGTACCTGGCATTGTCACCCCTTTTATGCCATCGTCCTTCCAAATGGATTCAGCAAAATGTGAAATAAAATACACGAAGAAAACAGAGAGAATTGTTAATAGCCTTGTTGGCTTCAGATTTGATAAGGAACTTGTGTTTTTCACCATTTTTTGAATATGTCTGTGTGTTTCTGTACAAGGGCTTCTCCTGGTCCAAGCTGATTAGACAAGTGTGCACCTGCAGTCTTGCAAGTAGGCAATGACAACCTTGATGAGCTAGGTTCTCAAGTTATTTTTCTGCCAGGTATGGGCATAGGTTGGCTACAGGTGAACCACTGGACTCAGAGCAGACTTCACTCGATTGGCAGTGACTTGGACAGAATCTTGTAAGCCACATTCAACAATGAGATTGGTCGCCAATTCATGACATTTTGCCCCATCCCTTTCTACTCATGAAGGTAATACTTCATAGATTCAAATATGCCGCCAAACATAAAACACTGTGGCAAACTGAAATGGAACTTTAAAAAATTGAGAAGGCAACTTAATCTGTGAAGAAAGAAAGGGAAAACAGCTGAAGATTGGGTGTCCTCTGTTTGGCTACGCTAAGCTTCCAGTCACATCACTTTTAACTGTTTCTAGTCCCCATATCACCGTTCAGATGCCCAATGTCGGCTTGAGAAACAGCTGCTCATCTTTTCTCTGCTCCCATTCTGGCCATCAAAACTTGCTTTATTGCAAAAAAAAACAACAAAGAGAAAAAAAGAGTCCTAGACTTCCAAAGGACACTGCACTGGAATGTATTGCATGTCACTTATTAAGTGTTGGGGAAAAAAATGACTTCCAGTTGGCTGCAGCATGGTGTATCAGCAGCAATCAGATACTCCTGTATACTTTACACTTTTTCCACTTTAATTTATAAAGAGTTTTATACTCTTTTCCTTTCTTTCACCTATACGTATTAAAATGACCACAAGACGTGGTAAATCAGTAAAGAAAGCGCCAACTAATCTGACTATGGAGGCTATTTCTGAGCTACTGAATCAACACAGACAGTCATTAGCCGATGATTTTAAAGATATCTTAAGTCAGATTGAGACTAAACTTGACCACGACCAAAGATTAACAGTGAACATTTATCATCTTTGGAAATCGAATTGAACAACTTGTGTGACTGTGTCAACGAAGTAGAAAATGGATGCTCCAGATTAAGCGACAGCAATTCAAAGCTAATTGGCGGAAGTCATTGACCTGGAAAGCAGGAGCAGATGACAAAATATATGTATTCTGGGCTTGGCTGAATCTACTGCAAGTGAGCAACTTGCAAAATTTTATTTCGGAGTTGATTTGTGTGGTTTTAGGGAAGAAGCTGCTCCCATCTTCACCAGAGGTTGATAGAACTCATCACTCATTAATACCCAAGCCGGCCTGGAGCACAGATTGCGCTCGGTCATTCTTCAATTTCAAAGAAAGGATTCTCTGAATCGTGAAGCTCGCCAAAGAGGGAAACTTAAATATCACGGCCAGCAGATCAAGATTGTAGAGGACCACTGTCCTGAAGTTTTGAAGTTTAAACGACAACAGAGAAGTAACGTTGTATCGCGCACTTCCCAATGATCATAAGAAGTGGCTGCCTTAGGCTGAAGAGGCTCGGATCTATCTAGATGGTCTCCCTTCTACGTCGCGCCCAGTGTGAATTTCTACTCAATGACTGAAGCTGATTGATCATTATTACTTTTAATGTTTCTAACACACGTTATATAGTATTTGTTGGGCGAGGACTGGTTAGCTTCCTTTGCTTTGGCCACATTTTATGAGGTAGTAAACCCACTTGGGTTGCAGTAATGCAAGTATTTTTCTTTGTAATAAATTGATTGAGCTATTAAATTTTTACTAGAAGAATACTGAGAAATATATTCATTTCTCTCTCAGTAATAATGGCTCAAATTTTTACTTTGTTATATACTTTTCAAACTGTATGAGAAATGTTAGAAGAATTTTTTTATGCTTCTAGTCTCAACATAAATAAGTATTGTTTGGAAGTGCTGAATTATTTTTACATTAATAAGAATGGAGCTAGAGATAACATGTCCAGCAGGAAGATTTGTTTACATGTAAATGATCATTTTGAAGAGTGTGTTGTTGGCATCTTCAGCAGCTGTCTGGCTTTGGGGTTGGGAGAGGGGATGGAAGGGGGGGTTGCTTTCTCAATGTTGTTATGGCTTTAGGAATCTGTACAAGTTCTGACCTTGTAAGGTTCACCTTCAATTTATCACTAGTTTCACATTTTTGATTCAAGGCTGACACCTGGAGTTGGGATATTACTTGTGTTAATCAACAATATGGATTAATTTCCTTAGTTGGAACATAAAAGGTTTTAACCATTCGGTTAAGAGGAAGTGTTTTCACATATTAAACCAGCCTCGATTGTATTTTTACATAGTTGTGATAATTCTCACCTTATGATAAGGTGGAAGGGGGAGCTTTTTTATTCTTCCTTTCAGGCTAAAGCTGGGGGTGGGGTGTCTCAATTCTTATTAATTAAAATAATCCTTTAGTTCATCACAGTGTCGTATCAGATACAAATGGTTGGTATATCATAGTTTCAGGGAAATTGTATAATAAAATGGTAATTTTTGCTAATGTTTATGCTTGGTGAGATAAAAATTTATCTCAGATAAATTTACGTAGTTTGAAATATCGAGATCAAAGGGATTTGGATGCTCCTTTTACGGTAAGAGAAGTCAGTGAAGCACTGAGTTCATTGCAAAATGATAAGTCTCTAGGGTTGGGGAGGGGGGGTGGGAGGGATGGTTTTCCACCTGATTTTTTTTTAAGTTTAAAGATCTTTTAATATCTCCTTTTATGGAGATGTTAAATCAATCTGCGAAATCTCATTACTTAATGGAGTCCTTTTCAACTACAGTAATTACAGTTATATACAGAGAAAGAGAAAGATAAAGATCCATTCAATCTGGCATCTAATCAACTGATATCATTATTGAATGCAGATTATAAAATTGTTGCAAACAATGTTAGCAAATAGATTAGCTAAATATTTACCAAATTTAATTCATATTGACAAAACAGGATTTGTCAAAAAGTGACAATATGCTGATAATATTGCAAAGTTGATTAGCTTAGTTCAAAAAAGGTGATTTAAGTATGGTAGTAGCCTTGGATGTAGAGAATACTTTTGAAAGATTAGAATGGATTTTTTGTTTAAAATATTAGGAAAATTTGGCTTTGGGTTGACATTTATAAATTGTGTGAAAGCCCTATATAAAAATTCTTGTGCAAGGGTGGTAACAGATGGACAAATTTCTACTTTTTTTCCAGTAACTAGATAGAGTCATCAGGGTTGTCCTTTATCATCAGCCTTGTTTATTTTGACAATAGAACCCTTAGCAGATCTTAAGATTTTAAGATTAAGGGTATAAAGGTTAATCAAGAGGAATATAACATTAATTTATTTGCTGATGATGTTTTGGTTTATTTGACTGATCCTATAAATTCTTTGTCTCTACTATATGCAAGACTGGAAGAATATGGGGAAATATCTGGGTATAAAATTAATTGGGATAAAAATGAAATTATGTCTTTAGTTAAGGGTGATTATACTCAATGTAAAATAGCTACTAAATTTAGGTGGCCAGATTCTGGAATTAAATATTTAGGTATTTGGGTTGATATTGATTAAAAAAATATAAATTATTTACCTTTATTTAATAAAATTGCTGAGGATTTGAACAAGTGGAATTACTCTATTAAGTATGGTAAATTGTATTACGATAAATATCTTCCCAAGAGTTCAATATCTTTTTCAGTTGATCCCTATCTCAATTTCTCAAATTTTTAAGGATTTAAATGTAAGTGTTAGGAAGTTTTTATGAAAAGTGTTTCTTTGCAAGTTTGAATTGAGGGACTTCAACTTCCCCTTTATAAGAATTATTATGAAGCTGTTCAATTGAGATTTATTAATGTATTGTTTAGTTTAGATAAAATTCCTGCTTGGGTTAATATACAATTTAGTAAAGTAGGAGAAATAGATTTACAGGATTTTAGCTATAAATGGAATTCTAAATTGTTACAAGTAGGAAAACACCTATTTTGAAACATTTCATTGAGTTATGGAATAAGATTGATTATGAAATAGGTATGAAAGGTTTAGTTTCACGAAAAATGCCCCTTTGTCAAAAGAGACATTCCATTTTCTATGGATAATCAATTTTTGAGGACTTGGATGTTGATAGGTATTGAGAGGATAGAGGATGGTTATGACGCTGGGAGATTTATAACATTTGAGCGAATGAAGAATAAATTTTAATGTGCCTAATAGTACTTTTTTTCTGTTATAATCAAGTTAAGGCTTTTATGACTGATAAAATAGGTCTGAGTTTGATGCTACCTAGTGAGAGTGAACAGGAATTATTGATTTATAAATAAATTTATTTCTGTAATGTATAATTTATTTCAAAGGAAAGCACCCAAAATAGGGGTGCATAAAGCAAGATTAAGATGGGAAGTAGATTTAAATAGACAAATAAATGATTAAGATTTGATAGAATTGTGTAAGAGTAACATGATAAAAATTATAAAGATGAGGTAAAGGTTCATTCAATATAATTTTTTGAATCAGTTACATTTGACTCCACAAAAATTAAATAGACTGAATCCTGTGAAATCAGATTTATGTTTTAGGTATGGATGTGAGATTGGAACTTTTTTTGCATTCTACTTGGCAGTGTCCTAAAGTTAGATATTTTGGTTGGAAGTCGGTAACTTTTTGGAATGGATTTCGGGGGTCAAGTTCCCACAGGATCTGATGTTATATTTATTGAGTAATATTAAGGTTATATGACTTAAGTTAAAATTAACTATGTATCAAATTGAGTTTGTACAAATTACTTTAGCAGTTTATTGGAAATGTATAGCAATATCATGGAAGTCAGATACAGTATGAAAAGAAGGCATGCAGAACTTTGTAGCTGCATACCATTAGAGAAGATTACTTACAGTTTACAAAATAAATAACATTTATTTTGGAAAATATGGTGCCCATATTTACAAAATGTGGGTTTGTACATTTGAAAAGCTCTCTGAAGACCTCACTTCTTGGTCACCTACAATATTAGACTTTATGATATAAATCCTCTATTCCCTTGGCATTCTCCAGTCCTTCTTACTTTAATCTCTTTTTCTTTTCTCTTTCTAGGGGTTTTGGGGGGAGGGGAGAGAGATGGGGAGGGTTTATATACCACGTTTAACTTTTTGAAATAATTTTTGAAATGAAATGTAATTATTATTGTGGTGTAAAATTTGTAAATATTTAAAAAAAGGGTGTCCTCCAAGTTCCTTATATTTCGATTTGGCCATAGAACCTTTGGTGATTGCATTTTGAGAGTGCAAGGATATTTCTGGGATCTGTAAGAAGGGAATTGAACATAAAGTTTCCCTTTATGCAGATGACCTTCTGCTTTTTATATCAAGCCCTGACACCTCTTTACCTTCAATTTAGTCAGTTTTCAGGATTATAGATCAGTGAAAAGTGAACTTTTTCCCTCTGAATGCACCTGCATCAGTGTACACTAGTCTTCCTTTTAAGACTGTGGTAAATTAATTGACTTATCTTGGTATTTCAGTTAGAAAGAATTACAAGTATCTTTTTAAATAAAATTTCCTTACTTCATTAAAGCACGTGAAACAATGGCCGCCCCTTTCTATATCTCTGGTTGGTTATATTAATTTTATCAAAATGAATATCTTATTTAAATTTTTATATCTTTTTCATCTACAGCAATTTTTATTCCTAAATCGTTTTTTTAAAATTTACTTGATTTGGCTTTATCATCTGAAGGTAGGCACCCTCTTCTGAACAAAGTTTACCTTCAAACATCTAAAAGGAATGGAGACATGGCACTAACCAATTTCAGATTTTATTATTGGGCAGTCAATATACGTAACCTTAGATTTTGGTTATATTTTCCTAACCGAATTGACTGTACAGTATGGGTAACAGTGGAGATGAATTCTGCTAAAAACTTTTTCCATTTCACACTTTTTGGATCCTCATTTTATTTCTCTTTCAATAAATCAATTGACAATCCTGTTGTCAGGGACACGATTAGAGTATCTTTTACAACCTTCTTTGCATGATTTTTGATTTTAATGAATGGTACAGATTGGATATTGAACGTTTCATCAATCTTTTTTTTTATTGATAAAAGTTTTGTGTCATTTGAACAGCTTTCAGAAAAGTTCAATTTACCAAATACTGATTTTTTTCAGATATTTGGAAATCAGGCATTTTCTTTAATCTCAGATACCTCATTTCCATCAAGTACCTGATGTGAGCATTGTTGATGTAATTTTTAGTTTACAACTTTCTTGCAAAGGTTTAATATCCACTATTTATGATAAGTTTATGGTTTGAGACTAGCCCTTTTAGTTAAAATTGCCTGGGAATAGAATTTAGGCCTTTCATTATCGGATGAGATTTGGGGTTTGCTTTTTAAGCTGGTTAATGTTACATCCTTTCTTTTAAAGTTATTTTTATAAAGTTTGGTCAGAAAAGAAAACACATAATAAATCCACTGCATTAAAATAATAGCATATACAATAGCCACCAGAGTACTTATACTATATCTTTATATGTTTATTACAATTTCTTTCTTCTTTGGCTTGGCTTCGCGGACGAAGATTTATGGAGGGGGTAAAAGTCCACGTCAGCTGCAGGCTCGTTTGTGGCTGACAAGTCCGATGCGGGACAGGCAGACACGGTTGCAGCGGCTGCAGGGGAAAATTGGTTGGTTGGGGTTGGGTGTTGGGTTTTTCCTCCTTTGCCTTTTGTCAGTGAGGTGGGCTCTGCGGTCTTCTTCAAAGGAGGTTGCTGCCCGCCAAACTATGAGGCGTCAAGATGCACGGTTTGAGGCGATATCAGCCCACTGGTGGTGGTCAATGTGGCAGGCACCAAGAGATTTCTTTAGGCAGTCCTTGTACCTTTTCTTTGGTGCACCTCTGTCATGGTGGCCAGTGGAGAGCTCGCCATATAACACGATCTTGGGAAGGCGATGGTCCTCCATTCTGGAGACGTGACCCACCCAGCGCAGCTGGATCTTCAGCAGCGTGGACTCGATGCTGTCGACCTCTGCCATCTCGAGTACTTCGACGTTAGGGATGAAAGCGCTCCAATGGATGTTGAGGATGGAGCGGAGACAACGCTGGTGGAAGCGTTCTAGGAGCCGTAGGTGATGCCGGTAGAGGACCCATGATTCGGAGCCAAACAGGAGTGTGGGTATGACAACGGCTCTGTATACGCTTATCTTTGTGAGGTTTTTCAGTTGGTTGTTTTTCCAGACTCTTTTGTGTAGTCTTCCAAAGGCGCTATTTGCCTTGGCGAGTCTGTTGTCTATCTCATTGTCGATCTTTGCATCTGATGAAATGGTGCAGCTGAGGTAGGTAAACTGGTTGACCGTTTTGAGTTTTGTGTGCCCGATGGAGATGTGGGGGGGCTGGTAGTCATGGTGGGGAGCTGGCTGATGGAGGACCTCAGTTTTCTTCAGGCTGACTTCCAGGCCAAACATTTTGGCAGTTTCCGCAAAACAGGACGTCAAGCGCTGAAGAGCTGGTTCTGAATGGGCAACTAAAGTGGCATCGTCTGCAAAGAGTAGTTCACGGACAAGTTTCTCTTGTGTCTTGGTGTGAGCTTGCAGGCGCCTCAGATTGAAGAGACTGCCATCCGTGCGGTACCGGATTTAAACAGCATCTTCATTGTTGGGGTCTTTCATGGCTTGGTTCAGCATCATGCTGAAGAAGATTGAAAAGAGGGTTGGTGCGAGAACACAGCCTTGCTTCACGCCATTGTTAATGGAGAAGGGTTCAGAGAGCTCATTGCTGTATCTGACCCGACCTTGTTGGTTTTCGTGCAGTTGGATAATCATGTTGAGGAACTTTGGGGGACATCCGATGCGCTCTAGTATTTGCCAAAGCCCTTTCCTGCTCACGGTTTCGAAGGCTTTGGTGAGGTCAACAAAGGTGATGTAGAGTCCTTTGTTTTGTTCTCTGCACTTTTCTTGGAGCTGTCTGAGGGCAAAGACCATGTCAGTAGTTCCTCTGTTTGCGCGAAAGCAGCACTGTGATTCTGGGAGAATTACAATTTAAAGTTGTACATAGTACCCATATGTTTAATGTTAAATTATCTCATATCTATTCAGATATAAATTCTTGTTGTGATAAATGTAAAAGAGGAGAGGCTTCTTTAATTCATATGTTCTGGACATGTCCTAGCCTTTAAAAAAAATACTGGAGGAATGTTTTTCAAACTTTATCCTTAATCCTTAAATTTAGAGCCAAATCCTTTTCGGCAGAACTGGAGAGGATGATGTTCTTTTAACTCCAATCAAATTTCGTACTCTATCTTTTCCCTCTCTTCTGGCCAGATGTGTGACACTTTTGAGATGGAATGATGATGCCCTCCCTCCTCATGCTCATTGGTTGAGGGACATTATGCCCTGCTTAAATTTAGAAAAAAATTCGCCACTCAATAATTCAAATATAAAGTTTCAAACATTGTGGGGACCATTCATGAATTATTTTGACAACCTCTCGGCATAATAAGTCCTGAATTTCAGTATTTTGTCATTTTACTACAGGAAAGTACAACATTTTTTTTAGTTATACAATGTTGATATGGGGATGTGGTTTAGAGACACAGCTATACATGATAGTGTAGCACTAGGAGCAGCTGGAGAAAAACACAATCCCCACACCAAAGTTCATTAACGACTGTTTATTCAAATTCAGTGTGCGCCCCTTTAAGGGAAGCTTAAGCTCAGTCACCACATGCATGGTGACATCATAATCGCTGCCCAGGGCACACGATGGAAGGATGCTGGAGTCAGAGAGGAACCCCTGATGACACCATCTCCCCATGGCTGCCCCGCCATGTGGTGATACCCAAGGGGTCGGATTGCCATAAGGATCTGTGCTGCCACACAACCCCCCCCGAGAACCAGCAACGCGTCCTGCCGCTTTGGTGGTCGGCCCCGGCACTTGGGCACGGCTGGGATAAATCCAAATGAGCAGCTTTTAACCGGTCCACTGTAAAGACTTCCTCCTTCCCCCCCCACATCTTAGGTGAAAGTTCCATCCGACCACTGGAGAACTTATAAGGTCCTTCATATGGGTGCAGTAACGGGGCCCCCTGTGGTCCTCTCCAGACAAATACAAACTACGCCACATCCAGTTCTTTGGGTCGATGGGATGGTTGGGTGCCGTGGTGTGATGGGGGAGGCGGGATTAGGTTGGCCAGTCTTTTGCGGAGGTCCGCTAGCCGCTCACCTTCCTTGTGCGTTGTATCGGCCACTGGGCCACGTAATTCACCTGGCAGGGAGAGTGGCGTGCCGCAAACCATCTCTGCCGACGAGGCTTGCAGGTCCTCCTTGGGCTCCGTTCTGATCCCGAGGATGACCCAGAGCAACTCGTCTATCCAGTACGGGCCGGAAAGCCTTGCCATCAGAGCATACTTCAAGTGTCGGTAGAACCTCTCTCCCAACCCGTTAGACTATGGGTGTTAGGCCGTGGTGTGGTGAAATGTTATCCCTAAAAGCCTCGTCAGCTGAATCCATAGCATGGAGGTAAACTGAGCACCTCTGTCGCTCATAATGTGCACCAGCATGCCAAAATGAGTGATCCACTGGCTGACCAGGGCTCTGGCACATGTCTTCGCTGACGCCTCACGGAATGGGATGGCTTCCAGCCATCTCGTTGCTCTGTCTACTATAGTAAATAGGTAGTGCGACTCTCTGGACACCGGCAAGAGGCCCACGACATCCAAGTGGATATGCTGGAACCTCCGTGTTGCCAAAACAAAATGTTCAATAGGGACCTTCGTGTGTCTATGAATTTTAGATGCCTGACACCTGATGCAATTGCAGGCTAACACTGCCACCTCTTTCTTGAGTCCATGCCAGATGAATCGTTGTGCCACCATCCTCACGATTGTCTTTATTAAGGGGTGGGCGAGATCATGGATGGAGCTGACGACTCTTCCCCTCCACTCCTGTGGAACTACCAAGTCCGGTGAGCCAGTGGAGGTGTCGCAGAGCAGCGGCTGGGCAGAGTCAGGAAGCCGGATATCCTCGAGGTGCAGACCCCGAGATGGAGGTCTGGAGAGCTTATGTTTTGGTGTCGTGCTGTTGGGCCTACGCTAGTCACGCATAGTATAGGCCGGGAGCTAATGTGTTGATGGCCAGGCGGGATTAGGTTGGCCAGTCTTTTGCGGAGGTCCGCGAGCTGCTCACCTTCCTTGTCTTTGTCTACCCTGTGCCAGATGTCCGTGGTGTATTTGGACACATAGGAAAGGTGGTGCTGTTGCCTGGCTGACCACAGGTCCTTGACTATAGCCAGTGCTTGAGGGAGGGGCTTGTGATCAGTAAAAACAGTAAAGGTTCTGCCCTCCAAGAAATAACGAAAGTGGCAGATGGCCAGGTACAGCGCCAGGAGATCCTGGTCGTACGCACTATATTTAAGTTCCAGCGGCTGCAAATCCTTACTGATAAAGACCAGCAGGCGCCATTGCCCGTCCAGCCACTGTCCCAGTACTCCCCTGACTGCACTCCCCCGACTGCTGTAGCGGAAGCATCGACCGAGAGTGCCATGTGTGTTTCCGGGCGCGGATGTACCAGTAGCGTCGTCTTGGCGAGGGCCTGTTTCGTCGCAGTGAAGGCCTCGTCCGCCTCCTCCGACCAGGCCAGGGTCTTCTCTTTTACCGTGATCAGCCTGAATAGAGGGTGCATGGTGCGGGCGGCGTTGGGGATGAATCTATGATAGACATTTATCATCCCCACAAATTCTTGTAGGCCTTTAAGGGTGGAGGGTTTGGGGAAATGCTGGACGGCTGCCACTTTCTCCGGTGCTGGAGCTTCCCCAGACGCTGAGATGGTGTGCCCTAGGAACTGCAATGTTTGTTTCCCAAACGGGCATTTGGCCTTGTTGACCATGAAGCTGAACTCTGCCAGATGGGCGAACAGGGTACGGAGATGGACTTTGTGCTCTTTGCGGCTGCAGCTGGCTACCAGGAGGTCATCCAGGTAGATAAAGACAAAGTCCAAATCCCTACCCACCATGTCCATGAGGCGCTGGAACATCTGGGTCGCGTTCTTCAACACGAATGGCATCCTGAGGAACTCGAATAAGCCGAAAGGGGTGATAATGGCGGTCTTTCCAATGTTATCGGGGCAAACTGGGATATGGTGGTATCCCCGCACCAAATCGACTTTAGAAAAGAACCGCGTGCGTGGAGGTTGGTCGCGAAATCCTGGATATGAGGGACTGGGTACCTGTCTGGAGTTGTGGCATCATTCAACCACCTGTAGTCTCCGCAGGGCCTCCAACCACCAGATGACTTCGGGACCATGTGCAGAGGCGCCAACCAGGCACTGTCCGACTGCCGGATGATGCCCAACTCCTGGAGCCTGGAGAATTCCTCCTTTAACTGCTTCAGTTTCTCCGGTGGCAGCTGTCTAGCTCTGGCATGCAATGGGGGGCCTTGTGTGGAGATGAGGTAGAAGAGTCTGTGTTGGGGGAAAGCGGTGTCAAAGCATGGCTCCAGGATGGTGGGAAACTCGCTGAAGATCTCGGGATACTCGTCCCTGGCAACGGCTACTGTGGCAATTCTGGGTCTGTCGTCGTCCGCCGTGCCCAGTTGCACTGAGTGAAAAGTATGGGATTTGAGCAGCCTCCTGACCCTCATGTCCACCAGCAGGCCATGAGCCCTCCGGAAGTCAGCTCCCAACAGCACGATGCCCGAGGCCAGCATGAACTTCCATGTGAACTTTTCTTCCCCGATCTGTATCTGCGCCCTACGGGTGCCATAGGTCTTGACTGCAGAGCCGTTGGCAGCCCACAGGGTTGGACCTGGGACCCGGTTACGAGTCTCCACCACTGTCGGGGGGAGGGCGATCAGCTCGGCCTGTGTCCACCAGGAACCAGCGGCCCATGGATTTGTCTGTGATGTAAAGGAGGCTGTTCAGGTGGCCAACTATCGCAGCCATCAACAGCGGTTGGCCGGGCCACTTCCCTGAAAATTGCAGGGTTGGCAGCACTTGCGCTCCCCAGCGCTGGTGGTAAAAGCACCATGTTGACTGGGTTTCCTCCGGCTTGTGCTTGGGGGCATCCTGCAGTTGTCGGGGCACCGGATTGGAAACCTAGCCGAGGGCCACCTAATTTTCCTGCTGTGTGCGCCAGAGGGCATCTGCCTGGGCTACGGCCTTACGGGGGTCAGTGAAATCTTCTTCAGACAGATGCACCCGGATATCTTCTGGCATTTGTTCTAGAAAAATCTGGTAGAAGAGGAAACACGGCTCATGATCCTCCCGCCAGAGCCAGCATCTCATCCCGGAGGGCTGAAGGGCTGCGGTCCCCCAACCCGTCCAGGTGTAAGAGCCTAGAAGCATGCTGCTGGGGGGTGGGGGGGAGGTAAGGCCAAACATGCCCAGGAACAGGTTTTTGAGGGCAGTATACTTGCCCACTGCTGATGGTCGATGGATGAGTTCGTCTACCCTCGCAGCCGTCTCGATCCAGTGCACCCACGACGTAGTAGAATTTTGTGGCGTCGGCTGAAATGTTACGCAGGTGAAATTGTGCCTCCGCCTACCTGAACCACGATCATGGGCAATGGGGCCAGAAAGGGGAAGCTCAAGGGCTACGGCGTTTACTTTAGCTGCGTTCATTGTTAACCGGGTTCAGATAGACGTCTAGACCACTGTGGCACTGGGAGCAGCTGGAGAAAAATGCAGTCACCACACAAAAGATCGTTAACGACTGTTTATTCAAATTCAGCGCGCGCCCCTTTAAGGGCAGCTTAGGCTCAGTCACCACATGCTTGGTGATATCATAATCACTGCCCAGGGTGTGCCCTGGAAAGGATGCTAGAATCAGAAAGAACCCCTGATAATACCATCTCCTCATGACTGCCCTGCCATGTGGCGATACACGCGGGGCCGGTTCTCCATGAGGATTTGCGCCGCCACAATAGAATTATTATTAGATGTACTTTTGTATTATGAATGCGATTTATGTACCTTTATATTTTGCTGACCTATGTATTGTTACTTATTGTGCATACCATAAATGTTTTGTACATATGTTTATTTGTGTAAAACTAATAATATTAAACATTTGCTTGAATGCTGTTTCTAAATTTCCTGCAGTAGAAACCTAGAGCAATGACAAAACTGACTGAGGAGTGTAAAAAAAAATACAAACATATGCACACATTTATATACATGTCGATATATCTACATCGATATATCTACGTCGATATATCTACGTCGATATATCTACGTCGATATATCTATATATAAATAAAAATGCATATGTATGCGTGTTTGCATCTGCGTGTCTGCGCATGCGCAGACTTTCTGTGTGTATATCTAAGTTTGTGTGTACGCGTGTATATTTACGTGTGGGTGTAATTTGCAAGAAAATATAATTAATTTCTCAATTTCGATGGTTAAATCTATTAGATCAAACTGAATCTCTTAAAACATGATAAAGAGTTCAAAACATTTATCAGAAAGAAAGGTTTTCCAAAACGATATGGTTAGATAAAGTTCCTAAATCATAGTGAAAATATGCTCAATTTTAAATGCAATTTATAATTTTTAAAATAATAACTTACAACTTTTCGTTTGATGAAACTGAGTGGTATTTTTGCATGCAATGGAGTTGCAGAAAATTCCTTGTGGATAGTTGATAAATACAATCGTCGCTTGATATTCCCCAAATCAGTAACTCTGAAAAGAATTAAATAAGAAAACCTTGAAATCCTATGAATTTTTCTGAAGAGAATTACACATATCCCCATAATTTATATTCACATCATACAGAACTTGTATGGAAAAATGGAATTTAAAAATAAATCTTTCTACAAGATAAGTAATGAGTTTTCATTCCCCTATTCAAAACTTGGTGGCCATGTGCCCAACTATAATGGATCCACTTTACATGCTAATTTGTATCTGTGCTTGATACAGATTTTACTCATCCACATCTTAGGAAGAAATTCAATTTGTATACAGAGCAAACAAAGCTTTGATAAACCTGCTTGTTCTTGCACTTCAATTTTATGCTATCTTAGCGTAGTGTGTTACCAAATAATAAAAAAAATGTGCAGTTTTCATTCTCAAAGGCCCACCTGACATTTTATATAGAATCTAAGTTTGGCAGCAAACATTTTCTGTCAGTTTTAGTTCATAGAGATGTATTTCCAAATCTGATTCACAATACTTGACGGATAGGCCACTAATCTCTAGAATACAAATGCACACATACCTTGACTAGAGTTAAACCAAGATCGAGTCTCAGATCCGTAGAATTATTTCTATTGGACAGAGACTCTTCAGTATTCCTATGCCTTAATGCCGGCATCAGGAACAAAAAAAATACCTGAGCAGTAAAGATTATTATGACTTGTTCACTACTTTGAGTAGAAATATTTATGGCCTAGGTTTTCATGAACAGAAAGGCAGGCATTTACACAGAATAACAACAAAAATACTCATCATAATTAAATAGTTAGAAGTATCAGCACTGCCACCCATGCAGACCTGGCAAGAGTAGAGGAGAAAAGACGTGGTCTTTAAGCACTCCTAAGTGGAGCTCTGCTGCCTGACCATCCAACAGCTGTAGAATGGGGATGATTGCAGTTTTTTTGAAAAAAACATCAAAGATCCTGAGTCTGCTGCTCAAGATGGCAGCAGCCTAGATTTTGAAGGTTGCAGACTCCAAGAAAGCAGAGAACACCAAAGAAGGTGGACACCCTTCCCACCAAGAAAAAGAAACTTTGGAGAGGACAGGGTAGGAAACCACAGCAAGGGACCAGGCTCCAGCACAGGCATCACACCAGGTTACAGACTATTGACAAACAACTTTTGGGAACCAGGTATTGGGATCGGGCAGTGCTTCTGAAGAGCTTCAGGTGAGGCAAATTTTCAAATTCCTCCAGGGTTTTAGAACCAGGGATCAAGGAGAGTGACTTGGGACGTCTCGAGCATGAGTTCACTGCTGGATTAGAAAGGTTATGAGGGGTACAGGAAGTAGTATCATCGAGGGGTAATGGGATCTATGGACACTCTGAAGGGACTCTCTTGCACTCCTCTTTCTTGTCTCGATAGTGGTGCTGAACGAGAAGTATTTTATTTGTGTGCCGTTGCAGGAATCTTGAAAATCCACCAATCAAGCAGGGTTCATCGAATGCATCCAGATCTCCTGTTATGGTCTCCTCTACATCGGAGAGACTGGAAACACACTGGGACATTGCTTTGTTGAGCACCTCAGCTCTGTCTGCCACTGTTCCTGAACCTGATGGCATAGGTCAGCATGTGCTGGGTGGTGTGGATCATTGATGATTGCTGCTGCTCTTCGACAGCAGTGTTCCACATACATGGGGAGAGCTTGCCTGTGATGTACTGAGCTGTACCACTACCATTGGCAGTGATTTCGGCTAGGAGGTATTGGTGTCCCTATATCAGGCTGTGATAAACCTGGTCTGCACTCTTTCCAATAGACATATGTAGAAGTTACCCAAATTTTTCGATGTCATACCAAACTTTCCCAAACTCCTGAGAAAGTAGAGGTACTTATGTGCTTTTTTTTCCACAATGACGTTAGAGTGTTGGGTCCAGGAAAGGTCCTCTGAGATGGTGACGCTGAGGAAATTAAATTCATTCACCTTCTCCACCTCTGATCCCCAATGATCACTGGAATATACACCTCTGGTTTTCCCTTCCTATTGTCCCCAATCAGCTCCTTGGTTTTGATGACATTGAGTGTAAAGTTGTTGTTAGCACTGTAACAGCACTGACTTAACACAGCTTACAAACAAATAAATAATACTCACTCATTTCTTAACACCATGAAGTTGACTTGATTATTCACTAGACACAACATTGTATTCTTCAACACCCAAAACACCACCCAGCTAAACTCCTCTGACCTTCTCATTGGCTCACCACCACACAGATGATCCAGGCACGCTCTCTACTCCTCCTGCGTCTGAGATCCATCACCCAGAAACTGACACTTATCACTCCCGCTCATGCACACAATTACTCTCATGTGTTGTTTTGCTTACGTCATCAGCGATGAACTGCACCGCTCCCAATGAAGGTAAGTGTACGACCAAGACAGAACACCATTCAGTCAAGTTTTCAATCTCTCTCCTGTATGCTGACTCATCACCCCTTTTTGTAGATGGTGTTATTGTCATACTGAACCACCCAGTCACAGGTTTAAAGCAAGTAGAGCATAGGGCTAAGAAAGCCTTCTTTTCTTTACCTACTATGGGCACTAAGAGACTGGCTGAGTTCCTCCAGCATTTGCGTGTTTTTACTATATTCATAGCATCTGCAGATTTCCATGTTTCAAATTTAAACAGTACACCGATCACAGCGTGTTTAAAAAATACTCACCCCTGTTGCGTCACAGACAAGCAATAGAAAAATCATGGGAGTGTTATTGTTTTTCTTCTAAAACTCTATTTATTAATAACAACTAATTAATTAATATAACACATTAGTCAAAAATCGCACGCGCCACAATTCTGCAAAGTCATTCCAAACTTCAGTCTTATAAATCCATTGTCCAAACGCTGACTTTTAAAATTATGCGCAGAGGTAATCACAGGAGATGGGAGAGACTGAATCCCCAGATGGCCAAAAAACTCACAAATCCTCGTCAGGTTTCTTCCAGAGAAATATCACTCCATTCAAACAGTTGCCACAACTCCCCTTTTCCCTGCATTGGGGAAACAAAACACATGCCTTCCAAAACCCAGTTATGAGTCAATCGAAATGACCATTACCTTGGTCCACTGCAGAAATTCTCCTGCTTCCAAAATCCAGGTACGGGTTAATCAAAGTGACCTTTCCTTTGCTCACAGTGGGGTTCAATAATTCTCCTGACAGGGAGCACCAGCCGAATTGTCCATTATCATATAGAGCATTTCCTGCTCAGTGTTCAATGAGATAGCTATCTTTATGGCCATAAAATGCTATTCCTTCACTGTTCTCTCAGTTGTGGAAATTCTTTGGAATTAATGGTTTTTCCACTGGCTATTCCAATTATAGATAACCATCTTTTTCAACCATCTTTGTTTGATGCAGGATTCAAGAAATAGAAAAGGTATTCCAAGTTTCAAGGATCTTTTTATTCAAAATAATTTTGCTTATTTCAAACAATTTCAGCCAAATTTAATTTTTTTCAATAGGCACTTTTTTTAGATTTTTACAAATTAGGGATTTTGTTGAGTCCAAGCTTTCGGATTCTCTGCGAAAATTCTAATACTAAGACTCTTGATCTGTTTTTTAATGTACAATTTAGTTTTTTTCTTTTTAAATTTAAAAAAATTATTTTATTGAAACATTCCAATAAATAGATCTGACATAGTTGCATACATTATGATTATTACTAGATTGAATTATAAGTAACTATTGATATAGTTATGAATATGTTCTTATTTACTCAATTTTTACGCTTCTGTATGTATTTACTTGTATACAATTAAATTCATTATCTAATCATCATTTACTATGTAAGATGATACATTATATGATAAAAATATTTTAAAAAGTAATCACAACTGAGATAGGAGAGATTGAGTGACCGGATTGCCAAAAACTCACAAATCCTCATTGAGTTTCTTCCAGAGAAATATCTCTTCATACAAACGGTTGTCACAATTCCCCTTTTCCTTGTGTAGGGGAAACAAAACATGCAGTAATTGAAATTGGAGCTCTTAATATATCCCCCAACAAAGAAAATTTTAATCTTTTAAAGGAAAATTTTAACTGCAACCAACAATCTTTGAAATAATACATTTAAATATTACATGACATAATACAGACAAATATAAATTTTCAACAGCAGATACAAATAGTAAGTTTCCATTTGCTGCAAAACATTGCTAACTTAACATCTTGAAAGGCAATCAGCAATTACATTATCCTTGCTGCTAATATGAGTTATCATTAAATCATATTCTTGCAGAATTAGACTCCAGTTTAACAATTGTCTATTTTTTTTTTTCATTTCACCCAAGGATACTGAGGGATTATGGTCAGTATACACAACAAGTGGTCCATGAACTGAGTAGTTGTAAACATAGAAATGCTGCAAAGCCAGTACAAGTGAAAATAATTCTCTACAGTAAAATAATTCTTTTGATGTTCATTGAATTTCTTGGATAAATAAAACACTGGATAGTCCATATCATCACAATCATTCTTTTGTAATAACTCTGCTCTGTAATAGCTTCATCACTATCATCCACTGCTAAAGAAAATAGATTCTCAAAGTCACAAGCTGGTGACATAATAGCTTTCAGTTTATCAAATGCTTCCTGACAAAGTTTTGTACAAACAAACTTTTCATCCTCTTTCAGAACATTAATCAAAGGAAGGGCAATATAGCAAAAGTTTTACAGAACTTTCAATAATACCCTACCATTCCCAAAAACATAACAGCTTTCTTACCCATGGGAATGGGAAATTCATCTGAACGTTCACCTGAAGAGGCACCAACTTGCCTTGACCAACAACATTACCAAGATAAGCCACAGTAGCATGGCCAAATTCACTTTTAGCTAAATTAACAGTAAGATTTACTTTTGAAAGTTCATTCAACAATTTCTCTAACTCAGAGATATGTGCTTCCCAGGTGTTATTCCCTATAACCAAATCATCAATATAAGCATCCAAATGCTCTGAACCTTGAATGAATCATAAAATGAATAATTCTTTGGAAAGTCCCTCGAGTATTTTTCATTCCAAATCGTAAAACATTGTATTCATATAACCCTGACGAATGCAGAAATTTCCCTATCCCTGTCTGTTAAGGGAGCACATAGGTAACTTTTTAACAAATCCATCTTTATAAAGAAACTTAGCCTTTCCAACCTTTTCCACATAATCACCCACCCTAGGGATAGGATAAGCATTTGTTTTCGTTACTACATTAACTTTTCTATAATCAATACAAAATCTAACCATCCCATCTGGTTTAGGGACCAGGACACCGGGTAAACTCTAATCTGAGGTAGAATGTCTAATAACATCATTCTTTAACATACAGTACAACTCAGATTATCTGAAATTGGATTCTCTGAAATCCTCAGATCCTGAAATTTTTTTTTAATTCTGAAAAAATTCAGAAATACTAATTTACAGAATTTTCTTTCCAGAGTCGATCTGACCAGGGACATCAGGCTTCCGGCAGTGGCACGCATCAGGCTCCCGGCAGCACCGGGGACCTCAGGTACCTGGGCAGGAGCAGGGATTTGGTGGGGAAGTGTCAGTGATTGGCAGTGCCCAGCATTTTTTATTTGGTGAGAATTAAACTTTATTTTAATGCGTAAAAAGCCTTACCCTGTTGTTTGTCATTGTTTAAACATTGTTACAAGTGATTTACTGTTGTTACCGGGCTGTTCTTAAAAACATGACCAGTCCTCAGAAAAAAACGTTTATTCAAAATATGCCCAGTCCCGACTATTTTGGATAATTGGAGTTGTGTGGCAGTACACATCTGTAAGCAAACCGGCCCTGCTTGTATCGCTGCACCGGCGGGGCAGCCATGAGAAGAAGGAGCCGTCGGGGGACATCTGTGCCTTGTGGTTTAGGCCAGGGCACGCGCCTCAGGTGAGCGTGGTGACATCATCGCCGATGTGGGGGTGGAGCTCACGCCACCCTTAAAGGGCACACGCAAAGTTTGAATAGACAGTTCGTTTGAAACCCCAACTTGGTAGGGGTGTGTTTCATTCCTTGTAGCAGCCGCTACATTGGTGATCCCAGCGAGTCCAGATGGTTTTCTGGCCTCTTGATATGGATTCAGCAGCAATTAGCATGGTCGTGGTGAAACTTCACCCCCCACCTTCTGGATGCATCGCCCACACACTTGGTTTGGGCAGGCAGAAGCACAGTTTCACCTCAGACACATCACCTCAGATGGCACGATGTTCCACCACATCGTGAGCAGGCTTGATGAAGAAACCGCAGCCAGGGTGGATGATCTCATCCACGACCCACTGGAGGAAGTTAAATACCTCGCGCTCAGAAGCCTCCTCCTCAGCACCTTCGGCCTCTCCCATCAACAGCATGCTACTAGGCTCCTACACCTGGATGGTCTGGGTGACAGAACCCCATCTGGCCTCATGGATAAGATGCTGGCGCTGGCAGAGGGCCAAAGACCCTGCTTGATGGTCGAACAGGCCTTCCTCGAGCAGATGCCGGAGGACATCACAAGAAAACAAAGCTGCCCTCAACCAGGTCATCTGCCTAGGATCCAATCGGCCACAAGCGCCCCTCAACACAAACCAGAAGAACACCACCCCACCTTGTGTTTCTAGCATCAATGCTGGGGGGCCCCAAGCCCACGTGCAGGCAGAACTGTATGTTCCAGGGAAATGACCCAGCTAGCTGCAGTTAATGGCTGCGACAGTTGGCCACACGAACAGCCTCCTGCATGAGATTGATAAGACCAGTGGCGGGTGTTTCCTGGTAGACGCCAGAGCAGAACTGAGTGTGCTTCCCCCGACCACCCTCGAGACCCACACCCGCGCATGGGGCCCAACCCTATGGGCGGCTAACGGATCCTCCATCAAGATTTTCGGCACATGCATCGCACAGATCCAGATCGGCAAGGACAAGTTTCGCTGGAAGTTCGTACTGGCCTCGGTGGGCACAGCACTGCTAGCAGCTGATTTCCTCTGGGCGCACAGTCTATTGGTGGACGTCAAAGGTAAACGGTTGGTATATGCCCACATGTTCCAATCCATCTGCCTCGACTCCACAGATGCATGCGACCCGGGAATAGTTTCCATCAGCGACCCCAAGGACGAGTATTCTCACATGCTTGACGATTTCTCCACCATCCTACACCGCAGTTCACTTCCGCCATGCCCGACATGGTGTCCGCCACCACATTCTGATGCAGGGCCCCCCCTCCACACCAAAGCCAGGCGGTTGCCCACCCCCACTGAGAAGCTGCAACTGGCAAAGGAGGAGTTCTCCCAACTGCAGGAGCTGGGGATTGTCTACAGGTTGGATACCCCTTGGGCCTTCCCCTCCACATGGTCCCAAAGGCTTCCAGGGGTTGGTGTCCATATGGGGACTATCGTTGCCTCAATGATGAGACCATGCCGGACCGATACCCCATCCCATATATTCAAGATTTAACGGCCAACGAACTGCCGAGTTTTCTCGACAGTTGACCTGTTACAGGGTTACCATCAAATCCCAGTCTACCCCAACGACATTGGCAAGACCGCCATTATTACCCTGTTCAGCCTATTCGAGTCCTGTGGATGCCCTTCAGCCTTAAAAACGTGGCCCAGACATTTCAACGGCTGATGGACGCAGTGGGCAGAGACTTGGACTTCGTGTTTATCTATCCTGACGACATCCTTATCACCAGTCAGGACCACGATGAACACAAGGTCCATCTCCATGCGCTATTTGCCCGTCTCGCAGTGTGCGGCCTCATGGTCAAAGTGGCCAAGTGCCAGTTCGGCAAGGTGTCTCTGAAGTTCCTGGGCCATACCATCTCCGCAGACGGGGCTGCCCCAGCACCGGAGAAGGTTACAGCCATACGCCAGTTCCCAAACCCGACACCCTCAAAGGTCTACAGGAATTCACTGGGAGGGTCAACTTTTACCACCGCTTCATCCCGGGGGAGGCTCGCATCATGCAGCCGTTGTTCACACTTATCACCGCCAAGAACAAAATCCTGAAATGGTCGGAAGAGGCCGAGAACGCTTTCATCGTGATGAAAGATGCCCTGGTGGCGCCACCCTACTAGCCCTCCCGCAGCCTGACTCTCAGTGGACGCTTCAGCCACGGCCATCTGGGGCATCCTGCAGCAATCAGTCAACAGCCAGTGGCACCCGCTTGCTTTCTTCAGCAAGCACCTCCGCCCCCCGGAACTAAAATACAGGACCTTCGACAGGGAGCTTCTGGCCCTGTACCTGGCCATCAGACACTTCCGGTACTTCCTGGAGGGCAGGCTATTCACCATTTTCACCAACCACAAACCACTCACTCAGGCCCTCACAATGTCAAAGGATCCCTGGTCAGCACGTCAGCAGCATCATCTGTCCTACATATTGGAGTTCACCACTGACACCCAACACCGAGCAGGTAAGGACAATGTCATTGCAGATGCGCTCTCAAGTCCCACCATCCATTGCCTTGCCCCCGGTCTGGACTACGCCCAGCGAGCACAGGTGCAGAAGGAGGATGCAGACAAGCTTTCCACACTGCCATCACGGGCCTCCGGCTCCAGGACCTCAAACTGCCGGATGGCAAGAAATTGTACGCAGTGCCAGACCTCCAAAGTCCAGCGCCATGTAAAGGCCCCAGTACAGCAGTTTGACTCCACGGTCAAGAAGTTTGAACACGTACACATCAATATCATGGGCCCCCTACTGATGTCCAAGGAGGCCCGCTATTTATTGACCGTGGTCGACAGCACGACGAGGTGGACAGAAGCCATCCCGCTGAGACACTTCTGGTTCTGCTAAGTCCTGCATCAGGAACCTACTTGCCTACTGGATTGCCAGGTTCAGAGACCCAGCACACATTATGAGCGACAGAGGTGCCCCGTTCACATCTGCCCTCTGGTCACAGCTGGCAAACCTCTTGGGAATCAAGCTCCATCACACCTCCGCATACCATCCCCAAGCCAACGGCCTAGTGGAGCACTTCCACCGGCACCTCAAGTCAGCCCTCATGGCTCGCCTCACCGGCCCCAACTGGATGGACGATTTGCCCTGGGTCCTGCTCTGCATCAGAACGGCTCTGAAAGAAGACTTACAATTATTGTCTGTGGAGTTGGTCTATGGTACACTGTTGTCGCTACCCAGGGAGTTCTTCGCCCAAGCATTCCACGACCAAGACTCAGACCTTGCTGGCAGACTTGCGGGGTATGCTCGCCTCACTTGCGCCCCCACAACCGATCCACCACGGAAGCCACCCGTCCTGATCCCAAAAGAACTGACCATGGCTGACTTTGTTTTCGTCTGGCAAGGCCACACACCACACCCCTACAGCGCCCCTACGAAGGCCTCTACAAAGTCCTGCAATGCTCAAGCAAGACATTCAACCTGGACATCAGGGGCAAGGGGGAGATATTCACAGTCGACAGACTCAAGGCGGCACACCTGGACCTTAGCCAGCCAGTACTGATCGTCCAGCCGAAACAATGAAGTAGGCTGCCCAAGCGGCGAGACACGTAAATCGATTCTGGGGGGGGGGGGGGGGGGGGGGGCGGGGGGGAGGGGTTGTGTGGCGGTGCACATCCTCATGACGAACTGGCCCCACTTCTATCACTGCAACGGTGGGGCAGCCGCGAGCTGATGGTACAGTCGGGGGAAGTTTGAATAAACAGTGCGTTTGAAACCCCCAAAGTGGCAGTGGTGTGTTTCATTCTGTGTAGCAGGTGCTATAGTTGTATATTTAATCTCCTGATTTGTAATGGAGCCACTGGGGGGCACCTGATTGGGTTTACCCACAATGTGACCAATGTGACATATCTGGCAAAATGTTACAACATCTTTTTTTAAACTAGGCTAATAGAATTGTTTCAAAATCTTATATTTTGTTTTCCTTATACCAAGATGAGCACTTGAGGGAATGTTATGGGCCAAGGTTAAAATTTCATCCCTACAGACTTTAAGAACTACAAGCTGGTGAACAACTGGCCATTCTTCACTGGCAGGGATATCATGTAGTCTCCACTTCCTCATCAACAGGCCATCCTTGAAATAATGGCCAACTGGCACTATTTTAACTTCATCTCAGAGAGCCTTGTCCCTCACTTCATAAGATCGGGATCTCTTTTCTATCCCACTATAAATTCTTTTCGGGGTAACGAAAATCTTTACACTCGGGTTTAACACCAGAACTCTGGTCCAATAAGGAAGGAGGTAAAGCCTCTGGCAGGTCATTACAACCTGAGTGCTGTTTTATACTATCACAAATTCTGGTCGCTGTGAAATCAGACTGCACAGGACCGTCTGGACTGGCAAGCTCTTTAGCCATAGCCCGAGTAACTGCACAGGCTTGATATATACCAGAATCTTTCTTTGTCTCATCAATTACTTCCTTTGCTGTCAAACGCACCACAAGGATAACTTTACTCTCTGCAAGGCCATTTCCTACTAACAATGAAATTTCCTCCAATGGTAAACTTGATCGTAACAGGTCCATCAACTAATGCTGATTACAACACTATCCTGTGCAGAGGGCAATTCCAGATTGCCCCTCCAGACCTAAATCAAAATTATTTCATCTGTGACAGTCTCATTGCCAAACTCCAAAACACCATCCACCATGAGTGACTGGGCGGCCCCAGTATAATCGAAGGATTTTCACTGTCACTTGTGGTGACCCTTCCTTTACCAAAACTAAACCCTCTGATACAAAATATTTGAATTCATCCCTAATGTCATCAGCAGGTCTGGAACCATTTTGATTCCTATGTTTTCCATCTCTTTCATAACAGGCATTTAGCACTGCCTCTTTTCCTTTCTTTTTTTTCTCAGCTTGGAACAATTTGCTATGTCATGACTAGGTTTTTTACAACAGTGTTAAAGGGAACCCAAAGGTTTTTCCTTTACTTGCTTCCCTTCATCTTTACCCCTAGCACTACTTCCTGATTTATTTTCTAACTTGCTTGGTTGTTAGACCAGCAATAATAGAAATTCACCAAGACAACAGTATCTTAAAACAATAATTTTTTATTAATAACTATTAACAATATAACATCTTATGTAAATCTAAACGTAACCCCAGCCATGTGCAAATATATATGTATATGTGTGTGGATTACGCACACCATTACAGCTTAGGCTCAATTCTGAAAAGTCAATTTTAAAGTTCAGTCTTAGATATCTTGTGTAGAAACTCAAAACTTTTAAAACTGTTGCTCATAAGTAATTATGTAGTTGAGACACTGAGTCATCAGACTTCACAAACTCATTAATTCTTGTCGAGTTGCTTTCAGAGATGTTTCTTCATATGAATGATTTGTCACAACTTCCCCTTTCTTGTATTGGAGTTACGAAGCTTATGACCTCCACGATGCTTTCACAGGCTCAGACAAAGATCAGATGAAGTAACCATCAAAATGGTCATGATCCAGATGCAAGAATGATATTGCTTTGTTTTCCAAGATATTGGTCAATCAGAAGTGACCATTACAATGGCCACAGTTGCTCTGCTCTCTCTCTCTTGAGAAAGAGAAGCAATTGAAGTGAACATCTTCCTTTAAAGTCACTTTAATTCTCCCTTCACATCACCGTTTTGATACTATAGGCTGTTTTTTGTGTCCTTAATCACATGACTTGCTTGAGCAATACATGGTTTTTAGGTTTCATTTTCCCAGAAGCACGACTCATCTAGCAGATGGGCTTTTTGCAAGAACAGGTGTCTCTTTGAGTAAACATTCCATTACTTTAGTCTTTCAATGGAAAGACTTTTATGAAAAGGCTTTTATGGCTCTGAACTTCGGTCTCTTGGCACCTGCTTCAGAATGGTGTTCTGTGTGTCTCTCTCCCATTTCCAAACCCCTACATTAACTCTCTAACATATAATATATAAACTAACAGAAAACATAGAAACATACTGTAACACTTGGATAGTCCATATGACCTTTTTGGAAGGTTCCACTTGGTACAAACTTTACCTTGTGGGTTAAAGCATATTCATCCACTTATTTAGTAGATTCCTGCCAAGTTTTCACTCCCTTTTCCTCTAAATATACTTTTACTTCATTACAAATCAATTGATCATGAAGCTCCAATTTTGTTCAGATCCTGGACAAGACCCCAATTTGTTACATTGCAGACCGGCAACAATGGAAAATAACCAAGGTAATATTATTGCTTTTCTTTTAAAATACTAGATTAGTAATGTAATGAGCTCCCATACCATTTAGTGTCAATATTGCTTTAAGGACGAGTACAGGCTGCCACCATTCACAGATGTGGAGAGACTGGGTGGCAACGGTTAGTACAGGCTGTACCCAAATTCACTACTTTGGAGAGAAATAACATTTTGTTGCTTTTTCCAGGAACACAGGTTGTGAGAGAGTCAAAGGAAGATTCTAATTGAAAGAGCTCAGAGCTTTGAGACCAAAGCCAGGTTCAAGCCAGAGACCCCGATCTATCCTGGTTAGAATTTTGAACTACCATGATAGAGAGAGGATTCAAGGTTTTGCAATGAGGAGAGCTAAAGAAATATAGACCTTTGGACTATGAAGATGAGATCTTTTTTAATCCCGATTTGGGCCAAACTTTATTAAAGGAAAGGAGAGAAGTTAATCCAGTTAAGAAAGTTTTATATGATAAAGGTTACAGATTTGTGTTGCGTTATCCCGCCACTTTGAAAATATTTTTACCAGGTCAACAGAACATGTTTTTCAAACTATGTTCAAGCTGAAGAATATACTCAGAGTTTGCCTAAAGTTCATATAAGAGAAGGTATTGATTTGTTGCAATGAATTTAATATACAGGGAGAGTGGGGGGGGGGTAGTTTACCCCCTCTTCTCTTTCTGACAGAGGAAGAATTATGTTAGATGGAATTGTTGATTAAATCAAGGTGTTTTTTTCACCCAACAAACCTTCGACACTCCATCAATTACCATCAATGGGTCAGTCCTCGCCAACATAGAGAAATTCTGCTAATTGGGCTCCACCATGACAACAATGATCTCACTCCACGCAGAACTGGACACACGCCTGGGAAAAGCATCCACTACCTTTGGACGCCTCCGTGCCCACATGTGGAATAACTGCCACCTCTTCACCAAGTTGAAGATCCGAGCCGATGAGGTCTGCGTGCTGAGTACTCTTCTCAACGGCTGTGAATCCTGGGTCATATACAGAAAGAAAGAACACCGCCTTAACGCATTCCATTTCCGCTGCCTCAGATCCATCCTAGACTACTCATGGCACGATAGGGTCACAAACGTCCAAGTCCTGGAGAAGACTGGAAGTACGACTTCTACTCAACTATCTGCTCTTGCCGCCTGAGGTGGGCTGGCCACATTGTCCATATGGAGGACAGTAGATTGCCCAAATTGTCCTCTATGGTGGGCTAGAAGATGCTCACCGCCTTGTTGGCCGCCCACGTCTTAACTACAAAGACATAATCAAGCACGATCTCCAGTCATTCCATGTCAACCATACTGACTGGGAAGGCCTCGCAAAAAAAAAAACCAAACAAAAAAAAACGCTCTGCATGGCGTTCCATGATTCGCAGTAGCAAAATGTACAAACAACTAGAAAAAGTTCTGTGAGGGCAGAAGAGATGGGCCATGATGATGAGGGGTCGGGGGATGTGTTAAGTTGATTTCTGGCAGTTGCATGTTTTTTTCGTGGCTTGGTCATGACCCGTAAAATGAAGGGAGGTAGCACTTGACTTTCCAGCACTTGTTGGGGAGGAACTTTTGTTTTGTTTTCTTTTTTTTTCTTTTTTTCTCTAGTACAGGTACACAATCTTTTATCTGGATATCTAAATTCCGGAAAGCTCCAAAATCCGTCAAGTGGAGACTGGCGGTTGGGGGAGGCAGCCGAGGGACCGGCAGTCGGAAGGGGATGGGGGTGGATAAGGCAGCATAATTGGGGTGGGCTTTCAGAAATCCGGAAAAATCCGAAATTCAGAACACACTGTCCCCCAAGGGTTCTGGATAAAGGATCGTGTACCTGTAATTAAATATATTGTATTCAATTTGAATAATTTTAATGTTTTGGATTGCAAATGTTGGCACTCAGGATCAAATTATTTTGAGGAAATTCTTCCTGGATAGGAGTGATGAAAAGGGATTTTATAAATAGGGAAAATGAATAAAGCAATTGAGATTATGAGTTTTAACATTAATAGGATTAACAGAATAATAAAAAGAAAGAAAATTCTGTCTTATATCAAGAAATTGCTTGTATACAAGAGACTGATTTAATTGAAAAAGATCACCTAAAATTGAAAATAGATTGGGTAGATCAAGTAGTTTTTTCTTCATTTAAATCTAAAGCTAGAGGAGTGGCGATTTTATTTCAGAAAAATTTGCCAGTTAAAATTCAGAATGTGACTATGGACCCAGCAGATATAATGGCAAATTGTCAAATATTTTGAGAGGAATGGACTTTGCTAAATATTTATTCACCAAATATTGATAAAAAATTGAAACAAGATTTTTTTAAAAATCTCTCTCTATATCTATACATAACCTAACCCTTACTAAAAAAATTAATACCTAAAATAAGATGGCAAGAATGTCATAAGAAAAATTAACATGGAAATCTAAATTAGATGGATTACAGCTTCCTAATTTTAAGAATGATTATAAAGCAGCACAATTAAGGTTTCTTGTTTCTTTATTTACGAATATTAAACCATCATGGGTGGAAATTGAGTTAAAAAAGATTGGAGAAACTATACCTGAAACTGAGGATTTTATCTATAAATAAAGAACCAAGGATTATTGACAGAGATGCTCCATTATTGAAACATTTGAATAATGTTTGGAATAAAGTTGTTAGAAAATGATGGAAATCTTTTGTCGTTAAAAACACCATTAATTACTCATAATTTTTTCAAAAGATGGTATTTAAATATTTGGTTATTGAAGGAATTTCTAAGAAAGGGGATTGTTATGAAAATGGTAAGCTAATGTCTTTTGAACAGTTAAAAATTAAGTACGATATTCTGTTATTTTCAATTAAGAGCTTATTTAAGAGAGAAATTAGGATCAGATAGAATGGTTTAAAAAATTATTTCAATAGCACACATGATGTTATAAGGAAAAAAAACCCACATAAATTAGGTTTATTTAAGTCAAGAGAAAGGTAGGAACAAGATTTAAATATATCAATAGATCAGCAAATTTGGCAAGATTTATGTAATGAGGTTATTATGTCCAATACAATTAATAAGATATAGATTACTTAATTATAATTCTTTTTACATTAGTTATATTTCACACCTCAGAAATTTAATAGATGAAAATTGATCAATGTTTTAGATGTGATGAAGATCTTGGAATTTTCATTCATTCTACATAGTCTTGTTCAAAAGTTAAACCTTTTTGGATTTATATTACTAAGTTTTTACAACAGGTTACAAGTGTTGTTTTTCTGTTGAATTCTGAATTACTATTGATGGGAAATTTTGAGACTATAACTCCTAAATTATCTTTATCAGATTTTCAATTGAAATTTGTCAAACTAGCTTTGGTGATAGCAAGGAGATTTATTGCTGTTACTTGGAAATCAGATGTTTCACTGATATTAGGAAGATGGTGTACAGAGATTCAAAGTTGTATTCCATAAGAAAAAATTACATACAATTTGAGGGATAAATATTCTGTATTATTACAGATTTGGAACATTGGGTATGAAATTATAAATAATTCCTTTGAATCCTTCAGATCTGAAAAGTCTTCACCTTAAAAATAAATTAAGTTTTTGGGGAAATGTTTTTTTTTGTATCTTTAAGCATCTTCTGAAGCAATCCAATTCAATATATAATTATGTTTATTATATATAATCTAGATTTTTTTTTAGTAGGGGTAGTAAGGGTGAGGGTGGCGGGTAGGGATGAGTTGGGGTTTAGCTGTTTTTTTTTCTTTTCTTTAAATCAACATGTATGTTATTAAGTTTTATAACAATGCTATATAGGATTTTCATTAACTGTTTTATATATATATATTAATATATATACATACACACACACACACACACATATATACACACACACACACACACACACACACACACACACACACACACACACACACACACACACACACACGTATATATATATATATATATCTTCTTTGGCTTGGCTTCGCGGACGAAGATTTATGGAGGGGGTAAATGTCCACGTCAGCTGCAGGCTCATTTGTGGCTGACAAGTCCGATGCGGGACAGGCAGACACGGTTGCAGGGGAAAATTGGTTGGTTGGGGTTGGGTGTTGGGTTTTTCCTCCTTTGCCTTTTGTCAGTGAGGTGGGCTCTGCGGTCTTCTTCAAAGAAGGTTGCTGCCCACCAAACTGTGAGGCGCCAAGATGCACGGTTTGAGGCGCTATCAGCCCACTGGCGGTGGTCAATGTGGCAGGCACCAAGAGATTTCTTTAGGCAGTCCTTGTACCTTTTCTTTGGTGCACCTCTGTCACGGTGGCCAGTGGAGAGCTCGCCATATAACACGATCTTGGGAAGGCGATGGTCCTCCATTCTGGAGACGTGACCCACCCAGCGCAGCTGGATCTTCAGCAGCGTGGACTCGATGCTGTCGACCTCTGCCATCTCGAGTACTTCGACGTTAGGGATGAAAGCGCTCCAATGAATGTTGAGGATGGAGCGGAGACAACGCTGGTGGAAGCGTTCTAGGAGCCGTAGGTGATGCCGGTAGAGGACCCATGATTCAGAGCCGAACAGGAGTGTGGGTATGACAACGGCTCTGTATACGCTTATCTTTGTGAGGTTTTTCAGTTGGTTGTTTTTCCAGACTCTTTTGTGTAGTCTTCCAAAGGCGCTATTTGCCTTGGCGAGTCTGTTGTCTATCTCATTGTCGATCCTTGCATCTGATGAAATGGTGCAGCCGAGATAGATAAACTGGTTGACCGTTTTGAGTTTTGTGTGCCCGATGGAGATGTGGGGGGGCTGGTAGTCATGGTGGGGAGCTGGTTGATGGAGGACCTCAGTTTTCTTCAGGCTGACTACCAGGCCAAACATTTTGGCAGTTTCCGCAAAACAGGACGTCAAGCGCTGAAGAGCTGGCTCTGAATGGGCAACTAAAGTGGCATCGTCTGCAAAGAGTAGTTCACAGACAAGTTTCTCTTGTGTCTTGGTGTGAGCTTGCAGGCGCCTCAGATTGAAGAGACTGCCATCCGTGCGGTACCGGATGTAAACAGCGTCTTCATTGTTGAGGTCTTTCATGGCTTGGTTCAGCATCATGCTGAAGAAGATTGAAAAGAGAGCTGGTGCGAGAACACAGCCTTGCTTCACGCCATTGTTAATGGAGAAGGGTTCAGAGAGCTCATTGCTGTATCTGACCCGACCTTGTTGGTTTTCGTGCAGTTGGATAACCATGTTGAGGAACTTTGGGGGGCATCCGATGCGCTCTAGTATTTGCCAAAGCCCTTTCCTGCTCACGGTGTCGAAGGCTTTGGTGAGGTCAACAAAGGTGATGTAGAGTCCTTTGATTTGTTCTCTGCACTTTTCTTGGAGCTGTCTGAGGGCAAAGACCATGTCAGTAGTTCCTCTGTTTGCGCAAAAGCCGCACTGTGATTCTGGGAGAATATTCTCGGCGACACTAGGTATTATTCTATTTAAGAGAATCCTAGCGAAGATTTTGCCTGCAATGGAGAGCAGCGTGATTCCCCTGTAGTTTGAGCAGTCTGATTTCTCGCCTTTGTTTTTGTACAGGGTGATGATGGTGGCATCACAAAGGTCCTGAGGCAGTTTTCCTTGGTCCCAACAAAGCTTGAAAAACTCATGCAGTTTGACATGCAGAGTTTTGCCGCCAGCCTTCCAGACCTCTGGGGGGATTCCATCCATACCTGCTGCTTTGCCACTTTTCAGTTGTTCGATTGCCTTATATGTCTCATCCTGGGTGAGGACCTCATCCAGCTCTTGCCTTAGGGGCTGTTGAGGGAGCTGGCGCAGGGCAGAATCTTGGACTGAGCGGTTGGCACTGAAAAGAGATTGGAAGTGTTCTGACCATCGTTTGAGGATGGAGATCTTGTTGCTGAGGAGGACTTTGCCGTCTGAGCTGCGCAGCAGGCTTTGGACGGGGTGAGGGGCCGTACACAGCCTTTAGAGCCTCGTAGAAACCCCTAAAGTCGCCAATGTCCGCGCTGAGCTGGGTTCGCTTGGCGAGGCTAATCCACCACTCATTTTGGATCTCCCGGAGTTTGCGCTGAAGATGGCTGCATGCGCGACAGAAGGCTTGTTTCTTCTCTGGAAAGGACGGCTTTGTAAGGTGAGCCTGGTGGGCAGCTCGCTTCTTTGCCAGCAGCTCCTGGATTTCCTGGCTGTTTTCGTCGAACCAGTCCTTGTTTTTCCTGGAGGAGAAGCCCAGTACCTCTTCAGTGGATTGCAGTATGGTAGTCTTCAACTGATCCCAGAGGGTTTCAGGGGACGGGTCCGTGAGGCGGATTGCATCGTCGAGCTTTGCTTTGAGGTTTGCCTGGAAGTTTCCTCTTGCTTCGTCTGACTGCAGGTTTCCAACATTGAACCTCTTTCTGGGGGCTTTACTGTTCCTGGGCTTTGGCTTGAAGTGAAGGTTGAGCTTGCAGCGAACCAGCCGGTGGTCAGTGTGGCATTCCGCACTGGGCATGACCCTGGTGTGGAGCACATCTCGTTTGTCACTTTCTCGCACCAGGATGTAGTCCAGGAGGTGCCAGTGTTTGGATCGGGGATGCATCCAGGTAGTCTTAAGGCTGTCCCTCTGCTGAAAAAGGATGTTTGTAATGACAAGCCGCTGTTCTGCGCAGAGCTCCAACAGGAGGCGCCCATTGTCGTTGCACTTGCCAACGCCGTGCTTGCCCAGGATTCCTGGCCAGGTTTCTGAGTCTTTGCCGACGCGAGCGTTGAAGTCGCCAAGGATGACAACCTTGTCGGCTGTAGGGGTGCGTTGGATGAGGTTGCGCAGGTCAGTGTAGAACTTGTCCTTTTCTGCTGGTTCCGCCTGGAGGGTTGGAGCATAGACACTGATGAGGGTGATGCGAAGCTTGTTTTGAAGGGGGAGTCGCATGGACATGATTCGGTCCGAGTGGCCTGCCGGAAGGTTTTCGAGTTTGGAGGCAATGAAGTACTTGACCATGAAGCCTACACCAGATAGGCGTCGTTCACCCAAAGGCTTGCCAGACCAGTAGAGCGTGTAGCCCGCGCCGCGTTCTTGGAGGCTGCCTACATCTGCCAGGTGGACTTCACTGAGAGTGGCTATGTCGATGTCAAGTCTGAGGAGTTCATGTGCAATGAGGGCAGACCGACGTTCAGGTCGGTGGCTGTCAGCCTTGTCTAGCATGGTTCTGATGTTCCAGCATGCTAGCTTGAGTTTGTGTGCATCTTTTGAGGGGGAGGACGTGGAGGGGGAGGACGTGGAGGGGGAGGATGTGGACCTGTCCTCGGGCCTGTGCAAAGGAGCTTTTAGGTGGAGTGCAGTGTGCGCAGTACTGGCCCCACCCTTTACACCCATGGTTCGTGTGCAGTGGCCAAGCAAGCTGGGACGTGGCAGCGAGGTCCTTGGGTCGTAGGTTTTATATCGGAGTGGCTTCTCCTATGCAGGTTTCTTACCCGGGCTGGAGGGGTCTGCCTCCCCTCCTAGGTCGGTCCATACTGCCCGGACTGGGGCCGAGGCCGCCGCTGCTCTCCCTGTGCCCTGACTGGGGCCGCCGCCTCCAACTCTCTGCCCGGACCGGGGCCTCCGCCTGCCTCACTCAACCGAGGCTGGGGCCGCCGCCTCCCCCTTGCTCCTGCCCGGATCAGGGCCGCCGCCGCCTACCCTCAGCCCGGACCGGGGCCGCCGCCACTGCTCTCCCTGTGCCCGGCCTGGGGCCGCCACCTCCACCTCTCTGCCCAGACCGGGGCCTCCGCCTGCCTCACTTGACCGAGGCCGGGGCTGCCGCCTCCCCCTTGCTCCTGCCCGGATCGGGGCCGCCGCCGCCTACCCTCAGCTCGGACCGGGGCCGGGGCTGCCGCTGCTCTCTCTGTGCCCGGACTAAATAAAATATTCAAACAAAAAGTTAAAAAGTCTGGTTTTGAGTTCTATACATGTCGTCCCTCACTTACAACCATATGGGGACCTTAGGATTGTGTTGGTCATAAGTCAGGGAACGGGAACCTCGGGCTGCCATGGGAACCACTGTATACAGTACTTTTAATACAAAATATGTATTTGTACAGTAGTTTCCATAAAATTTAAAACAAAACTTGGTCATATGTGCAGGTGGACATAACTCATGCAGGTAGTAAGTTGAGGACTACCTGTAATTCCCCTGAAAGGGAGAATCAGCCAAATTGTCCATTATCACACACATAGTCATTCCTGTTCAATTTTCAATGAGGTGGCCTTTGGTCATGAAGTACTGATCCTTCAGTGTTCTGCACTCATGACTGACTCTCTCACCACCTATATCCCTGGAAAAAGCACCCAAAGTCCTTTCTCCTTTCCAAAGTATCAAATTTGGAGACAACCTGTACTAGCTGGTGCTATCCAGTCTCTCCAAATTTGTCAATGGTTGGAGCCTGTTCTCTCCCTTAAAGTGATACTCACACTAAATATACTGCATTTCTTTAAATTTCTTCATCTCTTTACTCCAAATCGTATGTCCTCTCGTACGTGACTAAGTTCCTCTGGGAATTGATTCTGATTGTGTACCCTGCCTATTTTTTTTTAATATTCGATTTAAAAATTCCCATCATGTAACGATATACTTTTGCATAAGCAAAATTTGATGAAATTTGAAATTACAGTGATTACATGGTGATTTTACCCATCCGCTCTCCCTTTTATACCCCTCCCACTGAAAAAAAATAATATATGAAAAAAAATTACGGAAAAAAGATGAAAGGAGAAAACTAATATTATTGTGGATTGCCCAAAGGATTGGCTCACACATTGGGATCTTACAATATTTATATAACGACTTTAGGGAAGAAGATAGTTACAGGTCTCAAGAGGCCGGAAATACATTTTTACATATTCATCCCTAAACTTTGGATATACGGGCACTAAATTTTTACAAGTAGAATATTTATTTCTTAAAATGTATGCAATTTTCTCCAAAGGTAAACAACTTTGAATTTCCATATTCCATCTTTCCATACCTAAATGTGCATCTGATTTCCAAATCACTGCAATACACTTCCTTGCCACCACTAAAGCTATTTTAATAAATTTCACTTGATAAAATTATCATTTTAATTTATGTCTTGTTCCTTTTATGTTCACCAATAAAAATAAATCTGGATTTTGTGGAAGTACAATACTGTAGCACTGTTAAAGGCAGAACTGCTGAAATAAATGCGGTCTACACCAAGCAAGTAAACCAGTAACTGGCGTTTATTCAAACCACGTGCGATCCTTTTTAAGGGACACGACAGACTCACGGGAGAGATGTGTGAGGCCTGGGCATTCCTCTGGCAATGCGTTCCTGCAGCCTGGAACATCTGCGTGGCATGCCACACTGGCTGTTTGCTACAGCGATTCAGCCCGTCATGTGCAGGGTTGACCTGGCCTGCTACAGTACAAGTAATCTATTCTAAAAACTTTCCTAAGTCCACCCAGAATATTCTAACTTTGGAACATGACCAAGCACCCTACCTTATTTCTCACATAATTTTATATACTTCTATCAAGTCTCCTATCAGCGTTCAACACTCCAGAGAAAACAACCCACACTGTGCAACCTGTCCTTATAGCTCACAGCCTCTAATGTCTTCTGTATCCTTTCGAAAGCTTCCACCTCTTTCCTTTCATAGGCAACCAGAATTGCACACAATACTCCAGGTGCACCCTAACACAAGTTTTATATATCTGCAACATGCTCTTGTACTCAATGCCCTAACCAATGAAGTCAAGTATGCATATGCCTTCTTTACTACCCCATCTACTTGGATGCCCACTTTCAGGAAACTCTAGACCTGGACACCCACACTCCCCTCCATCCATTGGCAAATCAATGCTGTTAAGAGTGCTGCTTATATTTTACCTCCAAAAATGCAATACCTCACACTTCTTCACATTAAACTCCAAAAGTGAAGTTTGAAAATATCCAGTGTAGTTACTCAGCGCATTTAGAAATCGCTCAGATATTAAATATTTAAAAAATTAAGTTTATATAATATTAAATAATCCCAATATATGCCATCACTCCCAGTTCAAAATGGTTCTTGATGTAAAATATCATCCCCATTCCCCTCTCCCCCCCCACCCATAGATACTGTCTGAAATGTTAAGTCCTTACAATCTTTTTTTTCTAGTGTAAATCCTTGTGGGAGAAGGCCTACATGCATGAAGAGGGGTTGTTAGAGGGGAAAGGCAGCACTGGGCAAAATTTCAATAATTTTAAAATCAAGAAAGTACTACCATGAAACATTGCCATTGGTAAATCACAAGCTCAATCTCTTGATCTGTTGATGCATCTACAAACTAATGTATTACCATTAAGCAGAGGGAGGCAAAGCTGTGGACTTGTAATGGATATTTGTCACAACCTCCTGAGATTGAGAAGACAATTCATAAAGGAGTTAGAGATGGATTACATGAAAATGAGAGCAATTGGAAATTGGTGGCAAAAATAATGAATTCCAAGTACAAACCAGTTGTCAAGGTCCCAAAATTTTTTTTTTTTAATTAAAATCACAGTTTAATGCTCACAATAAGCTCACTAGAGCAATAAAATTCTGAGTACTGAAATTTTAAAAAATACAGAACAAGTGTAACAATCATTAAACTTCACTGGACCAAATAAAATACAAGTTATAAAATTTAATAGTCATATATGTAAAGAGGTAAAACAAATAGTCAAATATGGTATGGCAAATGCATAACGCTCTTCTTGATTATCTTTTGATGCAATTTGTAAAAAAGATTTTAAGTCACAATTTGTTATTTCTTTAAAATAATTGCAAAATTATTATATTCATATTTAGACATCTGGGCACGATCTAGGCTAAGCAGAATATTTTGGGTTCTAGTTAATGCTTAGGAATATGCAGTGCATGAAAGAATCTGAGTGACATTAAATTGCAACCTATGATAAATAGCAAGCTTCGTGCTGCTCATCATCTTTGACTCAAAATTTTGCTGTTGACATCTTCAGTAGATATTTGATTTACTTGAAAGATAAAATATCTTTTCTCTACAATTTCCTTCTCAAACAGCCAATTCATTTTCCATAACAATGAGCATTTGAAGGAACTAAGTGTTTAATTCCACTCTCTGCTACTGGTTAAATAAAAATTCCAATTAAAGTTTATTTACCTGCCTCTCATTCATCACATTAGGTTGACCTTGACTTTGTGAGTTAAAAACTATATTTTACAATTCATTTGTAAAAATTTTAGAAAACTTTTATACAACCAGCTTTGTTGGTTCACTGAAAAATAAAACATAGAGCAACATCAGGCCACAACATTAGGCCTCAAAACTGAAGGTATATTTTTCAATGTACTCACAAGATTAGTTCATGTGTTGGATTAACATAATTAACTTTAACAGACAAAGGTTTAAATGCATAATTTTAGCTGTCCTCTTCATTTTAGAAAACAGCTAAAATGTCATATTCCTCAAAAATAATTGTCAAATGATATTTCTGTGAAATATCTTGGAACTTTTTTCTATATCGAAAACAATACAACTTGCTATTGTCTTTCCTGTTGCTGTAAGTGCAAAGGTATAGATGCCACATGCCCAGTTATAAAATGTTACACAAAAAAGCAACTGCAAAGATGGAAGGGAAAAAGACAATTAAGTACACAGAGGACAGAAATAGAGATTGATATGAGAAAAACAATCATTTCCCCACTTTTATCCCTGCAAAGCTAGCAAAATATTAAGGCCTCAAAATTAATTTGCTACAATATTGAAAAATGGACCCTGGATAGAATGAGCCATTAAAATAAAAATTTTCAGGTTATTCTGTTGCACCCCAGAAATTTAAATTAAACACTTCCCAGTGAGGGTCACCTACAGATATGATTTCAGTCTCGGATATGCATCATGTGCCATTATTCTCTATGAAACTCTCGCTTTGGTGCTGACAAAGCACTTAATTTGTTCCTGGGACAGCTGTATTTTCATGGCATGGACTAAGAAACAACAAAATCCCATTCTTGCCATCTGTCATTTGTAGTGGTAAGTCCAGATCCAAGAGATATTGGCAAGGCTTAGCATTCCTCCACTGGCATACTAACTTCCAGACAGGTTCACTGGAGATAAACAGATGGACCTTGCATTCTTTGATCAAGCAGCTCAAAGGGCAAAAAAAATGACAGATGCCTTCCTTTTTTCATATGCATAATCCTCAAGTAGGTCCACAACTATACCATACTGTCCAGAATAGTTGTGTGCATTTGTGCTAACAACTCAGGCACTAAACATTGTTATAGAGTTAATAAACCTGCCTCATTTTTTTTACATTCTGCCAACCACTCATTTTAATTAAAAGAAGATTTTAGTGGTGTGACAGATTAACATCATGTTTTATATTATGTCCAGATATGTTTTTGGAAGAGTTAGATTGGGGGTTTTAGTGTAGGTCATAAACAAATACTTCACAAAACAGATCTCATTTAAAATGCCAGAACTTCGTTCAAGCCAGACTCCAAATGCCTTTGCAAAAACTTTGAAGAATGCCTATAGAGACTTCACAAGTAGGTGTTCATTGGACATGCTGTGGAGAAATGGAGTATTGCTTTGATAGCAACAGATGAATGAACTCAGAAGATTGGGTCAGGTGCTGCAGTCTGTCTGAATGCAGTTTACTGTTCTAAGAAGATCATGTGGTTTTGCAAGCACAGAGAGGAAGAGGGAGAGGGAGAAGGAACTCGTTTCTGCAGCACAGCGAGCTGGAAGCTTGTCTTAAACCTCAATTTTGAAGACGAGTTGTGAGTTCAGTCTGTTGAAACAAATCTTGTGGTCCATACAAGAGTAAAAGGCTGGCTAGAGTGTTTCACCTGAAATAAGGGAAACAAAAAGAAACTCTGTGGTGACCTGCAGGAGAAAAGGTTATCATTTGGAAAACCCTGATGGGGCAAGTTTCTTTGGCAAGACACTAAAGTGGCTGTTCGGAAGGAATCAGTTTGTGTGTGTCCAACAAGCAATGAATCTCTCTCTGAAACTAACGAGAACCTTCCTGAGCGGAAACTAATTACTTTTAAGCTCGGTGAAAATTCATAAATGTTAAATTCTGCGCACAGTATAAGAATTGCCTGATACCAGTGAACTTGGAGGAGTGAGAAGTGAGATTGAACTGTGAATCAAAGAACTTTTCTGAACTTGTACACATTACATACATGCGTGCTTAGAATTAGAAGAGGGTTAAGTTAATAGTAACAAGTTAAAATTTGATCTTGTTTTTATGTTTAAAGAAAATTAAAAACTAATTTTGTTTAAGTAATCATTTGTTTTGGTGAATTTCTATTGCTGCTGGGTTTTGGGGTCCTCTGGGCCCGTAACAGGGGTTATGATTATGCAATACTTTTAAAAATAAAATGTTGTGCAACTTATTCAGTGCTCTTCCTTATGTATTTTGGTGTTATTCCTGAATTGTTTTGAAAATTAAAACTCTCTCCAACTCTTCTGTGCATAAAGTTTTCTGCAAAACCATAGACTTCCATTTTTCAGGGTTACTTTAATCAAATTTTCAATTATATTTTACATGTGGTCAATTTAATCTTCATTATCAAGCCATCACCTCAATGTTGCAACACCCAATTTGTCCAGAGAGAACCTTCTCATGCCTATTAATTCTATTCCCCTGCTTCCTAGTTCTTATAAATGTTATGATGCATCTACAAATGATCGACTTCAAAATAGGAAGGTTTGCCTTTGTGCCCTGCTTCATCATTTCCTCAATTTTGTAAATTGTTGCCCTTGAACATGTTGGTCTTCATCTCCTGACAATAATGTTAATTCTCTGACAATAACATGAAACACTCCTCAGCACCAGAGCATCAATACAGGAATTCCTTATGATGGTATCCTTGGCTCAATTATCTTCAGCTGCTTTAATAACAACATTCCTTTCACCATATGCTCAAAAGCATGATCATGAACTGATAATCGCAACTTTAAATTCCAACACAATACTCCAGAAAATGAAGTAGTTCATGCCTGCAGCAGTGAAACAAAAAAGAAGAAAAAAAAACAGATCTCACTGACAGATTGTTCATGGCACAAGTCAAAAATCTAATGCAGCTTTGGAGAACAGCACCTCATGGTCCACCTTGGTAGACTGCAACCCATTGACATTAACAAGGAATTCTCCAATTTCAAAAATATCCTCTTCTCATTCAACTTGAGCCTCTCGCACACTCCCTTCTTTCCCAAACCCCAGCACCCCCTGGCTTTGTTACCCTATTCCTGCCCACTCCATCACCTTCTCCATCTGCCCACCACCCACACACTGTATTCCCTTCTCACTGTTCCCAATATGGTCACCATCTCTCCAATTTCACCGATCTCATTTGAGCACCCATCACCACTCACTCCGCCCCTCTCCCAGGCTCCATCTACATTTTTGTTTCCTCTCCCCCTTTATCTGCTTCCACATATCACTCTCCTCCCTTTGTCTTCCAACTCCACCCATCATACTCCCCAAACTTACTCCATCTGTTGGTTATCCTTTGCACCTTCTGTCTACCTATTGCTTTCTGATCCTTCCCTCTGCTCTTTAATACTGCCCATCTTCCTTCACCTTTCTCAGAGAGCTAATGTCTTGGGTTGAGATCCTGCTTCAGTACTATTTCCCCCCATGCATTCCACCTGACCCATCAAATTCCTACGAGTTTGCTTTTTTTTTGCTTTTCAAAGATCACAACAAATAATTTTTTTTAAAACTCATACACTGAAACAGTGTATGTACTTTCTTTAAACAGTACATTTTAAAATACAAGTCAGTAATAACATGGTCTCGCTAAATGCAAGATAACAGAACTCAAGTCAAACACTAAAATTTAATAGCCGTTTTAGTCGCTGTTACGAGAACATAAAATGTGCGATCAACATTGAATTCAACAATAGTAATGGAAGATTACATGAGTATTATATATCAGAAAGTTTACAATAGCTCATATTCTTGACATTGAACTGCTTGTGAGCCTTGGGCCTGAAGCTACAGCAGATTTCTCAGTAATCAATAATTTTCTATTTGCAACAACTGTGTGCAGACAGCAATTCATCATTGATAAATTAACAGTTCAACAGTACCACTTCATTAATGAAAGTAGGATAAAGTTAGAATCCCATTCCTAAATAAGGGAACAACGCATCACATTTGTATGCAATTGCTAGATGTTGAATAAATATAAACTAAATGATATTTTTTTTAAAGTAGGTCAAAAACAAACTAATTTTATTCAACGTGGATCACCATTTTCTTGCTGTGATAATTGCTCCAAACCAAATTACAGCAAATATTTAAGGTTTAAAAAAATCAAATTTCATATTTTGAAAATAAACTTATTTTACTGTTTTATTGTTGTGAATACATACTATTGTGTGTGCCAGAACTGCATTGACATTGCTTTTAAGCTCAGGTTATCCCTTTGTCTGGCTGAAATAAATGTTTAACTAACATGATCATATCAGAGACTTTGGCTTTTTGAGATAATTTCAATGAAACAGGTTTATGTCAGTGCCTCCCTTGCTAATTCTTTAGTTAACACACCAAATGATGACAAATGTAGCAGAATGTAGGCCACAGAAGCATTATTTTAAAAAATCACGCACTTTGATAGAAATTATTCCTGGCTATGCATGGACAATTTTGGAAGTTGCGATTACAGCAGTAGTGTTTTAAAGCTTATAAGAAGCTTACAAAATGTAGGAAACTGGCCTAGTTTGTATTCTGCATAAATAGTTTCATGAGTAATATTCTTTTAGGTCCACAAATGTTGCTTGGCGAAGAACAAAAACATTTTCTATCATCACATATAGTAAAATGCTTTGCTTTGAGTGCTATCTACGCAAGTCAACTCATACACAAGTACATCAGGTAGTGTAAAAATAAAAGTGCATGGTGTGGTGCTGTGCAAGTAAAAAGCACAAGGTTTAGTTTTACAAGACAAAGTGCATGGTATGGGGAAAATCCTTGACCAACTGGAAGTGCATTTTAGAGCATGATAACAGCAGGAAAGAAACTGTCCTTTAATTAAGAGGTCCTTGTTTAAAAGCTGTTCATTTTCTGTCTGACAGAAGAAGTGATAAGGAAATACGACTGGGGTGGAGAGGGGGCAAGATGGGTTATTTTGCATGCTTGCAGATTTCCCAAGACAGGAGGGGAGGTTTGTTTGTGTGATTGTCTGAGCTGTGTTCACAACTCCCTGAATTTTCTTGTGGTCTTTGGTAGAGCAGTCCCCATATCAAGCTGCAATGTATCCAGACAAGATCTTTAATTCTGTAAAAATTGGTAAGAGACATTGGGGACATGTTAATTTCCTTAGGCTGCTGAGAAAATAGTTGTTGAGGCCCTTTCTTGATCACAGGGATGATGATATAGTTAGACCAAGACAGATTGTTGGTAATATTTATTCCCAAGAACTTGAAGTTCTCCATTTCATTTTCACATCACCTTACTAGCTTCTTCATTTTATTGACATGAAGGGAGATGCAGGAAAAAACATCAACAAATACTGCAGTTCCCAAGATGATGATAAAAATAGAAAAAATGAAATGACATAGAATAGATGCCACAGAATAACCTGCAAGCACCTTTTCAGAAATTGCTTTTCCTATCCAAATTCAAGCTGGAGATTTGATATAAAAATGCAGCTAGGAGCAGTGACAGCCGAATCCTAAGACTTCTTTGCACTCTGCAGCAGATGTACTGAATGCACTGGCGTAAACTTATTTGAAGGACTGATTATGCTTTGTATTGGTCATAGACAGACTCAAATGTTTACATTATGGAAACATGCCCTTTGGCACAACATGCCCTTGCTGGATAAGCCTTTCCTATTTGCCTGCATTTGGCCCATATCGCTCCAAACTTCCAATCCACTTACTTATCTTTTACATATTATAAATGCTCCTGCTTCCACCGGTACCACATACCCACCACCCTCTGTGTGCAAGATGTGCTCTTCAGAGTCAGTTTTAAATCTTTCACCTCTCACTTAAATCGATGCCCTCCAATTTTAGATTCCCCTACACTGGGATGAATATTAAGACCACGATTCTTTTATTATTATGTAATGGTTTAGAACATGTAATATTACACAAAAGCACATTCTGCCTGCCCTAAAGCAGACTAAGTGTTGTCATTAGTGTCACCCAGCGCCCCTAACAGTACGAAAGAAAGAAGCAAAAGAGAGTCCCTTCAGCATCACAGTGTCTGTGGATTTGCCTCCAGTGGTCCCACACAGAATCCTGTTTGATCCATCAGCAACCCAAGCTCCAGATTCAAATCTCGGACACGATCAGGAAGCTTTCAGCACCCAATTGCCTTTGGGAGCCTTTCTTGTCCTCAGCACCCTCTTGAATCCCAGCTTTGATACATAGTTCCCATAAGCCGGTCTCCAGCAGCCCATGCGGATCCCCCAAATATTATGAATATTTACTTTACCTATACTCATGTTTTATAAACTTCTTAAAAAGGCCTCAGCTCAGTCTCCTATGCTGTAGCAAGAAAAGTTCCAGCTTTTCCTTATAATTCAAGCTTACCAGAATCAGAATTTATTCTCATGAATAGCATCACAGTGCAAGCATTTCTACAAAATGGTGCAAGAAAAAAATAAAAAGACAAAGTGAGGTAGTGTCTGTAGTTCATTGATCATTCAGAAATCTGATGGCAGTGTGGGAGACTCTCTCCTTGTGCTGCTGAACGCTCCTGTACCTTCCCCCCCGCCTCCCCAATGGTAGCAGAACAAAGAGGGCATGGCCCAGGTGGTGGGAGTCTTTGAGGATAAAGGCTGTTTTCTTAAGACACCACCTCTTAGAAATGTCCTCGATGGAGTCGAGTCTGGCGCCCGTGATTTTGCAAGCTGAGTTAACAACCCTCTGGAGATTTTTCTCGTCCTGAGCATTGGCTCCTTCATGTCAGACAGTCATGCACCCAGTTGGAATGTTCTCCACAATACAACTATAGAAGTTTAGGACTCTTTGGTGACATACCAAATCTCATCAAACTCCTCACAAAGTATAGCCACTGGCAAGACCTCCTTGTGATTTCATCGGCATGGACAGATCCTTAGAGATGTTGACACCCAGGAATTTGAAGCTCTTTACCCTCTCTACGGCTGACCCCACGATGAAGGCTGATTTCTTCCTGAAGTCCACGATTACCTCTGGTTTTTTTTGCTAATGTTCCTGTGAATTTTTTTCTAGCTTAATGATACCTTTCCTATAGCTGGGTGAACCTGAACTATGCACTACACTCCAAGTGCCATCTCAGAAACATCTCAAAGATGTAACATGCTCCTGTCCTCATTGCCCTGGCTAATGAAGGCAAATGTGTTACCGCTTGCTTCACAACCCATGCAAGTGTCGACACGGATAGACAGGAAGTATGTACCTCTACCCCTAAATGTCTCTGTTATGCAATACTCTCCAGTGCATTATCATTTAATGCAAAAGTCCTACCTTGGTTTAACCTACCAAAGTGCAACACACCTTGCACTTGTCAGAATTAAATTCTATCTACTATTCCAATGGCCCACTTTCTCAGTTCATCTGGATCCACTTTACTGTCAACTATGCCACCAATTTTGGTGTCATCCACAACTAACTAACCATGCCAACTGCATTGTCATCCAACTGGCAACAGCTGACTGGATGCATGTGTTAACAAATAAATAAACAAATGTCAAATGGAAAGCATGGAAGGTCAAGGACAAACATGATCCTAGTAGGGTAAAGGGCAGGAATGGAAAGATAAAGGAACCCTGGTTAACAAAGAAAAAAAGAGGCACAGATCAAAAAAGAAGGCATATACAAGATACAGACAGATTCATGGCAATCCCTTGAGGAGTGTAAGGAATGTCAGAGCAGAGTGAAGAGAGAAATAAGTGGGGGATAAAAAAAGTATTGAGATAACTTTTATGGATAGTGTAAAGGAGAAACCGAGTTTTTTTTAATTATGAAAAAGTGGTCAAGAGGGATCTTAAGGATCAGGATGGGCATCATTGTGTTGAGCCAGAGGAGATGGTAATGATTTTAAATGAATATTTAGTGAATATATTTTATTGAGTAGGACAAGCAGGAGTGGGAGGAGAGGGTTAGTCTGAATCAGCAGTGAAGTCATAGGTGGATAAATCTCCAGGTCCAGACCAAGTGAATTACAGAACATTGTGGGAAAGCAGAAAATAAATTGTTGGGGCCTTGACAGCCATTTTTAATTCATTGTAGGAAAAAAAATTTTTGGAACATGGTAAATGTGTTTTTTTAATTATTACATAAAGGGCTGCAAGGATAATCACAGATTTATTAGTCTGAAATCAGTGGCAGGAAAACTGCTGGAATGGATTCTCAGTGAAAATCTATTAGGCAAAAATTAAGGAGAACCAGCATTGATTGGTGCATGGGAAATAGTAACTCACAAACTTGATCAAATTTTTTGAAGAGGATAACTGAGATCAAGACAGTTGATGCCATTTATATGGATTTTAATAAAGCTTTTGGTAAGGTTGCACATGGTAGGTTGGTATGGAAAGTTATGCTAAATGGGATAGGAGATCAAGTGGATAAAAAAAGAATTAGTGAATGGTTGTAGAGGGCAGTTTTTCAGACTGAAGGGTGTGACCAGTGAAGTGCCTCAGGAAGCAGTGAAAATATTTTAGACAAGGCTATTTGTAGCAAGGTGAATAATTTTGGTAATTATACAAAAATATGTGCTACAGTGGACAGTGAAAGTGGTTACCTGGGTTTGTCATGGGATCTAGATTAGATGGGGAACTGGGCCAAGGAACAGCAGATGCAGATCAACTTGGAGAACTGGGAAGTGCTGCATGACAGGACTTGCTCTGTAAATGGCAGTACCCTAAAGAATGCTATGAAATAGAGTGACCTTGGGAGCAGGTACATAAGATGTTAAAGATGGCAGCTTAGGTAGGAAGAGTAGTGAAGAACAAATTTGAGATACTTGCTGTCATTGGCTGGAGCACTGAATACAAGAGTGGGGGCATTACGTTGAAGTTGGCAACTTGACACTGAGAATATTGTGATCAGTTCTGGTTCCCCAGCAACAAGGATATCAAAGTTGGAAAAGGTACAGGAGGTTTATGAAGTTGTGCATCTTTGCTACATAAAGAACGATGCATAATCTGCTGCGTTTCTCCAACACTTTTGTATATTAAACGACAATCATAGTGTCTGCAGACTTTCTTGTTCAACTTTATGAAGTTCAAGATTCAATTTATTGTCATAGTAATAAAGCAGTGTCGTATTACATAAAATTCCCTTTATCCTGCTGCAAGGCAGATAGATTCGCCACTGGCAGAAATTGCCTAGGCACCTCTTACATTTATTACAGTCAGAGAAAGAGAAGCAAAAGAGAGTCTCCCCAGAGACACCAAGTGTCCATAGATACACCTCCAACATTTCTGCAGCCTCTGTAGCCACCAAGAATCCAGTCCAGATGCAAACCCAAGCTCCAGATGCAAACCTCCAACACAGTCAGGGATTCCGCAGCACCTCCTCGCATCCTGGTTCCAATACTTCACAGTCAAGGATTCTGCAGCACCTCCTCGCATCCTGGTTCCAATACAGTACCCCTCCAGCCAGTTCAAGCTAGTCTCCAGCAGTCCACAGCCCAGCGTGAGTCTCCCAACAGCAGTCTCCAGCAGCCCCCACCTTCCGTGGATTCCTCGCCAGCAGCCCACCAGAGGCCCTTCACTGGCCCACCTCTGTGGTCACAGACCCGTGGATCATCTCTTCTGCTTCTCAGATGGGGTTTAGTCTTTCCATTTTCTGGTGCCCAGCTCCAGACCTCCGCTTTGCCGGAGTCTGCAGCCCTTCATGGCTGCTACCTATTAATAGGCACCGCCATCTTGGGTACAGACCCCAAGGTCGTTGGATCTCAAATAAAAACCACCGCCTGCTCCGTAAACGGGTTGTTCAAAACCCATGCGAAGCCTACGGCAGTTGACTGGGCGTCTGGACCCTGCGGGAGGCACTGCATCTCCATTCCCTTGCTCCCCGCAGGTGTGCACCAGCACTGCCGCTGCAATGGCTCCGACAGCACCACCATCTTTATTGCGTCTAAATTTGTCAGTAGGATAAGGGAAGTTGACATGATAAAGAGACATGAAAAAGTAGCCCTGTTTTCTAAGAGTGCAGGAGGTTGGGAGGGATCTTATTTTAGCCCATAAAATCATGAGGGACCTGGATAAAGTGAATAAGGACAGTTTGTTTCCTAGACGAAGAAAATCTAAGACAGAGTACAACTATGAAGTGAGAAGGGTGTGATTTATAAGGGACGTGAAGAAACAGTTCTTCAGAGGGTGGTGGGCAAATGGAAGATGTGCTATAGGACACAATATGACCCTAAACTTCATTATACCATTTGTATGGATCATAAACTTTCACTAAAAAGACAACCAGTAATAATTGTTTACTTTTTAAACTATTTCAATTAACATTAATGCTTTAATTAATTTGCACAAGTTGAATAATGTATCAATAAAATCCAAATTTATGTAATTACAAGAGACATTTAGAAACAGAGGGAAAGGCCATTGGATGAAGGAAGTACATTTCCCCAAGAGGAACAAAGTTATATTGTTCCTTTTGGAGACAGATTTTTGAGGAACAAAAATCTCATTTCAATGTATTGAAAATATACTTGCATTTAATCGTGACATATGAGAGATGGCAAATGCTGGAATCTGGAGCAATAAACAATTACTGGAAGAACAATTACTGGTTAGAACCCCGTGTCAAGAAGGTCTAGTTGAGAAGGATGAAAGCAATGTGGACAGATCTCATTTATTCATTTCTTAAATGTAATAGATGAGTTAGCTTTTGCTAACTTCCATGTTTAGATTTTATTAAGCTCACGATAAGTTTTCTGTAAGAGTGGCTGCATGCTATTTGACATAACGCTGTGAAAAGGTCAGGAATGTAATTATACTCTTTGGTACAATTTGAAATCATGCATTCCATGGTATATCAAAATGGGAATAATTAAAAATTAACATCAGTACAATATAATTATCTATGTAATGGCAACAATATTTAAGTTCTGCACACAACAGATTATGATACAAATGATGCCTCACAATTCGAGAAATTTTACTGATGCCTGTTGATTTCTGTGCTCTTGCAGACAGAAGTAATCTGAAAATCCATCCAAGAAATGGATTTTCAGATACTCTTTACAATGTTCATCCAATGCAGAAATGAGACAGGAAGGCAAGATATCCTGCTGGAACTATTCTGAATAAATTCATGAATCATGGTACTTCCAAATCTCTAGTCTCATATTTTTTCCAGTCCAAATGTAAGTTAGAGAATTTGGTTGTAGCAAATTTCCAATTTCCATTAATTTTAATCATGATTTTTCAGTAAAAGATAACAATGCCACAACAGAAAGAAGCTTGGAACTCAAGAAAAAGCTTAAATCATCGCAAATTTGACTCACTGTACCATGACAAGATAATTGCACACAAGGCAGTTACCCCTTCATTATGGTGTACAGTTTCATACATGGAACATAATTTCATCATTTATATCATATTTATCCTAACAAAGCCCATTTCTAACTGCCCTTTAGAAAGTAGGGAGAGAGAAACTTACTTGAGCCATTAAATTCTTTGCAGCAAAGGTATTAATAACTAAATAAGAAGTTTCAGAATTTCAACAAAGGATGAAAGGATAGCAATATATTTTCAAGTCAGGATAAAATGTGGTTTTACGAAAGATTTGTAAACGGTAGCATTGCCATGCATCAGCTGCCTGTGGGTTCACGCTGTATGTAGATTACCTGCCAAGCTTTCCGACTGCAATGTCTAATTTAGAAGACTTACTGCGACAAAAAAATCTCAGCTGAGCAATACTTAATTCTTCGTGCATTATATCAGAAGATGTGCATGCACTGGTTCCATTATCATATTTATATACTCTGTTCAATGGATGATAAATCATACCAAAAACAGTTGGCCAATTAGGGAATGAAGCTAAAAATACTCTCCTCTCATCATTCAATGCAACACAAGGAGAACATACTTTTTAGATTATACATTAACTTGATCCTGCATCTTCAATTATATGAAACATATTCCAGTTTGGAATTAGTCCAGTTATCACAATGTTAATTCAACATCCAATACACAAGTTGGAAATTTATTCCATGTATTTATTATTCTCCATTAAAAACAAGACCTGACATTTGACCTTCAATTTCTTTGTAAAATTCACACGTTATTTATCTATTTGAATGTAAACAGATTATTTACAGAGAACTCAAATGGGTTAAATTCATGACAATCAAAAATAAACTGCTGATAATGCAGCTGTAGCTTCGGAAAAGAGAAACAGGGTTAACCTTTTAAACTGAAGATCCTTTGTCAGAACTAAGAAAAATAATCTTGGAGGGCTGAAAAGGAATGCATCTACAAATAGGGGAGATCAGGGATATTGTTGGTTTATGCTGCTGGATGCAGTAATCTGTTTGATGGGTTAATGAGAACAGTTAGTGTGGGAAATAGCACAATTAACCAATCTTAACCAGTGAGATGAGGGAAGATGGCAGAAATAAAATAAAACCCAAGGCAGGCAAATGCTCCAAAATTCAAATCTTATGGGAATGCTAAAGGTGACCACATGGTAATAGAGAAAAAAAACAACTGACAGATGAATCAACCAGCACGCGTTACCAGAAGCTGCTGAATTCTAAGATTAAGTTGAAAAGCTGCAACATGACCAAGCAGGTAAAATGCTATTTCACAAGCTCTCATTGGGGGTCATTATAACTGTGCAAAAGGCCACAGAGAGGTCAGATTAGTGGAAGTTTTGCCAGGCAAATCATTTCAAGAAAGGGCACTCAGACCTTCTTGCTCTAGGAATTAGGTGCGATAACATATATCCATGCTGAAGATCAACTAAGGAAATGGAATTTGCTAAAGTCACAAAGGCATCACAGATGTAAGTGGGAAGGTTCTAGAACAGTGGTCTTCAAACACTGCCCTCCCCAAACTCACATTCCACCTTAAGCAATCCCTATCCCATAAGTGCTCTGTGATTAGTAAGGGTGGTATGTGAGTGGAAAGAAAAAAGTTTGAAAACCACTGTTTTAATCGTCCCTCAATGACTCGTTATGTGCACGGTTTCAGAACTCCAAAGGAAATGGGCCAATGACAATTTTTCTCAAGCCAAATATTTCAGTCACAATTGGGTCTGGAGCAGTGGTTCTCAACCTTCCCACTTATATACCACCTTCAGTAATCCCTTACTTCTCCTTCTTTGGCTTGGCTTCGCGGACGAAGATTTATGGAGGGGGTAAAATGTCCACGTCAGCTGCAGGCTCGTTGGTGGCTGACAAGTCCGATGCGGGACAGGCAGACACGGTTGCAGCGGTTGCAGGGGAAAATTGGTTGGTTGGGGTTGGGTGTTGGGTTTTTCCTCCTTTGCCTTTTGTCAGTGAGGTGGGCTCTGCGGTCTTCTTCAAAGGAGGTTGCTGCCCGCCAAACTGTGAGGCGCCAAGATGCACGGTTTGAGGCGATATCAGCCCACTGGCGGTGGTCAATGTGGCAGGCACCAAGAGATTTCTTTAGGCAGTCCTTGTACCTTTTCTTTGGTGCACCTCTGTCACGGTGGCCAGTGGAGAGCTCGCCATATAACACGATCTTTGGAAGGCGATGGTCCTCCATTCTGGAGACGTGACCCACCCAGCGCAGCTGGATCTTCAGCAGCGTGGACTCGATGCTGTTGACCTCTGCCGTCTCGAGTACTTCGACGTTAGGGATGAAAGCGCTCCAATGAATGTTGAGGATGGAGCGGAGAAAACGCTGGTGGAAGCGTTCTAGGAGCCGTAGGTGATGCCGGTAGAGGACCCATGATTCGGAGCCGAACAGGAGTGTGGGTATGACAACGGCTCTGTATACGCTTATCTTTGTGAGGTTTTTCAGTTGGTAGTTTTTCCAGACTCTTTTGTGTAGTCTTCCAAAGGCGCTATTTGCCTTGGCGAGTCTGTTGTCTATCTCGTTGTCGATCCTTGTATCTGATGAAATGGTGCAGCCGAGATAGATAACTGGTTGACCGTTTTGAGTTTTGTGTGCCCGATGGAGATGTGGGGGGGCTGGTAGTCATGGTGGGGAGCTGGCTGATGGAGGACCTCAGTTTTCTTAAGGCTGACTTCCAGGCCAAACATTTTGGCAGTTTCCGCAAAACAGGACATCAAGCGCTGAAGAGCTGGCTCTGAATGAGCAACTAAAGCGGTATCATCGGCAAAGAGTAGTTCACGGACAAGTTTCTCTTGTGTATTGGTGTGAGCTTGCAGGCGCCTCAGATTGAAGAGACTGCCATCCATGCGGTACTGGACACTAATGGCATAGGGATTGCTTAAAGTGGAATTGAAAACCACTGGCCTATACTATGCATTGATTGTTTGGAGTCAGAGAGGGGAAATATAAAAGGGATAGTTAACATCCAAGAAAGTGAAGGGTAATGAAATTCAAGAACCACTGTTTTTAAATCTTTGATGTCTGAAAGTAATCTGTTATCGCACCAAATTTGTTGAAGATAAAAAGGAATAGCAATTGTGATTGTTTTAAGATAAAGATAAAATGAATCCCATATTGCTGCAGAGATGAACGAAGAGCATGAACTGTTAAAGTCACGCTCCTGTCAAGATACAAAAGGTACAACCAAGTCACACAGTACAATTCAAACAGATTTTATTTAACGGGAATGGGCAGACTGTAGTGTTGGGTAGACAAGGTCACCTCACCAAGACTGTTTGGTCTCATTCAAAGAATATAGTCACAGGGTACAATATTGAAGGCATTTTCCTGCATACAAATTGGACAACATTTCTTTGAAGGTATTGCTGCAGTTTATGTTTTACATTTTGCATATCCTCTTCCTAAAGACAGGGAAATTATTTGTTGTTGGTCATTTAATCTCATGTACCAATTATAATTAAGAACATCCTTCTGATATACAAAAAAAAATCAACACAAGTCTGAAAGGGTGGCTCACAGTACACATCAGTATCTGTTCTCTGCCTTCCTGACTTCTGGCTTCCTATTTACACATTTCAATGGCTAGTTTCATACTAATTTTAAATTGTTGAAGTTGACAATTCAAAGCCATTCAGGGACTGAGTGGTGCTGGATGCTTATTGCAACCTTTAGATCGTGTCTAATAGGTAGTCAGTTAGCATTATTGTGTTAGAGATCAGGCATTAGGATATGGAAGAAGTGAGAATTGATTCCTGTCTGGAATGTCCTTTGTTACTCTCTCTCTCCCAGCTTATTGGCAAAGTCTGTGTGATGGTTTCTTCATCGTAATTCCCATAACTAGATATTCTATTGCAAATACTCTACAGCACATGTGAAAGAAGAAATGATGCACAAGGCATAACACTGATCACCTAGATTTTAACCAAAAATTATTATTATTTGTTTTTTTAAATGAACATCTTAGTCTCTCGAAACAGACAGGAATGAAAATATTTTAAAATTATTATAATTCAGAAGTAAAAAGTCTAATGTGAATTTATTTAGAAGGAGCCAGTCAAAATTTAATCAGATCAACTCCAAGTCCAAATACATTTCAACCCTGAGGCCCCATATACATACTGTCAATTAGCTGCGTGCTCCAAGACAGAGGAAGTCAAAAGTGGTCAATGCAAAACTGGAGATGTGAGTTTTTATTCATTTTGTGTGGGTCAGTGAAGGGATTCATTTCCAAACTCTACAACAACAGTAAGTTGCCTTAGATTATATCTTGAGCATCATAAAACATTCCAAGGAACTTGGTGGGAGTATTCTTAGTTTGGCACGGAGGCACAAGGTGATATTGTAGTAGATGGCTTAAAACCAGTTTTAATTGAATCTTAAGGGAGGAAAGAGAGAAGAATAGCAATAAATAAAAGAATTCCTGACTGCAAGGCCTCAGTAAAAAAGGATTTATAAACTAGGACAAGATTTTTTAAATAAAATATGGAAAGTTTGGAAATAATATACACTGCCATTCATAATGGTTGGGACAAAAACACTTTTTAACCTTTATTTGCCCTTGTGCTCCACAATTTAAAATTTTTATGCCAACATTTCACATGTAATTAATGTGTACATACCAGATTTTATTCAAGGTTATTTTTATACATTTTGGTTTTACCATGTACAAATTACAGCACCTTTTTCTTTATCCCTTTCATTACAATGGACCCTAATGTTTGGGACATTTGGCTTCACAGGTGTTTGCGATTACTCAGCTATGTTTAATTGCTTCCTTGATGCAGGCATACGAAAGCTAGGCTTGCATCACTTTTGTATCAGTAGTTGCCATTTTTTCAACATCAGGACCAGAGTAGTGCCAATGAAAGTCAAAGATGCTGTTATGAGGATGAAAAATAAGAATAAAGCAGTAAGAAACATTGCCCAAAACTCAGGATGACCAAAATCTACAGTTCGGAACATCTAAGAAGAAAGAGCGTACTGGTGAGCTCAGTAATCGCAAAGGGACTGACATTCCAAGGAAGACTCCACTGCAGATGACAGAAGAATTCTCAACAAAATGAAGAAATATCCCCAAACAGATGCCCGACAGATCAGAAACACCCTTCAGGTGGCAGGTGTGAACACAGTATGTCAATAACTAATGACTGCAAAAGACTCAAAAATATAGAGTTGATACTGCAAGATGAAAAGCACTAGTCAGCCACAGAAAGGATGACCAGATTATAGTTTGCCAAAAAGTATTTAAAAGAGCCTGCAGAAAAAAGATCTTTTTGACAGACGAGACCAAAATTAACCTTAATCGGAAGGATGGCAAGAGTAAAATGTGAAGGCATAAAGGACCGGCCCAAGATCCAAAGCATATCACTTTGCTATAGTTTGCACCTTGCAGTGTTGTCTGTATTTCTGTTCATGAAGTCTTCTGCAGACAGTCGTCATTGTCACATCCACACCTGTCTCCTGAAGAGTACTTTTGATCTGTCTGACATACGTTTGGGTATTTTTCATCATTATGAGAATTCTTTTGTCATCAGCAATGGAGATCTTCCTTGTCATACCAATCCCTTTGCAATTAATGAGCTAATCAATACCTCTTTCTCCTTAAAGTTGTTCAAAATAGTTGATGTTGCCAATCCTAAGGTTTGGGTGATGTCTCTTATTGATTTATTCTTGTTTTTCAACCTCAATGGATTCTTTGGCTTTTATTGACACAGCTCTGGTCCTCTTTGAAACATGGCAATGATAGACTCCAAAGGATATCAATAGCTTAGAATTAAGACTAGCTCTCTCATACCTGCAACAATTAAACATACTCAAGTTCTCAGACACCTGGAAGCCAAATGTTCCAGTATGATGATGCTCTGAAATGGGGGGGACTATGTTGAAAAAGAGCTGTAATTTCTACATGGTCAAACTGGAGTGTATACAAATAACCTTTATGCACTTTTTAATTACATGTGAACCGCTTGATTACAAATTTAAAACTGGAGCACAGGGGCAAATAAAGGAAAAAAATGTATCTGTCCCAAACAATGCGTGTAACATCACAGGCTGAGCTAACAACCCTCTGGAGTTTATTTTTGTCCTGAGAGTTAGCACCTCCATACCAGGCAGTGATGCAGCCAGCCAGAATGCTCTCCGTGGTACACTTGTAGAAATTTTCGAGTTTTCTGTGACATACCGAATCTCGTCAGAAACTTTACAAAGTATTTTCACAAATTAAAACACAAAGCATTTGCACAAATCCACCTCACAAATTAATGGTCCAAATCACAAAAGAACCAGTATAGAAAGAAAATACAAACTACAATGCTGTCTTAAAATAATTTTGTATTTTCCAAATATGATTGACCATCTCTGCATGTAATGAATAATTTTAAAAATGCTTAGCTTTGAGAAATAGATTGAAATACTGATATTATTGTCACCTTTTCATTTCTCCACTGAATTTGCAACCCACTAAGTGTGCACAGAGCCATCTGTTCACACCTTCATTAAGATTTCTTGATGAGATTCGTACCTTCTGGATTCTAACATTTAAAAGTCATATGGTGTATAGCATCAACTGTAATAAAACACATCCAATGCACAACTGTTAAAGATTCAGTAATTTGTTGCTAATTGTATGTCTTTTTTAAAAACGTTGAAACTGCTGCCATAGGGCAATGCTCATTATGCAATACAACTCCTATAATGGAACTCACACCTGTAACTAAGTACAAATTAGCTCACTGAACTCCATCTTGATAGTTGTGCTCTGTTCAGGTCTTTGCGAGAAACAAATCTAAAGTTCTGACTTGCATCAGATGAAATACTGACTTACAAGGCACATAAAAAAAGGCATTGAAAAGTTGGGGGGTGGGGGAAAGACGAGAACAATGCTGGTCTTAGAATATGTGATGTGAGCATCTGCTGCTCCGCCTTCTTTTTTCTACTTCACTGCTCCTCCCGTTTCATCTCTTGCTGTCAATTGCAGAGTTAAAGAGTAATACTTCACAGCTCGCTAAATCAGGGCCTGGCTTAGCTGGTTGTCACAAGTATTTGGTGACCAATATTCATTCTGCCTTCCAGTAATTCTCAGAAATGTTTGCAAAGAAAACAGCTATGTGGTAAATTTGAATCTATTTTGGAGCTCAGCAATATTGGGTGCAACAGTGTCCTCAGATCCTGGAGGAGTTTCAGCCACCACCTCTAATTTAGAAGTAAAACTGCTACCATAATATTAACACTAATCTTGTGCTAGTATTAATTTTGGCATATCAATGTGAGGAAAAATGCCCAATCATCTCTGCTTATTTTTATTTATGTCTGGGAAATTAATACTATAGAAGAATTTAGACCAGACATCTTAATATTGTGGGACAATCTGGATATTAGGATTATCTAATGCTGCAGTCAAAGTTCTGTTCCAACAACCTATCCCAATTTTCCACACTCACGAACTTAGGGTAGCCAGAATACAGAGAAAGTTTGCAATGTAATAGTATAGTGTGAGTTGAAACATTATTTTCACATTACACAATGGTTACAAACTAATAAACGCTTATTAATTTATCAAAGGAACAGCAATGGAAAATTCACCACAATGGTATATTAAAAATACTAGATTTTATTAAACCATAACATAACATTTCTTACTCACTTCTAAACTTAGCTCTAACTTTAAACCCATTATGCGCAAATGTAAATGTGTGTATTCAAACCATTACAATTTAAACTTGATTATGAAAAAGTCACTTTTAAGAGTCCCTAATATCTTATTGACTTCAGGATCTTTTAAAACATAGTTCAGAAGTAATTATGAAGCACTTAAAAATATGACATTTTCAGATTTCTTTCAACTCAAGATACCTTTGATGAATTGTCTTTCAAAGGGATATTCTTTAAACAGGATGAGCATCTTCTGGGCACAAATGAGAAATGGTCTTATTTAAAAGCCACTTATGTTGTATCTCCTGCCTTTCCAGGAAGTCAAGTTTTCTTAAGAGTCACAATTTCCTTCCACGATGAGGCCGTACTCTTTATTTTCAAAAGAGCAGTTGGAAAGTGGTTTCCCTTTTGAAGGCCATTTATTTTCTATTTCCCTTTTATTAGGAGTAACATATAACAGCTCTTATTTTGGTCACTGTAATTCAACCCTATCTTTCACAAGGTTCCAACACCTGAGGATGTTACAGGGACTTGACTTCTGAACTGATCCAAAAATGTCTGAATTTGATAATATATTTCTCCAAATCATGTGACATTTACATTATCAATGAGGTCAGTCTCAATTTTTGGAAACCAGACGCTGGAATCTTTAACAGTTTTAGTTTCATTTCTGAAACACCTCTCGTCTTTTCCAAAACCACTCCATATCCATAATAACCTCTGACATCATCTCTGTTCCCAGAGGCATAAGTAGTTTTACAATGCCAGAAAGTCTAATAAACCTGTTTTGTTTAAACCAATGGCCTCCCTCAGCATTTCTTCTTGAGTACGTCAATACTTCTGTTTTTAATAAAGCAAACACTCCATTGTTCTTGAATAATTAATATCCACTTCAGTTCCATTAGCTGTCTTTCTGGATGCCACATCTCCAAAAATTAACACTTTTCTTATTGCAACGGTATTTCTGCAGATGTGCTGTGACCTGTATATAACCCTGTACCAGTCCACAATTCCCTCACGAGAAATACATTTAACTCTATAACATACTTTACCAAGACATTTTTCCATGAAATATAGCTTAACATTGACCCAAATACCAATATTAATGCAGATCCATTACAAGGCCAAGTGGAATGAAACAAGAAAGTCAACAGATACAATACACACATGCTGGATAAACTCAGCAGGCCCTGCAGCATTCATAGGTGGGAAAGATAATGCACTCCATAATGTTTGGGACAAAGACACTTTATAAAATTTGTCATCAAAAAATTCACATGGAATTAAAGTGCACATTCCAGATTATGTTGACCAATAAAAACCTTAAAAAAAACTAAACCCTTCCTATCTTGTAACCCTCTATTTTTCTTTCCTATATGTGCCTGTTTAAGAGTCTCTTAAATGCCTCTATTGCTCCAGCCTCCACCATCACTCCAGCAATGCATTTCAGGCACCCAAAATTCTGTGTTTAAAAAAAAATTTGCCCCTGACATCTCCCCTAAATCTTCCTCTCTCCACTTGGCTCAGATGTCCTCTGGTATTTGCTATTCCCTTCCTGGAGGGGAAACACAGGTCCTGGCCGTCTACCTTATCTAGGCCTTTCATAATCTTGCAGACCTCTCATCCCTCTTTGCTCCAAAGCCCTAGCTCTGCTAACCTTGCCTCACAAGACATGTTCTCAAATCCAGGTAGCATCCTGGTAAATCTCCTCTGCACTTTCTCTTTAGCTTCCACATCCTTCCTCTAATGAGGTGACCAGAACGGAATATAATATTCCAAGTGTGATCTCACCAGAGATTTATTGAGCTGCAACATCACCTCATGACTCTTGAACTCAATTCCATTGGCAATCTTGAGAAATTATGGATTTGGACACCAATGTCCCTCTGTTCTCTCATATTATTAAGATTCTTACCATTAACCATTTACTCTGGCTTTAACTTTGACCTTCTAAAGTGCATCACCTCACATTTATCTAGATTGAATTCCAACTGCCACTTTTCTGCACCATCTATATCCTGTTGCAACCTACAATAACCGTTAGCACTACTCACAACACCTCCAACCTTCAAATCATCTACAAACTTACTGACCCATTCTTAATGCTCCCAAGTCGACCTTACTCCACAATGAAATGCAAAACTTGTTCTGAATACAAGAAAGATTAGGCACGTGAGCCATTAAAACCTGCTCCACTGTTCAACAACATCATCTTTTCCTATCTTGATATCATCTGATTTCTACAACTTCATTTTCACTCCAACATCATATATCTTCTTTGCCAATCCTCAGAATGCAGTTATAGGAATTCTCTATAACTATAGGACAAGCCTATAGTCCTATTATTCAATCCCTCACTTAACTTCTGGGCCTCATTCCTTGATCCTGAACCACAAAATGTCTTTTACCCTCCCAGTCTCAACAGAACCTGATTCAAGGTACAAATTCTAATAATTTCCTCTCCCCACATCACCCCCACAGAGTAAAGCAATTTTTAATTCGACCAAAATAGGCATTTATATTGAAGTAAGAAAGTTTACCGTACATTTTGAAGTACTGGACCAAACACCATGTTCCACAGCCACGCTAACCTGAAAAATGCAAGACGCATCACCAACATCCTAAGCGCCCCAGATCCCATTGAATTCACTGTATTACACAAGGTTGACAAGTGCTTAGCACCAATTTTAGCATTCTTTGAGCAAACAACCAACATTAAAATGGCAAAATGTAGAGTGCAAACTGATTGCACAGCCCAAAACCACCTAAAGGCCTTTATTTGGAAAGGCCAAAATTCATATCGAGCTGTGCGATAAACATATCTTCAGACATTTATTGAACATCATTCCCACTAAAATTGCAGTTCTCAGAAATAGTATATAAAGGCAGCACTTTAATTGAAAGGTTAAGAAGTGATCCTTTGCCCAGACAATGTGGAAAAATCATATAGGTTGGTTAAGTGTGAAGGGAATATCAATCACTAAGATTTCTTTGTGAAAGGTGGCTCTATTTCCTGCTGGAATTAAGATCATATAGGAAAGAGTGATTTTTTAAAAAAACATTGCTTTGTTAGATTCAAGGTCAAAATGATATCCTGCCTTCTAAGTTGAATGTAACAATTGCATCTGAATTAATCCAATTAGATACTGACAATAACAACTATATAATTTGTCGAATCAAGAAATCAGAACTTGTAAAAGACCAATTAGAAATACTCAATTACATTTTATTGGTTTTATCATATGGTCTCATAAAAATTATTCACTCTGTTGATTATTGTTCAATGTTCTGCAGTAATTTAGAATAGACCATTTGGATTAAAGTTGTGAAAATATACTGTATTAAAAATGGATTATAGTTTTTTTTTGCTGATTAGCAGCAGTGATCCTTTAAAGGAAATGTTAACAATTAAACACCATACCAAAACTACTATGACGTTAAGTGGGACCTTGCTTGCTGGGTCATAACTGCAAATCTTTGAGAGTTAATGCTTTTTATTACAGATTTTAATCCACAGGGTTTTTATAAAGCACAACAGAACTGTCAAAATGTCAATTTAATTAATCTGAGGATTGTCTGGATACACACTGCACAAATTTGATGTTGCAGACTTCAAACATGCAGAGTTTCAAAATTAACTATGAATAATTTATCTAAACAGCAACCATCACTTAGTAATGTGGAAAATGAAGGGAATGCAGTTTGATAGAGCACCATCCCTCACTAAGAATTAAATAATAATGACGTAATTGTGCATGCATTAAATAAACAGCATTTATCTTCTTTGTATGTGGATTTGACATTGAAGAATATTATCTGCTTTTAAAGCTTCTGTTAAACAAACTTGAAATTCATACTTGTTACAATCCTCCCTGATATTAATAAGCAGTTTATAGAAAAAAAATCAAATGATTGTTTGCATAGTTTTACTGCTATATCTGACTGTTGCTTTCATATACATTATCTGCTGAGTTGGGTTTTTAAATTTACAATCACACTCACGAATATTAAAAGTGCATGGTGGAAGTTATAAAATTAAATTGCTGTTACTTCATTATAACTTTACAAAACAAGTATTTTTCTGAAATATCCAAATATATAATCTCAAGATACAAATTAAATTATGTTAGTGCCTTGCATTTTCCTGCAAAAAGGTTCATAAAACTGGACTGAGAAACAACTAAATCACAGCAGTAAAGCTGGAAGTGATAAAGACTGCAAGACATGTTTTGGAGAATGAGAAGGAGAGTTCATGTCAAATACACAAGGGTGAGCTGTCTTCAGAACAATAACTTGCAGTTACACTGCAGCTCTAATCTTTTGAAACATTCCAAGGCACTCCTGTTATACGTGACAACAAAGTCAAGATTCAAAATTCAATTTATTGTCATAGTAATAAAACAGTGTCCTATTGTGTGAAATTCTTTTTTGTCTGCTGCAAGGCAAACAGATTTGCCACTGGCAAGAATTGCCTAAGTACTCTTACATTTCTTAGTCATACTTAGTCAGAAAGAGAGGAGCAAAAGAGAGTTCCCCTATGGTCAGTGTCCATAGCTGCACTTCCGCAGCCACCCAGAGTCCAGTCCAAACCATTGGCAACCTGAGCTCCAGATCAAAACCTCCAACACAATCAGTGCCCTCGGCACCTCCTCGCATCCTGGTTCTGATACCTGGTACTCTTCTCGCCAGTTCGAACTTGGCTCCAGCAGTCCTCAGCCCAGCAGGAGTCTCCCGACAGCCATCTCCAGCAGCCTACAGCTTCTGTGGGTTCCTCGCCTCAGTCGCTAGCATCCCTCTGCATGCACTGGTCCCTCAGCTGCAGATCCCCCTCACTAGTCTGCCTCTGTAGTCACAGTCCTTGGGTAATCCCTTCCGCTTCTCCTTCTCAGACTGGGGGGGGGGGGGGGGGGTGGCGATCTTCCTGTCCTCTGGTGCCCTGCTCCAGTCCTCCCCTTCCCCAGAGTCTGTAGCCCCTTGTGGCTGCTGCTGATTGATAGGCGCCGCCATCTTGGCACAGACCCTAAGGTCACAGGATCTCAAATGAAACCACCATCAGCTCCGTCACCAGGCCATTCCAAGCCCGTACAGAGCCAACAGCAGTCGACTGCATGGCAGGACTCTGCAGGAGAGCTGCATTCCGCTCCCTATGGGTCTGCACCAGCTGCAGCGACTTGGGCCGTGCTGCCATTTTGCATCAAGTCAGACCAAGAGAAAGCAGTAACAAGTTAAGGATAGGCTTTAAGAAATATTTCAGAGTAGGAAAAAAAAGTACTCATTCATAAGGAGTTTGAAGAGATTCGGTACGTCACCAAAGACTTGCAAATTTCTGCAGGTGTACAGTGGTGAGAATTCAGATTGGTATGGAGGTGTTAATACACAAGTCAGGAAAAGACTACAGAGAGTTGGGAACTCAGCTAGCGCCATCATGGGCATCAGTCTTCACTCCATGAAGGACATCTACAAAAAGCAGAGTACCAAGAAAGCAGCTTCTATCCTCAAGGACCCTCACCTCCAGGGCCATGCCCTTTCCCACTGCTTCCCCTCTGCCATCAGATTTCTGAATGGACAATAAACTTCCTGACTTTTCTCCTCTTTGGCACCTATTTATTTTCTTTTAAATTTATCGCGACTTTGAACCTGTGAAGTTGCAAACCAATGAATTTTGTGACTTGATCATGATAATAATTTTTGATCTTGAGGTGCGAGAAGGAATATCTGTGATGATGCTCAAAATAGCTTAAAAGGACAACCATTCTGATGAAGGGTTTTAGGTCTGAAATGTCAACGTCGATTGCTTTCAGTGGATGCTGCCTGACCTCCAGCACTTTGTGGTTGAAGTAATTAGAGGATCAGACTGCAGATATTCAGAAGGTACACAAGTAAATTTATAGATGCTACAGGCTTTAAAAAATTGGAGGTGGTGTGCAGGTTGAATGAAGAGGAGAAAGTCATACACAAAGGAAGGATTTTGCAAAAGGCACGGATGACATAAATGTTAATTAAAGTCAGCAAGCTAATGGGCAAATTAGATTTGCAGCAAAAGCACAAAGCAAGGAAAACTCACCCAGTTTTGGGTTTTTATTTCATTCACTGGGTCTGCGGACTTTAAATGTCTTTATTCTTTCTACAGTAAGTACAATGTTTTGGAAGATCATATTTACACAATGAGATGGGAGGCATACAGGAGACCATTGGAAGAGCGAGGCTTTGAACCAACCAACTCATGGGTGAAGGTTGAGGATCAAGTTTAACACAGTGAAGGTTGCAGTCATTTGCGACTTTGATAAGGTCTATTTCACTATTGCGACAAGAGAGGAAACCAAATTCAAATGCACTGTATTTTTAGAAAGATGGCTGTGAAGGAGACAACACACTCCAAGTCAGCAAATGGTAGTAGGAAGGTGGTATTTTACAAATATGAATGGGTCAAGAGCATGATGGTGGCGGGTCTGAAAATGGAGAGATGGAGCAGCTGTGGAAAAGCTAAGAGTTGAGATAAATCAGCAAATGGACTCCGAGTCAAGTGAACAGCAGCTGCATCTCATGAACTGAAACAGTGGACTGGTTCATTTTAGATACGAGGGGGAAGCGGCAGAAACAAACAAAAAAATTTGTGACAATGTCTATGAGCCCTTCATACTTCATGTAATGAAGAGTGGCTTGCAAGCTATTTTGTGACAAAGGAGAGGGTAAGGCATTCCCAAATAATGCTCAAAAATGGTTAAGTATGGAGCAGAACAGCAATAATCACAAAACCATAAAGCTACTCCCAAATGGCTCAAGTAGAGATAATATTCCTGCTGTCAGTCTGCTGAAAGCCTTTTTGACTACATTATGATTTTCTTTTTTATATTAACTCTGCATCCATGCCCACATTCCTGATTGTTTTGTCCCACACTTGAAAACTGATGCCTTGATCACCCGGTAGTCAACACAAGTTAGAACAAAGGCAGCATGGAGATTTACAGCGAAAACAACAGAACTGAATGAAGCACGTGCTTTGCTTTGTCCATTTGAAGAGTAATGTAGATTTTCTACCTGGTGAAGACCTTCTTGAAGCAATAAGCAAATGAAAAGGCGTCTGTGATGTCACCTGCTATAGCCAAGAATGACCCCCATACGGCCAGTGATAGCCCTCCTTTAAGATGTTGAAGCTAAAGCATGCAGAAGAGATCAATTTATAGCTTTTTTGCTCAAATAAAGAGAACTTACAGAGTACCCTGGGTAGAGAAGGGAGGAGTAAAATTTAAATAGAGAACACTGGGAGTACCCAGCGTTCATGGAAAGAGAGAATGTTTTGGGTCAATGATGCAGTATCTTTAACATTATCTCTAATGTTTGTTTTTAAAAAAAATTGAGATGGCAGTTTCTCATTTCATTAATTGGTTAAGAACTTGATAAAAAGCTAATCTTGGACCATGATCCATTCGAATGCCTAAATTCAAAATAGGAAAACTCCAGATGGACAGGCATTGTCAGTAAATCTTTAGGAAGCACATCCTTTTGAAAGTGTGAAGTTGGGTTGCCAGTGATGTCAATGAATACATCCAAGGTAAAAGCAAATAAATAATATTGCACTGAGAATCTCTGGATAAAGCATATTCTTGCAGCCATTCACAATACATCTGGTCAGCACTGTCTCAACTGCATGGAGTCCATCATAAATCTTGTCAAGCTTCTGCTGCAGCACTTAACTGCCCAATACTAAATTATTTCCTTGTTACTGGTGTCACTATGGAGGTCCACCATTTAAAGAATAAATGACATAGCAGGATAATGCTTTATGACATTCTTGGTAATTTTAAGAAAATAATTGCACTTAACACATGGCAGAAGACAAGAAAATGGACTGGGTTGTCAGCTTCCAACTCTTCCGCACCATTTAAATGAGACAGGGTGAAGAAGCGACAGCTATTTGCTTTTCCTATTGGACTTGAGAAGGTAAATCTAGGGTACAAGAGTGTGTTTCACACTTACTGCTTCTCTTCTCATCAGTTGTTCTTGAGAAATGAACAAATGAGTTATAAACATACAAATTATATATTTTTGCTTTAATACCATTTTTGCTATTGAGGGAGTACAGCGTAGATTCACAAGGTTAGTTCCCAGAATGGCAGGATTGACGTATGCCAAAAACTGGATAAACTGGAGTTGTATACGTTGGATTTTAGAAGGATGAGGGGAGATAGGATTGAGGTATATAAGATTAAGGGATTGGACACCATCGAAACTGAATACATGTTCCTGATGTTGGGGGGAGACTAAGACAGAGGCCATAGTTTCAGAATACAGGGAAGGCCCTCTAGGACAGAGATGAGAAAACAATTATTTTACTCAGAGTTGTTGGTCTAGAGTGGAGTAGAGGCGGATTCTCTGGATAAGTTCAAGAGGGAGCTAGACAAGGTTCTCGTGGACACGGAAATTAAAAGTTATAGGGAGAAAGCAGGGACAGGATACTGACAGTGAAACATTAGCCATAATCTAAATGAATGGCGGTGCTGGCTCAGTGGCCTCCTCCAGCACCTGTTGTCTATAAGTACATGCCCTCGATTTATGATTAACTAATCTTAATGCATTTTGGGCTGCAATTCCTCCTGTCTTAACAGAATTTGTCAACGTGACAATACTCAACTTCATCAGTACTTATTCTGTGCAACCATTAAAATTATTCAAAATGCCCTAGCAATTTTGAAGATTGCATCTCTCCAAATAAAAGTCACTTCAAGTTATAACTTGCAATTACTCAGTAAATATAATGATTGATGCAAACAATCCTCCTCAACAGGGACAAAACACGTGTTATTGCCCAAATGTTATCTTGGGAAATGCATGGCACGTTTTCAAAGGACCAAAACAAACCATGTTTTCAGAAGATTGGAATCAACAGCATGTCTCCATGTTTGCTGATCACCCAAAAAAAAAACAAGATCATTGTGATGTGTTGGGAAAAAATGCAAGAGGAGTGATTTTCTGACAGTAATAATCTGTTTGCAAACAGATCCAATCTCTCTATGGACAATGCCATCACCACCACCCTCTATCAGCCCCTCACCCACCTGGAAAATAAGGACTCGTATGCTGTTTATCAAACTTCAGTTCGGCAACCAATACAATCATACCTCAGTACCTCATAAGGAAGCTGAGCCTGTTGGGTCTAAACACCACCCTCTGCAATTGGATTGTTGACTTCCTTTCGGGGAGATCTCAATCAGTCCGGATTGGTAACAGCACTTCGAGCACCATCACACCACCTCACTGAGTACGCCCACCACACCCCCCGCTTTCTATGGCTGCATGCTTAGCCCACTGTTGTTCACTCTGCTGGCCTACGACTGTGCAGCTAAACACAGCTTGAACCACATCAAGTTCGCTGATGACACAATTGTGGTGGGCCTTATTAGTACGAATGAGTCAGCATACAGAGATGAGGTGCAGTCACTAACAGGCTGGTCACAGCCAACAGCCTGTAACTGAAGGTTATTGACTTCAGGAGGGCCTGGGGGACCACACTGCTGACTGTTGATGGCTCGACTTTTGAGGTTGTCAAGAGTATCAAGTTCCTTGAAGTGCATATGGGGGAGAATCTCACCTGGTCCCTTTACACCAGCTCCATAGCCAAGAAAACCCAGCAGCACCTCTACTTCCTGCAAAGGTTGAGGAAAGTTTATCTCCCACCCTCCATCCTCACTACATTCTACAGAGGATGTATTGAGAGCATCCTGTGCAACTGCATTACTGCCTGGTTTGAAAACTGTACCTCCGCAGACTGCAAGTCTCTGCAGAGGAGAGTGAAATCAACGTAGAAGATCATTAGGGGCTCTCTTCCTACCATGAAGGACATCGACAACAGTTTATGCAGGTGAAAGGCAATAAATATTGTGAAAGAATCCATACACCCCTCAAGTAAACTGTTCTCCCTTTTGCCATCTGGTAGTAGGCACCGTAGCACACTGGTCTTTGCGTTCAGATTGGACAAGTTTTTTTTTCCCCCAAGCCAACAGGCTCCTGAATTCCTAGAACATATGTAGATAGTATACCATGGACTTTTAATGTGTACATCTAAATAATTCAATTTGTTTTACTTCGATTCTAACATATTTTTGCAAATATGCTCTGTGGTCCTGGAGAAATGCTCTCGTCTTTAGCATGCGAGCATGGTATGAATGATAAATGAAGGTGACTTCACTGTTCCTGCTTTCAAGACATCTGAAGTTCACTTTGCTTACTCTTCCCCTTGGCAGCAATGCCATAGATAACTCCAAACTCAAGTCTCTCAATCGGAGGGCTCAAAAGAGATATTCAAAGCCTTTTCTTCGAGTTGACAATAAAATGTCTGTCTGCTAGCTCTTTTTTACAAAAGAACATTATGCAAAGAATAACCTGGAGAAAAGAGCCTCACTCTCTGTTAACAATGTTTCTGGCTATCCAGTTAATATCAAGATCAATAGAGGACTACAAATTCTACCCCCGATTCTTCCTCACTGAGGACTAGAATTGAATTTCTATCTTCAAGCCCTACTCTCTGCCGTATAAATGGCATCATTCTGGAGTCAAATAGCATGTGCACAAGTCCCAATAAGGACATTTGGAAGAGATACAAAACTAAGATAGCTGCAGACTAGACCAGTGCCTCTCAAGTGACATAATTCATGCAACAATTAATGAGGTTTTGTGGAAATGATGACTAGAAATATGCACACAACTTCATTGGGTTGGAAGCTCCCACAGCTGGCACCTTGAAATGCAAAGCCACTACTACCACAGATCTACAAAGAATAGCATGATGGTGCACAATTATTGCTGCAGTTTCACAGGTTCAATGACTTCCAACCTGCTGGGTAAAAACAGACTTCGCTGCATCTGTTTTCAATTATTTCTCTCCAGCGTTTCACTTGGTGAGTGCCCTCAATAGGTACCTGAATTAGAAATGTAATCATTAATAAAGTAATATTTCATTATTTCAGATACCCATGTATTTCGAGAGGGAGATTTGATAGAGATATACAAATTTATGAGGGTATAGACAAGGAAAATGCCTGCTTGCATTTACCCTATCTGGTTAAGGGAGATACAAAACAGAGGACATGGGTTAAGGGCGAAAGGGGAAAGTTTGAGGGAAACTTCTTCACACAGAGTCATGGGACTGTGGAACAAGTTGCCAGCTGAAGGGGTGAATGTGGACTTGGTTTTAACATTTAACAAAAATTAGGACAGGTACTTGGATGGAAGAGGTATGGAGGGCTATGGACTGGTGCAGATCAGTGGGACTAGGCAGAATTCGAGTTCAGCTCAGACAAGAAGGACTGGTTATATGGTTCTAAGAGTTAGGACTAAATGATGGATTCTTAAGCTCTGGAATGCAACCAGAGTGTTTACATTGAAACTAATGGGAAATGTCATGCCACTTTATGAATTTTAACTCAATGAAACATTAGTCAAAAGAGTCACACAGCAAAAAAGAAAGCCATTCAGCCTAACATATCCATCAGCATTCATCTCATCTTTTTAAGCACGCCCCCCCTCTCTTTCGCAGGTACTAACAAACCTCCAGGTGAAAAAGTCCCTTAGATCCCCTATAATTATTCTACCCTATTCCTTTCCCTGTAGTGGCTGCTAAACACAGAAACACCACTAGACTCGGTGGGGTTTCCAGTAAAATTGCTTATTTGAATTTTGCCATGCCCCTTTAAGGCCAACGGGACTTCTGCCCCGTGGAACGGTGACTTCATCACGTGGCCCAGGGCGCAAGCAGTGGCCTAAGCCATGAGGCAGTGAGTGAGCCCTGACGGCGCCATCTTCTGCAGCTGCCCCGTCAGCGTGGCAGTACAAACAGGGCCAGTTCGTTCACAGATGTTCGCCGCCACACAACCCCCCCTCCCACAGAACCGGCTTACGCATCCCGCCGCTTAGGTGGTCAGCCCCTGCATTTGGGTAGTGCCGTTTACACAGGGTGGCTCAAATCCACATGCACCGGCTTTAACCGGTCGATAGTGAAAAGTTCGTCCCTGCCGCCAATGTCCAGAGTAAAGGTTTTGCCCGATCACTGGAGGACCTCGTACAGGCCCTCATACAAGCATTGCAAGGGAGCCAGGTGCAGGCCACTCTGGACGAAAACTAACTCCGCTGAGTCCAGCCCTTTGGGGACGTTCACTGGGTGCATGCCGTGGTGGGCTGGCGGTGGGAGAGTCAACTAGGTGAGCTTGCTGCGGGTCAGCGAGGAGCGCAAGGGTCTCACCTTCAGGCCCGGCGGCTGTTCTGAGAAATTCCCCTGGCAGCGACAGTGGTGTGCCATAGGTGAGTTCTGCGGATGAGACTTGGAGGTCTTCTTTCGGAGCCATTCGGATGCCAAGCACGATCAGGCCTCGTGCGAGTCTCAAGGGTGGATGGGGCAACAGGATTAATTCTGCACCAGTGTCCACCAGGAAACACCGACCGTTGGTTCTGTCTAACATGTAGAGAAGGCTATTTGTGTGGCCAGCTGTTTCCCTGGTATGAGCAGGGTTTGAGGCTTGCAAGCTTGTGCTCCCCAGCATTGGTGATAGAAACACCAAGTCAACTGGTGCTCCTCAATCTTCTGTCTGGGGGCAGGCTGTAGTCGGCTAGGTGAAGGCAGGCGACCTGGTTCATGGTTGTCTTGTTCTCTCTCTTCATCCGCCACAGCACGTCGGCTTGGGCTGCAACCTTCCTGGGGTCAGAGAAGTCCTCGTCCGCGAGCAGGAGCTGGATGTCCTCCAGAATTTGTTAGAGGAAGGCTTAATCAAACATCAAGCAGAGTTTATGACCTTCTGCCAGTCCAAGCATCTCATCGATCAATGCGGACGGGGCTCGGTCCCCCAGGCCATCAAGGTGCATCAGCCTGGCTGCTTATTGCCAACGGGTAAACCATCGGGTGCTGAAGAGGAGGGTTTTGAGGGTGATGTACTTGCCATCCTCGGGGGGGGGGGGGAAATCGTGAATCAGGTTGTCCACTCTTCATCGAGGACACTCACCACGTGGTAAAATATGGTGGAGTCTGAGGTGATCTGTCAGAGTCAAAACTGAGCATCCCCGTGTGCGGGGCCAGTGGGTCCAGAAGGGAGGGAGCTTCACTGAAACGGCACTGATTGCTGAAGAGACCATGATTGGAGACTAGATATCGTCTGGGCTCATCGGGGTCACCAATGTAGCGGCGACTACACACAGAAACACCACTAGACTTGGTGGGGTTTTCAGTAGAACTGTTTATTTGAATTTTGCACGCGTCCATTTAAGGCCAATGGGAGTTCCGCCCCGCGCAGTGGTGGTTATCATGTGGCCCAAGGCGCGAGCAGTAGCCTAAGCCACAAGGCAGTGAGTGAGCCCTGACGACATCATCTTCTGCAGATGCCCCGCCAGCACAGCAGTACAAACAGGGCCAGTTTGCTCCAAATCCCTTCAATTTTATGTACCTCTATCATGTCCCCATATTAACCTTTCTGCTCCCGGGAGTGGAGGAGTGGGGGGGAAAGAGAATACAGCTTCTTCTACGTGAAATGTTCTATCCAAAACAACATGCTTAGTCTCCTGCTCTGCTCTCTGTTCACTCATGATAGCATAGCCAAGTTCAGGATCAATGTAATTGACAAATTCCCTGACAACACCGCCATAATGGAAAATGAGTCAGAATACAGGAAGGAGATCAAGAATTTGGTTAGGTCATGCCAGAATGTAAATCTTGCTCTTAATATCAGTAAGACTATAGTGACTTCCTTCCTATTCACTTATATAGTTGCTTGGAGGCAAAGTTAGGGGTTTGTCTGCAATGCATTTTCAATCATTTCCAGTATAAGTTTAGTTGTATTTAAATCTTTCATTGTTAACACGCAAAACTTGTTATCTTCTTTTCTGATATTATATGTAGTAGATTCTTAACAAAAAAACATTCATGTAAAAACAAGGCCTAAACGATGTTCAAATGATACTCAACGATTCTAAAACATGGCAAGACATTCAATAGAAATTGTCAACCCCGAACTTACCCTTCTTCTGGTTTTCAACTACCGATACTGGCTGTAGAACTTACTGGCTGACATGCCATCCCCGGCTGACACTGCCGCCGCCGGGCCAAGTCAATCACACATCCGCCGGCACACTCCATGGCCGCCACCGGGCCAACCACACATGCACATCCACACTCTGGCTCCATAACTGTGCCACCCCTAGAGCATGTGCTGATGCAAAGAGGCCTACAGGCCCCATAGGATATTACCGATGCCAGTGCCGACTGGTAAGTAATGAATCTGATGGGTCTTACAAAGACCAGGGAACTTACTTTGATTTTAGGAAGGAGAGGCCTACATTGATGGAAAGAGATGCAGAGGTTAGTTCCTGGAAGTCTATATTTCAGAAGACCTCTCCTGAAGCCAACACATCAATGAAAATGCGAAGAAGGCACTTTCTAATAAGTTTGAGGAGATTTGGCAAGTCATTGAATGCTTCATTAGATTGCTATAGGTGCACTCTAAACTGTATACTAACAGGTTGCATAACAACCTGGGAATTCCCATAAATGCAGAAGGTTCCAGAAGGCAGCTAACATAACCAAGCCCATCATGGGCTCAAAACTTCCATCCACTGAAGACATCTCAGAGAGGAGCTGCCTCAAGGAAGCAGCCAACATTTTAAAGGATCCCCATCAGCCTGATCATAACCTCTTCTCACTGCTACCTTCGGGAAGAAGGTACAGAAACCAGAGGACCAGCAATTTAAGGTTCAAGAATGGTTCTTTCCTTCCCCCCCCCTTAAAAAAAAATCGCTATCAGGTTCTTGAACCTCCTTTGTCACTCTAAGTGGACTGCACTGATAATACAAATGACTGTCTGGTCTGCGTTAATGTTACTTTTTTTACTCGTACTATGGTAGCTGTGAATATTTATTATCTACCTTTTTTATTTATAGTTTTAATTTTAATGCATACAATTGCATTTGTTTTTCCATTAAGTACCTTTCAGCTTTAACAAGTAAGAATTTCAGTCCACATATACATGTACTTTGCACAATGTATATGACAATAAATACAGATGCTTAACCTTTTATCCAGAATCGTCAGAACCTTGTTTAGAATCATTTTGAAATGGCGGTCCCTTTAAGCAAATGCGATGTTTATTTTAAAAATGCACAAAACAGGGCACGGGGTATTTAAATGAATTTACATAAATAAAGACCATATTAACACTAGCATGTTTTTTTCTATTTTCAAAATAAAATCGGTTCAGATATTGCAGACATCTCAATCAGTGCAAATGCAGTAAACGCACATCACAGCTCAAACATTGCATCAGAATGAACTCTTTTTAATGACTTCTTCCAGTGTTGTCTGTTTAATTGAAAGAGGTTTCTCTCTAAGCAGTCTCTCTTTAATTGAATAAACAGCCATAATCTCACGATCATGATGAATGAATGTTGTTCAATCCCACCGATTAAATAATCACACATTTTAACCAATGGGGATTTTTTACACTATGTACACAATGTCTTCATCCTTATCACTACTCTCCTCATGCTTATCGGTATGCAACATCATTTCAATTTCTCCATCACTCAAGGAACACACGATGGGCGCGTCATTGTCAATGTTCAGCATTTCCTCGCTGTCAGCTGCCTTTAACATGTTTACATTTTCTGCTGCAACATATTTGTCATGGACAATGAGGTTAGCGATCATTCTCCTTTCGTTACTGACACGAAAACCTTCAAAGTTTTCACCTATAGGTTCATTTTCAAACACTGTTGATGGCCAAAGTCTATACCAAGCATGTTTTAATGTTGCTTCAGTTACATTTCTCCATGCCTTAACAAGTGAATAAATTACATCCTTTCTCATGAAAGTTTTCAAGCAGTCTTTTTTTTAAATATTTTATTTAAAATCAACACATGACAATTTATAGACACACCCAAAATATATCATAACATAGTTATATATTGAATTGGATTGCTTCACAAGACACTCAAAGATACCCCCACCAAAATAAAATTCTTAAAAAAAACCTCATTTTAAGGGAAGACTTCACTGGCCTGGAGGACTCGAAGGATTTATAATTTTAATCCCATTGTTCAAGAATACGGGCTCGAAATCAGTAAATATACAGAATATTTACCCCTCAAATTGTATGTACTTTTTTGTAATGGAATACAGCTTTGAACATCCGTACGCCATCTTCCTAATGCTAATGAAACATCTGATTTCCAAGTAACAGCAATACATTTCCTTGATATTACCAAAACTAATTTAAGAAATTTCAATTGAAAATCTGATAAATTTAGGAGATATATTCTCAAAATTTCCCATCAACAATAATTCAGGATTTAATGGGAAAACAACACCTGAAACCTGTTGTAAAAACTTGCTAATGGAAATCCAAAGCTTTAACCTTTGAACAAGACAGGGGAAGACACGTGATGGAGTAGTGGCCGGTAGGGGAATACCAGCCCTCTCCAGAAAAGAAGAAATAAAGTGAAGAAAATACAAAGTTCAAGAAAGATAAAACATAACAAATAAAAGATAAAGCTGTGGAGAAAAGAAAGAAAATGGCACCCAAGAAGGAAAAGGTAAAACAACGGGAAAAAAAGAAAAGGCGCCGGAAGAGAAAGGAGAAGGCATTACCTGCATGAAGAAACAGGAAGCCGTCGTGGAGAAGAGAGCCCATTCTCCAAGGTTGGTGATGACCCCCGCAGAGTCGTGACCCCACCCCCAACCGCTGGATGCAAAAGTGGCTCTCTGAGCCAAACAAAACTGTGTAACTGTGCTTACTAAGAAGGAGAACACCGACGGGAGGGGGCTCAGCTGAGGAGCGGGCAAACACAATGTGACCAGACTAGGGATGCCCGACACCAAGGCTCTCAGCTGGAAGAGGAAAGCAACAGGAAAGGGAGTGAAAGGAAAGAGCAGCAGCAGGAGGCCCAACAGATGAGTAGCCTAGAAGAAGAGGACCAACAGTAAGAAGCCAAGCAAGAAGAAGCCCAGCAAAGTGATACAAGCAACTCATCAGGAAAGTCAGAAGAGACACAGATACAAGGAAGAGAAGACACAAACACAGGTGCAGACACAGAAAAAGAGGAAGAAGAAGACCAAGATCTGCACAGAGAAATAGAAGGTAAAACAGATGGATAAAGTTTTTTTTCAAGAACAAATGAAAGCATTAAAAGAATAGTTGACATTAGAATATAGTGAAATGAAAAGTACAGAAGAAAAAGTGAATAGAATAAAACTGGTCATGACAGAAATAGGGAAAAGATTAGAAAATGTGGAAGAATGAGAAACGGCTGTAGAAATGGAAATGAATGACTTAAGAAAAGTGGAAGAAAGTGACAAAAAAATTAAAGAGTCACAAGAGTTGATAGCTCAGCAAATTGATATGATGGAAAATTATAGTAGGCAAAACAACATAAAAATAGTGGGCCTAAAGGAAGATGAAGAAGGCACAGATATGAAGTAATTTATAAAAGAATGGATCCCTAAGGTCCTGGGAATGACAGAAATACAGGATGGAATGGAAATAGAAAGGGTACACAGAACACTAGCCCTGAAACCACAGACACATCAAAAACCAAGATCCGTTTTAGTAAATTTTTTGAGATATTTTCTCTTTGGCTTGGCTTCGCGGACGAAGATTTATGGAGGGGGTAAATGTCCACGTCAGCTGCAGGCTCGTTTGTGGCTGACAAGTCCGATGCGGGACAGGCAAACACGGTTGCAGCGGTTGCAAGGGAAAATTGGTGGGTTGGGGTTGGGTTTTTCCTCTTTTGTCTTTTGTCAGTGAGGTGGGCTCTGCGGTCTTCTTCAAAGGAGGTTGCTGCCCGCCGAACTGTGAGGCACCAAGATGCACGGTTTGAGGCGATATCAGCCCACTGGCGGTGGTCAATGTGGCAGGCACCAAGAGATTTCTTTAGGCAATCCTTGTACCTCTTTTTTGGTGCACCTCTGTCACGGTGGCCAGTGGAGAGCTCGCCATATAACACGATCTTGGGACGGCGATGGTCCTCCATTCTGGAGACGTGACCTACCCAGCGCAGTTTTTGAGATATACGACAAGAGAAAATATACTGGAGTGCGGAAGGAATAAAATTAGAGAAGACAAAAAATCAGTGGTATACAAGGGTCAAAAATTTTTTACGCGGATACAAGTTTTGAACTCTTAAAGAGGAAGGAGTTTAATGCAGCAAAATCGATCCTATGGAAAAAAGGTTACACATTTATGTAAAAACATCCAGCTGTGCTTAAAATATTTATCCCTGGGGAGCAAAACAGATTGTTCTCGGATCCAGAGGAAGCTCAAGAATTTGCAGAATGCCTGCAGGAGAGATGAAGAGATGTAACAAGAATGAAGAACGGCGATAATATATATATATATATATATTTATATATATATATAAATATATATATATATATATATATATATATATATATATATATATATATATATATATTTATATATATTTAAATATATATTTATTTATATATATATATATATATTTATATATATATATTTATATATATTTATATTTATATATATATTTATATATATTTATATTTATATATATATATATATTTTTATATATATATATTTATATTTATATATATATATATATTTATATATATATATTTATATTTATATATATATTTATATATATATATATATATATATATATATATATATATATTTATATATATATATTTATATATATATATTTATATATATATATTTATATATATATTTATATATATATATTTATATATATATTTATATATATATATATATTTATATATATTTATATATATATATTTATATTTATATATATATATATATATATTTATATATATATATATTTATATATATATATTTATATATATATATATTTATATATATCTCTCTATTTATTTATTTATTTATTTATTTCAAAAAATTTATATATATATCTCTCTCTGTTTATTTATTTATTTATTTTTAAAATTTATATATATATATATACATATAGACATCTCTATTTATTTATTTATTTATCTCTAAAAATTTATATATATATATACATATACATACATCTATTTATTTATTTATTTAAAAAAAATTTACATATATATATATAAATATATATATTAATTGGATTAGTTATATATATATATATATATATATAAATATATAAATATATAAATTAATTGGATTATATATATATATAGAGGGGGTTTTTACCCCCTCCATAAATCTTCGTCCGCGAAGCCAAGCCAAAGAAAAAAGATATATATATATAACTAAAGAAGGGAAAGAAAAGGGAAGAAAGGAAGGGGAAAAAAACGAGGGTGAACTTCATTATATGTGTACAAAAAAAGTCTTTTCTGGGGGGGGTTGGTTGGGAGAGAATAACCGTCACTGCGAAATCATTTGACGCTTGCAAGTGGGTTTGCAATCCAAATGGAGAGGGGTGTTGTGGTTGCCCAGCAAGGGATAAGGGGCAACTCAGAGGGGGGGGGGGACATTTGGGGCTAGGGGAATATTGGATGGGGGAGTTGTTGAAGTATTTAATGTTTTAAATGTGTTGTCATACATTGAGTTTAAAAAGGGAAAACTGAGAGATGAAAATGGGGAAAAGGGGGATGGTGAGGAAGTGGAAGTGAGGTGTAAACAGGGTATGAGATGGCCATGTTGAATTATATGACTATAAATACTAATGTAATACATAACCAAATTAAACAGAAGAGGCTATTAAATTTACTGAAAAAAGAAAAATAGACATAGCATTTGTGCAGGAAACACATCTAACTGAAGTGGAACATAATAAATTAAGGAGAGATTGGGTAGGGCACGTAGCGGCAGCATCATATAATTCAAAAGCTAGAGGTGTAGCTAAATTAATTAATAAAAATGTACCAATCAAAATAGAGAAGGAAATAATAGATCCAGCAGGGAGGTATGTAATGATAAACTGTCAGATATATTCAGAATTTTGGAATTTGCTAAATATATATGCACATAATGAAGAGGATCAAAACTTTATGCAAGATATCTTTTTGAAGATTGTAGATACGCAGGGGAATATATTGATAGGAGGGGACTTTAACCTTAATTTGGATTCAAAGATGGATAAAACTGGACAAAAGACTAGCAGAAATAACAAAGCAGCCAAATTTATGGTTAAATCAATGCAGGAAATGCAACTTTTGGATATATAGAGGAGACAACACCCAAAGGAGAAGGAATACTCATATTATTCGAGTAGACATAAACCATACTCAAGGATTGATATGTTTTTGTTGTCTGCCCATATTCAAGGGAGAGTTAGGAAAACTGAATACAAAGCGAGATTGCTATCTGATCATTCACCCCTGTTATTAGCAATAGAACTGGAGGACATCCCACCAAAAATATATAGATGGAGATTAAACTCCATGCTACTTAAAAGGCAGGAATTTAGAGAGTTTATTGAACGCCAAATTAAAATGTACTTTGAAATAAATACAGAATCAGTGAAAGACAGATTTATATTATGGGATGTAATGAAAGCTTTCATTAGAGGGCAGATAAGAAGTTATGTAACTAAGATGAAAAAGGATTACAATCAGGAAATAAAACAGTTGGAAAGGGAGATAGCAAGTACAGAAAAGGAACTACCAACAAGAGATGATATAACAAAAAGAGAATTGGCAGACAAAAAAATTAAATACGAAACATTACAAACGTACAAGGTGGAGAAGAACATAATGAAAATAAAGCAAAAGTATTATGAACAAGGAGAAAAAACACAAAAAATATTAGCCTGGCAACTTAAAAAAGAACAAGCTAAAAGAAGTGTATTGGCATCAAAGGAAAAAGACAAACAAATTACATATAATCCAATAGAGATTAATGAGAACTTTAAGGAATTTTATGAACAATTATACCAAACTGAGAACGAGGGGAAAGATGATAAAGTAGAAGGGTTTTGAGCTAAAATTGAACTGCCGAAATTGCAAGAAGAGGAACAAAACAAACTGATAAAACCATTTGAAATAGAGGAAGTACAGAAAAAGCTGCCAAACAATAAAACGCCTGGAGAGGATGGATTCCCAATAGAATTTTATAAAACATTTAAAGAGTTATAAATTCCTCCTCTCCTGGAAGTAATGAACCAGATAGAAGAAACATAAAACTTGCCAGATTCATTTAAGACAGCAATAATTACACTAATACCAAAGATGGGGAAGGATCAACTAACAACAGCATCATATAGACCAATATCTCTACTTAATTCAGATTATAAGATAATAGCAAAATTATTAGCAAACAGATTGGCCGACTGTGTACCAAAAATAGTAAAACAAGATCAAACTGGATTTATTAAGAAAAGACGAACAGTGGATAATGTCTGTAAATTTATTAATCTAATTCATGCAGTTCTAGAAAATAAGAAGCCAACAGTGGCTGTTGCTTTAGATGCTGAAAAAGCCTTTGACAGGGTAGAATGGAATTATTTATTCAAAGTATTACAGAGGTTCAATCTACCAGAAAAATATATTAATTGGATTAAAACATTATATAATGGACCATTGACGAAGGTAACAGTAAATGGATATGTATCGAACCAATTTAAATTAAGTAGGTCAACTAGGCGGGGATGTCCACTATCTCCCTCACTGTTCGCTTTAGCAATAGAACCATTGGCAGAACTGATAAGAACAGAAAATAAAATAAAAGAGATAAAAATAAAGGAGAAGGTGTATAAAATCAGTTTACTTGCAGATGACATCATAGTATACTTAACAGAACCATAAATATCAATAAAAGAACTACATAAGAAATTGAAGGAATATGGAGAAAATCGGGGTACAAGATCAACACAAATAAAAGTGAAGTGATGCCAATGAGTAATGCGGATTATACAGAATTTAAAAAAGAATCACCATTTAAATGGCAAACACAAGCAATCTGATACCTCGGTATTAGGTTAGATAATAATTTAAGCCACTTGTACAAATTAAATTATCAGCCACTAATAAAGAAATTGGAGGAAGACTTAGAACATTGGAAAGAATTACCGCTAACTTTGATAGGGAGGGTAAATTGCATTAAAATGAATGTCTTCCCAAGGATACAATACTTATTTCAATCATTACCATTTCCCTTAACAGAGAAATTATTTAATGAACTAAAGAAAATAAAAAGGAAATTTTTATGAAAAGGGTGGAAACCGAGGATAGCGTTAGATAAATTAACAGAGAGGTACAACCAAGGTGGTTTGCAGTTACTAAACTTTAAAAATTATTATAGAGCTGCACAATTAAGGTATTTATCAGATTTTTATCAGACAAGGGAAAAACCAGATTGGACTAAGATAGAGCTAGATAAAATAGGGGAGAAGGTACCGGAACATGTACTTTATAAGTGGGATGAAAAGCAGGTACAATATAAAAGCTCACCATTATTGCATCATTTACTCAATATATGGAAGAAGATTCACTTAGAAAGAAAAAAAACAAATGACCAAATACCAAAATTATTATTGACACAAAACCAACTAATCCCTTTCACAATAGATAACCTTTCCTTTCGAGAATGGGAGAGAAAAGGAATTTAAAGAATAGAAAATTGTTTTTTGGGAAATAATTTATTAACATTTGAACAAACGAAGTACAAATATGGAATAACTCATGGTACAATGTTTGTATACCATCAACTGAAAGCTTACTTAAAGGATAAATTGGGAAAGAGACTGAGATTACCAGAAGGAAGCAGCTTTGAATACGTGATGACAGACACAATGATAATTAAAAGATTTATCATGAACATGTACATCAAGCTGCAAGAGAAGGAAAATTATGAAATAAGCTATAAACCCGAAAAGTGGGAAAAATATTTAAACATAAAGATAAAAAATGAAACATGGGAAAAGTTATTCTCTGTAACTATGAAGAATATAATAAACACAAGGTTACGCATGATACAGTATAATTGGTTACACAGGTTATATATCACGCTCCAAAAGTTAAAAAAATGGGATCCAACATCATCAGATATATGTTTTCACTGTAAAGAGGAATTGGGATCAACTGTACATGCAATTTAGGGATGTGAGAAAGTGAAAAAGTTTTGGGAAGATCTAAATCAGGTATTAAATAAAATCACAAAAAGCAACATACCAAAAAATCCAGAGATCTTTCTTCTAAGTAATATAAGAAGAATTACCAGTCTTGGTAATATCAATTGTGACAAATAGTCATCTATAACCATTCAACTTGCAATGATTCAGATGTATCTAATTTTTCATAAAATTCCTTAAAAGTTTCATTTATTTATTTTTTGAAAATTTTATTTATTAAATCAAAATGCATATGTTAAACATACAATTAATGAATAAAACTTAAAAGGCACAAAATACATACATTATTTTTTTAATTTATCCCTTCAAAACCCCCACCCCCTTCCCTAACCAAACCCCTCTAATCTACAGAAAGAAAAAAATGAAAAAAATAAATAAAGAATAAAGATCACGTAACACAAAAATTCATCAGTTAATTACCATGGTTTGTAACAACACCTCTAATGTGTGGAAAAGGGATTTAATAATTCAATCCCATATAATCCAAATACGGGCTCCAAGTTTTACAAAAAAATGAAATAATTCTTGTGTAAATTATGTTATCTTTTCCAATGGAATACAAGATCTCATCTCCACATGCCATCTCTGAACTCAAATCAATATCATTTTTCAAAGTAATTGCCAAACATTTTCTAGTCACAGCTAATGCCAATCTCAAAAAAGCGATTTGAAATCTAAAATCAATTCTAAACTCTTCCTCGTAATATTACCCAACAAAAGCACCACATGATCTAATAAAAATTTCACTTTCAAAAAAACTTCTTAAGTTTATTCCAAAAAGGTTTCACTGTATCACATGACCAAGTGGAAAAGAACCTACCTCCTTACGACATCTAAAACATAAATCTGAAAAAATAAAATGATATTTCCTTAATTTTTACAGAGTTGTACATAATTTATGAATAAAATTATAATGAACTAATTGATACCTTACATTTACAATTTTAGTCATCCAATCATCATGAGAAATACATATGCCCAAATCTTTCTCCCATTTCAATCTATATTTATGAATATCTGGCTTAAGCATTTTCTTCTATAATAAAGCATATATCTCAGATATAAATCCTTTCTTTTCCAATCTTTTTATTATTATTATAATTTATAAACACATACAGTTCAAAGAGATATGAAAAATATATAGTAAATAACAAATTAATACAGAGATATTAAACAATAATATAGCAGAATAAAAATATATCATAAAAAATTTTTTTAGATCTCTAAAAAAAATGATATAATTAATAAAAATATATAAAAAAGAGAGAAAAAAACCCCAAAAAGGAAAAACAAATCTGAATTAAAAACTTTAAAAAAACCTACCGATATAGCTAAATCACGCCGATCACTCCGATCTCATCTAACAGCCCAATTATCATACATAATCATAAAAAGAAAACAGAGCCAGATCAACTCACCACAAATGAAAATATTGAATAAATGGTCGCCAGGTTAACTCAAACTTAGAAGGGGATTCATAGACAGAGTTTCTAATTTTCTCTAAATTTAAACATAGTATAGTTTGGGTAAACCATTGGAAAACAGTGGGAGGATTAACCTCTTTCCAATTCAATAGTATAGATCTTCTAGCCATTAGTGTAAGAAAAGCAATCATACGATCCGCAGGAAGAGATAAATAAGTCAAATCTATCATAGGTAATCCAAAAATTGCAGTAATGGGATGTGGTTGTAACTCAATATTCAAAACAGTAGATATAATGGAATAAATTTCCTTCCAATAATTCTGTAAAGAGGGACAGGACCAAAACATATGTGTAAGGGAAGCTATTTCCAATTGACATTTATCACATATAGGATCGATATGAAAATAAAAACGATGGAGTTTATCTTTAGACATATGAGCTCTATGAACAACTTTAAACTGTATCAGTGAATGTTTTGCACATAGAGGAGTTTACCAGTCGCAGAATTTTATTCCAATTTTCATTGGAAATATGAAGGTTGAGTTCTCTTTCCCAATCATTTTTAAACTTTCCAAAAGTCCCAGAATTTATTTTTGTAATTATATTATATAATTTAGATATCACACCTTTTGGAGGGAATTTTGAATATAGTATATCCCCTACAGTCGTAGTCTCCCGATTGGGAAAAGAGGGTAAAGTCGAAACTAAGAAACTCCTAATCTGCAAATATCGAAAGAAATGAGATCTAGGTAAATCATATTTCATGGATAATTGTTCAAATGACATGAAAGAGTTATCCAAGAATAAATCCGAAAAGCATGTTATACCTTTAACTTTCCAGAGTAAATAAGCTTGATCAATTAGAGAGGGATGAAAAAAGAAATTTAGTACAATAGGGGTTTCCAAGATAAAATGACTTAGGCCAAAAAATCTCCGGAATTGAAACCATTTACGTAGTGTATGTTTAACCATTGGATTATCAATTAGTTTATATAGTTTAGTAAGAGTAAAAGGGAGAGCAGCTCCCAAAATAGAACTAATTGAGAAATTTTGTACCAGTTTAATTTCTAAATTTACCCAATGGGGATTTAGAGATAATTCTGAATAATTCAACCAATACCTTAAGTAACTAATATTAATTGCCCAATAATAAATTCTAAAGTTGGGTAATGCCAATCCTCCCTCCAGTTTAGATTTCTGTAAATATTTTTTTCCCAATCTAGGATTCTTGTTTTGCCAGATATATGAAGACAATTTAGAATCGACCTTATCAAAAAAAGATTTAGGGACAAAAATAGGTATAGCTTGGAATATATATAAAAATTTAGGTAAGATCATCATCTTAATAGCATTAATTCGGCCTATCATAGATAGGGATAATGGTGACCAATTGGTAAGTAAACTACCGATCAGGTCCAATAGAGGGAAAAAATTAGTCCTAAACAAATCTTTGTTTTTTAGTAATCTTAATCCCTAAATATATAAAATAGTCTCTAGCTATTTTAAAAGGCAAACTATCATAAATAGGAACCCATCCATTAAAAGGGAATAATTCACTTTTATTTAAGTTCAGTTTATATCCCGAAAAATTACTAAATTGGGCTAATAAAGATAAAACTGCAGGAATAGAATTTTCAGGATTGGAAATACTAGCATATAGTGATACTTTATGAATATCCCTGCAACGAATAATACCGGTAATATTGGGTGCTTCTCTGATAGCAATTGCCAAAGGTTCTAAAGCTAAGTTAAATAATAAAGGGCTAAGGGGGCACCCTTGCCTATCTCAGATATAAATCCCGTCTTACCAACCTCAGTAAGCAAATTTCAAGCTTAGATCATCTAGGTAACTATAAGTACTTCCAAAATTATCCAACAATAAGGCTTTAATTTGATAATAAGAAGTGTATTTGAGGATGTATCATATTTTGCTTTCATTCTTTGAAAAAAATATCCTGCTTCATAACAATCTTGCACTAATTTAATAACCTTTTGATCCCATAACTTCAAGTGTAAAGGGGAAAAGCTTATTTTGATACAAAGGAGTTTTACCTGAAATCTTGCCTTGAGTACCTATGACTTCATTTTTTTTTTTAAAAATACCTTAAATCCATTGTGTTTCAAAACAGGTAAATTGTAATTACTCAATATTTTAGGATTCCATCTATAAATAAACTGATCCATCTCCTTCTCACCAATCTGAGATAATTCAATATTCGCCCATATCAAAGGTTTATCTACTTCAAAGAATAGACCGAAAAAAAAACGTGGAATTCGAGGAAAACTATTTATTTTAATACAATTAACTCATCCTATTAATGTAATCGATAAATCTTTCCATCGATCAAATCATATTTAATTTTAGACAATAAAGGCAAATAACTCGATTATTTGACTATAATTACAATCTACCTTAACACCGAAATACTTAATCCGATTTGACCATTTAAATTTCACAATATGCCTGCACAAAGAGTAATCCGTTTGAGTAATGGCATAATCTTACTCTTTTCCCAATTAATTTTATAACTGGATACCTCACCATACTGTTTCAATCTATCATGCAACTTCCTCAAAGAATTCTGAGGTTCTGTTAAATATATCAAAACATCATCTGCAAACAAATTGATATTAAATTCATCAGATTTCATCTTAATACCTTTAATATTATCTTCTCTAATCACCTAAACCAAAGGTTCAATAGCTAATGCAAATAGAGCTAGTGTCAAAGGGCAGCCTTTACTGGTCGATGTGGTCAACTTAAGAGGTGAAGATAACGGTCCATTTGTCACGACTTTAAGCAGTAGGACTTCTATTTAAAGCTTTAATCCAACCAATAAAAAAAAAAAGGGGCCAAATTTAAATTTCTCCAAAAATTAAATTTAAAAAATCCACTTTAATCTATCAAAGGCCTTTTCTGCATCCAACGAAATAACCATTGGTAGGTTAGATTCCTCCAGACAAACATAAAGGAAATGAACTTCACAATATTATCTGCCGAATAATGATTTTTAATAAAACCCACCTGATCCAAATGAATTAAATCTGGTAAATATTTACCTATTAGCCAGAACCTTCAACACAATTTTGTAATCAACATTTAATAAAGAAATAGGTCTACAAGAACCTGCTTTCAATGGGTCCCAATCTTTCTTAAGAATAACTGTAATAATTGCTTAATAAAATGAATCTAGAAAAGAATGAACCTCTGTTGCCTGCTTCAATACATCCATCAATAAAGGAATTAATAAATCCTGAAATTCTTTATAAAATTCAGAAGTAAGACCATCATCCCCTGGAGACTTCCCACTAGGCAGAAATCGAAGTTCATCTATTACTTATTTAGCAGTAAAAGAAGCATCCAAATCCCCACTATCCTTATCACTTTAAAAAAAGGTAAATCCAAATCAGATTTTAGCCTCATCCTCCAATACATCAGAAGTATACAATTTTGAAACACGCCATTAATTTCCTGAAGTTTACATGAAATCGGTGAATCATATCTAATACCATTTATTGTTCTAGAAGCTTGCCCTGTTTTTAACTGCCAAGCTAATACTTTGTGCACTCTTTCCCCCAATTCATCGTACTTTTGTTTGGCTCTCTGTAGTAATTTCTCAAAGTCATAAGTTTGTAACGAATTATATCGTAACTTCATGTTAACTAAAAATACATTCTTAGTTTCCATAAAATTTCGCTGTAAATCCTTTCTAAAATCTCTATCTCCTCCTCATATCTACTTACTTCAGCTACATGTTATTTCTTAATTTTAGCCATATAACTAATAATTGGTCCACTCAAATAAGCTTTTAAAGCATCCAATAAAACAAATTTACTATCAATTGAATCCATATTTATTTTCAAAAAAGCTGTATTTGATCCCTTATAAAATTACAAAATTCGACATTTCACAAGAAATTTAATCTCCAATGATAAACATTATCAATTCTCTCTGAGCCAGTACATGTTATTAATAACAAAGAATGATCAGACAAAATCCTACTCTTCTAATCAGCCTTAAATACCCTGCCTTCTAATTGTGCTGATACTAAAAATTGAAATGAATCAAACAAAAAATCTTTCTCTTTAGGATTTAACCTTCTCCATATATCTACTTAATTCATATCTTTCATTAACGCCATCAATTGTTTAGCCATTTTAGTCCTAACTACTGCATCAATTGTTTAGCCATTTTAGTCCTAACTACTGATTTTGGAGATTTATCTAATAATGGATCCAAACAACAATTAAAATTACCTCCTACCATAATTTTTTCATATGCCTGATTTAAATTAAGAAAAGAATCCAACATAAATTCCTCAACATTTATATTAGGAGCATAAATATTCATTAAAGTTGAACACTCAGAAAAAAATTACAATTAACAATCAAAAGTCTACCAATGGACTCAATAACAGATTCCAATTTAAAAGATAACTTTTTAATTAATCAAAATAGCTACTCCTCTTACTTCTGAATTAAATGAAGACTGTCTCTTGCAAAAAGCAACATCAACCTTCAATTTTTTTTAATGTATGCCAACATTCTTTCTATTAATCAGATTATTAAGCCCATTAACAGTAAAAGTAGCAAAATTTAAATTAGCCATCATTACAAAACGTTTCAAAAACTACCTCACCACACATGGCGAAGCACCTCCCCAAGGCAATCAAAAGGACCAAAAGATCTCAATGAAAAAAAACCTCAAAAAATCTAAAGACAAATACTACCCCCCTCAATTTACAGGAGTGACCAATGCCACAAAGTGGCCAACGACTTCATAAGGATCAGTAGCCAAACCACCATCCCAAAACAGAACAAAAAATAATAATAATGAACAAATCATTTCAAATATTATGTTTCCTCCAAATCTCTACTGACTTGATCATCATCAATATCAATCAACTACTGAGAATCCTTCTCTCACCTTTCATTCTTCCTCTTCGGAACTAGAACAGGCTGTTGAAGAAACCTTTCTTGAATTTCCACCTGTTTATTATCCAGTAGAGAATTAGTGAATGTAAAAGCTTCAGCATCAAGACAAAAACTGGGATTGAAAGTTTCCATAAAAAAACTAAGTATAGCAGGATGTCAGAAAGCAAATTTATATCCTTTCTTTCACAAAACAGCTTTAGCTGAATTAAATTCTTTATGATGTTTAGTAACAGCTTGATTCAAATCAGCATAAAAAAACCTATTATTTTTAACTACCAAAGGGCCTTGATTGCTTCTTGCATTTTGAACAGCGACTCTTAAGAACAATTCTCTATCTTGAAAGTGTAAACATCAGAATAGAACATGGAGCTTGATCTGGAAGAGGCTTTCTTCTTATGGTTATATGATCTCTATCCAATCCCAGACCATTCAGAAAATATTCTTTCCCAAAAACTTCAGAGATCCACTTCTGAAAAAAATTGAACCGGATCCGGACCTTCAAAATCTTCCGGGAGACCAACAATTTTTACATTATTCCTTCGATTTGATTCTCCAAGGCATCAATTTTCTTCAATAAATCAATTCTCTCAATTTCCCAACCAGTAAATGAATCCTCCATCTGACCCATCTTATCTTTACATTGCTCCACATCCTTACAATCATGAAAATCCTCTTCAATCTTCTTAATCTTGCACTTTATCCACCACTTTCAGACACTTTGCCACATCCAACTTAATAGAAGATATTTCCCCCTTCATGTGAACAAGTTTTTCATTCACTGATGAAAAATCTTGACCCATCTGAATTGCCAAATTTTCAATCTGTTTAGATACATCAATTTGTAAAGTTTGATCTGAATACTGATGGTCAGATTTAAACTTTGTTTCATTTATTTTCTTCTGGTTTAAATGTCACTTCATTATTATTTTGTGGTATTGCATTAATCATTCTACAATTCTGTTCAGCTTTGATTAGCCTATAATATCATTTTCTTTGTATACAAGTCAACATTGTATTATATTGTAATTTCTTACTAGTTAAATATCCATTTATTCTCTGATGATGATTTTTCAATTTCTTTTTCCAATACTGTTATTTCTTTTTCTAATTTATCTTTATCTTTCATATAGACCTTTTTAAATTTTTGAAGTGTATCTTGTAATTAGTCCTTGTAAGTAAGTTTTTAACGTATTCCAAATAATATTGATCTTCTATTGAATGTAAATTTGTATCACAAAACAATTTTATATGTTGTCTTGTAAAAGTACAAAAATCTTCCCTTTTCAATAAACAATTTAATATCCACCTATATACTGACAGTTGCTTTTCAAATTCCAATTCAATCAACAATAGAGAATGATCAGGTAATATTTTTGTTTTATCCTCAATATTCAAAACTCTGGTTTTGAGCAAAAAGCAAAATATCAATTCTAGAATATGTATCAAATCTATTAGAATAAAAAGAATAATCAATTTCTAGGATGTATCCTTCTCCATATATCGATTAGGTTTAAATCCTTCATTAAATATAACAAAGCTTTTGCTGCCTGAGATTTAACTATTGTTCTTGATGATTTATCTAATAAAGGATCGAAACAAAAATTAAAATCTCCTCCTACTAAAATAGTTCACGAACGTCCACCAAATTCAAAAAGCATCTTGTATTAATTTTTCATCATCTATATTTGGTGCATATATATTTAACCAAGTCCATTCCTCTGAAAATATTTGACAATTTACCATATATATCTACCTGACAGGTCTGTAATCACATTTGAATCTTAATTGGCAGATTGTACTTAAATAAAATTGCCACTTCTCTCACCTTAGAATTAAATGAAGAAAAAAAAAACTACTTGATCAACACAATATCTTTAAAATTTTAAGTGTTCTTTTTCAGTTAAAGGAGTCTCTTGCAAAAAGACAATACAAGACAAAATTTTCTCTTAATTTTTCCATTAATATTAAAACTCATAACCTTAGTTACTTTATTCACTTTCCGTATTAAAAACATTCCTTTTCATCACTCCTATTCAGTAAAAATTCCCAAAAAATAATTTGGTCCTGATCTTCATCTGCAATCCAAAAACATTAAGGCTATTCAGACTAAATACTAATATCTAAAAAGAAAAAGGGCAAAACAAAAATCTCTCCCCAAGTGCGAGAAAAGCTAGCACTATTCCCTCCATTTTACAGGTCACGGCCAAACCATGAAAACACATGCGGCCACCAGAAATCAAACAAAAACATCCCCCAACCCCTACACTGAAAAAAAAACTATTTAACCAATGGTTCCATCCAGTATAGAAATTCTTAATCCATTAAAGAGGAGAAAAAAGGGGTGGGGAGGGTAATAACATCTCCTCTCTTTATACATTAAATCCATTGCAACAAATCGGTACCCTCTGTTACTTGAATTTTATATAAATTCTGAGCATACTCTTTGACTTGCACATAGTTTGTAAAAAACATTCTGTTGACTTGGTACAAATATTTTCAAGCTGGGTAACACAAAACAAATCTATAACCTTTATCATAAAACTCTCAACTGGATAAAATTCTCTTCTTTTCGTTAACAGTACTTGACTCAAGTCTGGATAAAAATCTTATCCCTTGCATAGCTCAAAGGTCCATGTTTTCTAGCTCTTCTCATCGCCAAACCTAGAAGCCTCTCTCTATCCTGGAAGTTCAAAAATCCAAACAGGATAGATTAGGGTCTCAAAGCTCTGAGCTCTCTCAATTAAAATCTTGTCCTCAAAATGTTCTTCTTTACCTTCAGACATTGCCACTATTTTAACATTTTCTTCTACTATAATTTTCCAGAATATCAACATTTTCCAACCATTTTTTATTCATTGAAATCAAACTGGTCATTGTATCTTCAGACATGTTAGACCTCTCTTCAATACGTTGTACTTCTTGAATCTTATTTTCCAACATCAACTCTGTGAGAAGTTATTTATCACCTTTAAAGCATTATCCATTTTAACTGTCAAATCTGTTTCAACTTGCTTCAATTCTGCAGTCAGCAATTTAAAATTATTTTCCAAAGTCAAATCAAGTCTATCTATTTTTGATTCAATCTTATTCATTTCTTTCTTAAAAATCTTTTTCTTGCCTCTAAATCGTTCCTCTTTTGAACTTGACATTTCTTCTTCACTCTCATATTCTTCTGAAGCCTCTTCAACTGGAGATGCATCTCCTCCTTGTTCAGATGTCCAGGCATCAGAATTGCCTTTTAAGAGACCTTTTGTTTTCTCCCAACCTTTTCTTCTTCTGTACTGCACATGCTCGCTGCAGTTTTAATTTTTCCTCTGGCGCCATCTTAATGGGATGCTGCCAAGAAGGCTCAAGAGGAAGGTCCCTCACCAGGGTCCTCACCAGTGCATCTGGAGAGGACTTCAGCAGCCTGCTTTGTTGACAAGGTAGGCCCAACTTTTTCTTCTTTTCTTCCCATTTTTTGATAGGTGTTAATTTTGGTGTCTTTTCTTTCTTCGGCGAAATTTTTTTTCTTTTGTTAAATCACCTTAAATCAACTTTAAAATAGTTTTTATTTAAAAAACGTTTCTTAATATTTATTTTTTTAATTAATCCCGCAGGAGTCATAAGGGTGCATGCTGCTTCTCAAAGCTTCACGTGACATCCTGTTTTCATTAAGTCTTTTATGCATGTGCCTTTGTTGACTGCATTAAGCACGTAGTTCAGAAAAGATTCCTTGTAGAGAATAAAATTCCTTGGTCGCAAGGCTGTATTAACTACGTAACATTAGGTGGAAGGTAAATGCCAAACACATTATTTCTCACAAAAACTTCAGCAGGGGGATGCAGGGAGAAATTGTCAAGGAGCAATAAAATTTTGCAGTTTTCTTCTACGCCAGCCTCCGTACAATGTGTGCATGCAGCCAGTACAAAGTGGTTATTGAATCAATCAGTAAAAATTTCTCATGTTACCCATGCTTTCTTATTGGCATAATGCACAGTTAACCTGATTACACCTTTAAAGCAGCGAAGATGTTGGCTTCTTCCAAGCACTGTTCACCTTAACCTGTGCGTGTCTAGAGGATTTTCACACCCAAGAACAGTCACCCTATCCTTAGTGTCCTCGAAACCTGATGGTTCTTTTTCATCTGTGGTTGTTAATGTCTTTCTAGGAAGGCAACAACAGTAGAGAGCTGGCTCATCAGCCTTTTAAATTTGCTCTGGACTCGGGTTTTGATCATGTATCATTTCAGCAAATACATCGATGTAATGTTCAGCTGCATCATAATCTCCAAAAGCTTTTTCACCACAGATCAAGATATTTATACTGTGACACTTCTTTAATTTTTGCGCCAAGCCTATGAATAGTTACATTCACCCTCAAGGTTCAGTTCTTTGTGGAATTCTTGAGCTTGTTTCAAAACAAGGGACATGCATTTACTTCTTCGTTGTCACATCCACTCAATATGTACTCAGTTAATATCTACATTTTTTTTGTCCTATGCAAAGCTTTCCTTTCATTCATCAGTTTTGTGGTCATCACTCCTACTGTAAAACTTCAACAACTGTTCTTACTGTTTCTTCAAATCATATATGGTGGACAATCCCACACCATAATCTTCCATTAGAAAACACACAGATACGCCACCATCAAGCTTCTGCAATAACTCTACCTTCTGTACAATCAATAATGAAAGATGCTTCTTTTCTGCCTTACTTCTATCCATAGGGGACTCTGCATCTCTCTTTGCCATGTTCATAGGCTTCCGAGCTCTCCACTGGCCACCGTGACAGAGGTGCACCAAAGAAAAGGTACAAGGACTGCCTAAAGAAATCTCTTGGTGCCTGCCACATTGACCACCGCCAGTGGGCTGATATCGCCTCAAACCGTGCATCTTGGCGCCTCACAGTTTGGCGGGCAGCAACCTCCTTTGAAGAAGACCGCAGAGCCCACCTCACTGACAAACGGCAAAGGAGGAAAAACCCAACACCCAACCCCAACCAACCAATTTTCCCCTGCAACCGCTGCAACCGTACCTGCCTGTCCCGCATCGGACTTGTCAGCCACAAACGAGCCTGCAGCTGATGTGGACTTTTACCCCCTCCATAAATCTTCGTCCGCGAAGCCAAGCCAAAGAAGAGAAAGAGGCTTCCGACTGGTAGTGTCGACTGGGAGGTGATATTGCTGAACAGGGAGGAGTCTTATAAAGTAATCATTGCGCTAATCAGCAACTGCGCCTGACAGGTAGTTGCACTTATAAAATGATAATCGCATTAATTATTGACAGCCCACTCCATGAAGGACCACTTATTAGGTAATGATACCGCAAATTATCGCAGAATGCAATGGGATACATGGGAGTTGAACGAGGGTCACGTTGGGCCATGTTTGGTGCCAAACTACATCTTTGAGCAGCTGTCATCTACCAGAAAAAATGCTGGTTTTTGGAATTCCGGACAAAAAGTTAAGCACTCTAAGCCTAACTGAATAACTGAATGCCAGCAGCCCTTTTTCTAACTGGTTACAGACAGGGAAGATTCTATCCATTGACTTCATGAAAGCAGTATTAAAGTCCACACATTACCTAACCATGTACATTAAAAAAAATGCAGCTTAAAAAAAAATTCCTTGCTTCAGACAATATTTTTCTATTAACATGTCACAGTCTTGTATGGAAATCCTAATACCCCTGAGCATTAGGGGTACCTCCAAAAGGTAGTGGACACAGACCAGGACATCACAGGGAAAACTCTCCCCACTATTGAGTGCATCTGCAAGGAATGCTGAAGTCTGAGAGTAGCAAGAATCATTAAAGACCCTCACCACCCAGCACACACTCTGTTCACACTACTGAAGTACAAGTGCCGTAAGACTCACACCAGCAGGTTCAGGAACAGATGCTACCCCCTCCACCATTAGACTAACTCAATCATGGACTCATTTAAGGACTTTTTCTTGTGCACTTTATTCATTTGCTTTTTGTTCTCTCTGTATTGCACAGTTTGTTTCCATTTGTTATCTGTTTACAGTTCTTGTTTGTTTAAAAGTTTTACACCGTTTACAGTTTATTTTTTTTTCACTACCAATCAGTGGTAATTCTGCTGCGTCTGCAGGAAAAAGGAATCTCAGGGTTATATGTGATGTCATGTATGTTCTGATAATAAATCTGAATCCTGACAATATTTGAAGCCATGTGCTGGGTACAGATAAAGCAATTCCTTATGACTGATTAACTAGTTTTAAAATATATAAATTGCTACTGCATTTTAAATTACTTGTGAATGACAGCAATACATCTTGTTAGATTGCTTTGACATTGCTCACTTACCGTTATATCATCTTCCTAAAGCATATTTGAATACCAATAACATCTGTCATTGTGTTTACATTCTCTTTTCCATGTTCCCTTCAATTTCTTCAGGCATTTTGTGAAATATGTTTTTTTTTTAGTTTTATAAAAATCTTATATACATGTATGCATGTGTGTTTGCCTATACTCCATGCAAATCCAAATGGAGCACTCTAGAAATCTCCAAGGAGGTTCAGCAGGGGTAATATTTGATGCTGAATGTCATAACTACATTGAATTTAACCTTCAACATCATATGAAGTTTAAAAAAAAAGTTGATCTTGCATCAGGAGTACCTCAATTAGTCACAGTGCTGTGCATCAATGTACATTCAGAATAAAAACAAGTGGACAAACCCAGTTCAATTTGGGCCCGAAAAAAATGAAGCAACATTGGCAGAAGCTCTTCACCAGCCTGTAGAGTTAGACAAAGAAGAAAGCAAGAGACAACAGAGGAACATCAGTCTCGCCCCTCACTGTTGAGGCTTCCAGACATGCAAGGAGCAGGCAGCAGGAAACAGGAAACAAAACAGCAGCAATAAACCTGTCTCAGTGCTCAGGCCGGCAGCAGGAAACAGAACAGCAACACCAAGCCTGCCTCAGTGCTCAGGCCTGCACAAACATATATATTAGATTACCATGAAATTTTCTGGGTATTTTGATTCAACTGTATAGTCCACAACTGAGTGTTTTATTTCCTGGGCAACTCTGGCTAGTTAAGTGATATCACTCAAGTAATATGTTAGCAGATTTTACACCAACTTGGCTAATGCTTGGGGGGTGGGGGGGACAGGGGGGGGGGGGGGGGAAGAGAGAGCGATCGAGAGAGCGATCGAGTGATCATGATCGATAGAGAGAGATCGAGATCGAGAGTGATCGTGATTGAGAGAGATCGAGAGTGATCGAGATCGATCGAGATTCTAGTTCTCTTTGAAACATCGTGTGTAAATGATTATGCACTGCTAATGCAAAGAACAATGCTCAGACCTTGAGGAATACCAGTGTTACAATGTCCATCCACGTAGGGGATATCCTGTTCTAGCAACTATGCTGTCAGCAGAATTAATGAGTTTCCAAAAAATGCTTCTTAAAATAGATGAACATCATCTCTAAAGTTAATCTTATTCACTTGCGCAGGAATAATAGGTAATGACTGTCAGCTCAGCTATTAATTGGTTGTTGTCAACTCCTGTTTAGTCTTCTACATAGAATTGCTCAGATAAGAAAAAGTCATTCTTGTAGTGTGCTGGGTTGATCTGTGAATGGTGCTGTTTCAGTGATTGTTAATGACAAAGCCGAGGAATTTTGCAGGTCAGGCAGCATCAATGGATAAAAATGGTCATTCAACATTTCAGTTTGAGAATCTTTATCAAGATTGTCTCGATAAAGGGTTCTGTCCACTTCTCCCCATGAATGCTGTCTGACCTGCCAAGTTTCTCCAACAACTTTTTTCACAATTTATCATTCAACTATAATAGACTAACCTTTGAAGCTGCTTTTCTCTGAATTATGTAATGGCCACAGTTCAATATTCAAACATTCTGAACTATTGTAATTAACTAACTATAATAACGGATGTTTTCTGCTTTTGATTCCCATGACAGTGCACAAGGTATGTGTTGTTTAAAAAAAAATCAACAATTAATTTAACCTAATGACTTGAAGCCAGCCTAAGTCATGCTTGCAGGGGATACCAGTTACAATTAATGAATACTATTTGTCGCAAAATGTATCAACTGAATCAAAACAATTTGCAATATTCATCCTTACAGCAATTCTGTTGAGAAGTCTTGTCCCACGGGCACACAGAGTTGTAACACAAGAAATCGCTGGAGAAGGCCAACTAAAATGAAAGACAAAAATTAATTATTTTTACCATTTATTACAGTGAATGAAATGCAAATGATCAGATATATTGAAAGTTACAAGAATAACATCACAACCAAGGGACTCTGACAAGCCTAAAAATAATGAGGGTGCCACTAAAAAGAGAATGGTGGAGTTTTGATCATCATTAATTATCCATCAGGAAGATATTTTAATAGAGGATGAATGAAAACAGAAAGAGGGAGGAAAAACATGACAGAAAAAAAAAATAAAATGCTAAGATACACACCAGAATTGCAAAATACTGTTGAAGAACTGAAAATATCCAGCAGATCAGGCAGCAACAATGGAGAAGAGAACAAACTTATTATGGATGAAAGTTCATCAGAACTGTCCAATTCACAGACATCAAAAAGGCCCTTTGCAGGAACCTGTTGATTTTAAGCTCAAATTCATAAGGTTGTCAGGATGAAATAATTTTCCTCGAACTTACGATGGATTTTTTTTCCTTCCAATAAAAAGCAAAACAACTGATCAAATTGGTAGTGCGCATTGAACCTATCATGACATACCCTCCTATTGTTCTCCCAACCTCCCCATGTTTTAATTACATTATTGAATATTTAGTTTCCTTATTTGCATCTCCTTCTTGTTTACATTTCTCTTCTGTATATGCATTTTTTCTTGAACAGTTTTTTTTTTGCGCTACTCACAAGTAGAAATTCTGCTGTGCCCACAGGAAAAATAATCTCAGGGTTGTATGCAATGTCATGTATGTACTTTGACAAATTGGAACTTAGAACTTTAAAAAAAATTGAGCAACTTAAATGCATTTAACAGAAGTTTTCCAAGTTCTGATCAAAAGTCATTGACTTGATACATTTACTCTTTCTCCATATATGCTAAGTAACTTGCTGAGAATTTTCTTGTTTGCCATTACTTGACTCTGAATTTGGCCTTGCAAGCCATTCAGCTCGTGTCTATTTAGCCAAATTGGCAATAAGCAGCTATATTAATAGTTTCAAATGCAGAAATGTTTTTTTCTCCCAGTTCATCACTACAGTGCCATGCAGAAACAATGCTATATATTGGCAAACCACGATGAAAAGATCAACTCCAATGGAGGTGCAACAAGATTGAAACATTTCCTGGAGTTTCTTAAAGAAAATAATTTTAGGCACAGTCATGGGTCAAAAAGAAATTCTCATTAGTTGTAAGAGAGCTCTGAAAGAATTCACTTCGAGAAAGGTTTCCTCCACCTCAACGCAGTAAGCTAATCGCCTCACTAAACCACTTGATTTCGCCAAACATGATCATCGAGATAAATGTTTTCAGTTCTCAACAAATGTGGTAGAATGCAGCAGGGTCTTGACCCAAATAGCAAATGTCTGTCGGCCTCAGTCAAAATTCCCAATATCCAACCATTTCAATTTCCATCACCATTCCCACACAGACATAAGGTCCTTGACCTTATCCATGGCCAGGGTGAGGCCAAACAAACTTAAGGGACAGCCTTAAACCCAACCCACTGATTTTTCTAATTTTAGGTAACCCTACCTCTATCTAGTTCCAACTGTTTCTTTCTCTTTAACTTACTTTTCTCTAACTTTCTCCCCTTTCAGTGGTTGCTCCCACTACCTGCATCTCCACTTCTCCAACCTTCTGTCCTATATCCTATTATTTCAAAGCTCAGATTTATTGTACAGGCAAATACATGACATCACACAACACCCAGAGATCCTTTTTCCTGCATGACACACAGAATTTCTATTTATCAGTAGTGCAAACCATACTCAAGAAAATGATGCTTAATCCAAAAAGAGAAATGCAAACAACATAAACAAATTGACTGCAATGCATTAAAAAAATATTCAAGCTTCTGGATTATGGAGCACAATGATGGTAAATGTAAGGTTACCCAAAATGGAAGATCAAATTATTATTTAAATGGAAGCAATTGCAGCATGCTGCTATGCAGAGCAATTTGGGAATGCTTATGCATACATCACAAAAGGTGAGTTTGCAGGTCCAACAGGCCATTAAAAAGGCAAATAGAATATTGTCCTTCATTGCTAGAGGAATTGAATTTGGAAGGAGGCTTTACTGCAGCTGTACAATGTACTGGTGAGGCAACATCTGGAGTACTGCATTCAGTTTTGGTTTCCTTACATGAGGAAGGATGTACAGAGAAGGTTCACAGGTTGATTCCAGAGATGAGGAGGTTAGCCTACGAGGAGTAATCAAGTCATTTGGGACCCATCTCACCACAATTCAGAAGCATGAAAATAGATCTTATAGAAATCAATAAAATTATAAACAACAGATAATATAGAAATAGGCAATTCATTTCCACTGGTAGATGAGACTAGAACTAGGGGTCATAGCCTCAAGATTTAGGACGGAGATGAGGAGGAACTGCTTTTCCCAGAAAGTGGTGAATCTATGGTATTCTCTGCCAATTGAAGCAGTGGATGCTACTTCAGTAGATATATTTAAGACATAGTAAGGGAATTAAGGGATATGGGGGAAAGACAGGTAGGTGGAGATGAGCCAATCATCAGATCAGCCATGATCTTATTGAATGGCAGAGCAGGCTCAATGTGCAGAAGGTGAGGGGAAAGATTGAACAGGAATCAGAGGGACACCTTTGCACAGAGGATTGTGGGTAAATAGAACAAGCTACCAGAGGATGACAAAAACAGGGACAATCATGATGTTCAAAAGACATTCAGAAATGTTAAGTGGATAAGAAAAGTTGAGGAAATTGGGCCAAACACAGGCAAATGAGACAAGCTTGGTTGGCATGGACATCTTAGGCCAAAGGGTCTGCTTCTATGCAGTAGAATCGTATTACTCAGAGAACTTAAAGTCCATGGTGTCAGGAACACACAGAAACTTAGCATTATTGGTGAAATGAGCACAACCATCGATCCCTTCCTGTTCAACCTGAGCAGGAGTTTTTAATTCTTCAACTCCATCCAAAATGGATTCTACCTTATTCTGAAACTATGCCCACTGCTTCTACAGTTTGCCATGACAGAAAACATCATCTCAGCATTTATCCTGTAAAACCCCAAAGAAAATTATGGGTTTTAACAAAATCTCCTCTCACATCAAAAATCTATTTCTGAATTTACCTCAGGAGTGTGAATCTCAAACCAAAACTAAATCCTGTGTAAAAGAAGACAGCAAAGCTTCATTCCCAGATGGGCTCAATGGGTTCTACATCTGATACGACCAGAACAACAGAGTCCCACTGCGTATCATCATATACCTTGATGATCCTCTGACAGTAGTCGAAGACAATGTGCGGGCTGCCTTCAGGGGAGTGAATCCAAGGAAAATATCAGGTCTGATGGAGTACCCAGACAAGAACAGATCACCTGTGCTGATCAACTGGCTAAGGTAGTCACAGATACTATCAACATCTCACCCAATCAGGGTGTGGTACCCATCTGCTTCAAACAGGCCTCAATCATACTTGCCGAAATAACTAACAACTAGAGGCACTCACATCCACAGTGATGAAATGTTTTGAGAGCCTGGTGTTAATCAACATCAGCTCCTGTCTGAGAGGCGACAATTTGCCTACTTCAGCAACAGATCTTTGGCAGATCCCACATCATTGGCTCTACAAAAAAGTCCTTAAACAAGTGGACAGCAAATAAGCATACATCAGGATGCTCTTCATTGACTATAGCTCAGCATTCAATACCTCTCAATCCCTTCAAAACTAATCACCAAACCCCAAGACCTGGGATTCAATACCTCACACTGCATTAGATCCTGGATTTCTTCACCTCCAGATCATAATCAGTGTAGATTGGCAAGATCATCTACTCTACAATCTTCATCAGCACTGGAGCACCACAAATTTTCATGTTTAATACCCTGCTCTATTCACTTTATACTTCTGGCTCAGGGCGACAACACCACCATATACAAATTTTCTAACAATACTACTGTCGTGGTGGAAATGAGTCCGAATATGGGAGTGAGATTGAAAACTTGGCCAAATAATGAACTAACAACAATCTCTCAATGTTGTCAAAACCAAGGAGCTGATTGTGGACTTCTGAAGGGAAAATCAGAAGACTATTATCCAGAGATCATTGGGGGAAAATCAGAAGTGGAGAATATGAACAAATTTAAATTCCTGGGATTCACCATCTCAGAAGACCATTCCTGGACCCACCATACTAATGTAATTGTGAAGAAAGTACATTAGCATTTCTACTTCCTCAGGAGTTTGCAGAGGTTCGGTATGTCACTGAACACAATGGCAAACTTCTAAAGATATGTGGTGGAAAATGTGCAGATCAGCTGCATCACTGCCTTGTATGGGGGCACCAATACCTTTGAGTGGAAATACCTGCAAAAGATAGTGGACACAGCCCAGTATATCACAGTCAAAATTCTCTGACCATTGAGAAAATCTGCATGGAATGCTGCTGTTGGAGAGCAGAGGCAATCATCTAAGATCCACCCAGGATGTTCTCTGTTCTCACTGCTGCTGTCAGGCAAAAAGTATAGGTACCACAAGATTCATACCACCAGGATTAGAAATAGTTTCTCCCCCTTCACCACCCCACTCCTAAACTGATTCAAACTCATTTAAGGACACTTACTTTGGATATTATTTATTACTGAATAAGTTCACATTTCTCTCTTCTTGAATACAGTTTATAGTTAACGACAAGTAGAAATTCTACCTGGCCTGCAGGAGAAAAAATTTTCAGAGTTGTATGTGATGACACGTATATACTCGAACATAAAATTGGAACTTTAATTCCTCTATATTTAAGGAGTCAAACATTGACTGATTCAACCAGGATTGGAGTTGCTTGGTTTTTTTTTTAAATTTAAATAAAATATATAGCACCCTAAACAATAGCTTTGCATATTCGCAACTTTTGCACAATATTCCTTTTTAAAAAATATACATATACACAAGCCATAAACCCTTCTGAACTGCAAATTAGTCATCCTTGGCACAAACCAAATTTCGCAGGATTTAAACAATTTTGATTTATTGATGAAGTGATGCAAATGCTGTGTTTTGAACAACACGCATTTAAAATCCCTTTGGAAATATTTGCACTAATTCTCATGCAGTGCCACCTTTTGCATTGAAAATACCAAGCACAAAATAGAATTTATTTTGTTCGTATTGATAATAATTGCAATTATCAATGTAAAATTAGAGGACTTCTAAACCAGTAATCATTGCAAGAGCTTAGGTGCAAATGGAGTCTAATGTCTCTTGTTTCAAGGAATACACAATGTTTAATATTCCCATGTTAAGCATTTTGCATTCTTTTTATCAAGAGGCTTCTCCAAAGACCAGAATAATCTACCTAATCACAGCATCTTGGTATCTTGAGTGCACTACAAAATGCAGAGCTCTTGAGTAAGATGCTATTAAGACTTCGTAGATATATGAAGGAAATGGTCACAAAATCAAACAAATAGGTCCAAAAATTGTTATTCTATTTATTTTCACCTCCCCACAACACAAATATTTACTGTGCATGATGAGTGGTTAAATGAAGTTGTAAAGCATTGGAAAAAACACTCAAAAATATTTTTCAAACAACTGATGCATTTTTGCATGACAATTGTTATGCACAGCAACAATTTTCAAATACAGAGTCATCCCACATCATAAATTCCTTTGTTGTTTAAAGGGGAACATTAGTCTTCAAGAACATTTCCAAGGCAGAGGCCTGAAATGTAGATCCAATTTCTTCTTTCATAAATGCTGCCTGTCCAGATCATAAAGCATAAAACAATATAGTTTGTTAATTATATATTTTGTTCTTCCTTTAAGCTTGCATAGTCATTATGCCAATTTCTGGAATTAGCATAATCAAGGCACTACTTACCCGCTGCAATTTTCTTTTGCTTGCATATACGACTATTTCCCAACTACTATACTTAAGTAACTATTTTATCCATGTAAAAAATGTACAGTTCAAAATATTTAAAAAATGGTTTCTCCAGAGAAGTTCAGTTTCATCCCAGATCCTGGTGATATGCTGGTTGGGATAATTTGTTATTGCAAACTGCCTCCACTGTAAGTGGCTTGTGGGAAGTTTGGGAGGGGTGCTGGGTGTTAATGAGCAAGAAAGGAACACATTGGGGACAGAGTTGTGAATGGGTAAATGTTATTGCTCTGAGAGCCAGCATGGATGTGGTGACCCAAACGCCAGAAGAAAATATAGAAAGATACTCTGAGCAGTGCCACATTAACATAAAAGTGCATCTATGCATCACAGCAAATTATCTTTGCTACTGCAAAGATGTCAAGGTGTCTAATTTTAAACATGGTAGAAAATGACATTATTTATTCAATAATCAAAGTCATAGAAATTAATTTCTTAATACAGATATTTTTCTATAGAGGGCTTTGGTTGATACTTCTAATTGTTGATTCAGCCCAAAATCTAACACTGGGAAATATCCAATCTACCCAATTCAAATCAGATTCTAAATAGTAACAAATAGATTTTGGAATGGCTTCCAAACAATATAATTCATGAAGTTCAAGCTTCTGAACAAAACCCAAACTGAAATGTTACAGCACAAAACCTTAAAACTTCCCAAATAAACAAGCCATTAGGGATTTATTTAAAATGGAAATAAATCAAAAATGGTCATTTAAAGCTGAATGTCCATCTGAAAATCTTTCTTGAAATATCAATCATTTACCCATAATCTTAATAGCAAAGAGAAAACTTAATTTTGGCACTCACTTTACAGGCAAGAAAATTTCATTAGATTTGTGCCAAATAAGTCCTTTGCTAAATTTAATGATGGTCCAATGTCTGTGTGCAGCATACTGGCTCATAGCAATTGGCTGAAACCACCTTTCGACGAAAGCCAGCAGGAGTCAGAATCAAGCTCTATTTAACTTCAGATCTACATGTCAACACAACAGGGGGATGATCCAAAGATCAACAGTCAAAGATGGATTGGCAGTAAGATCAGACAGCAAGGGACTGAGTTTACACAAGATGAGGTGAAGGCAGTACTGGCAAGAGCTGGGTTGATATCCTACAGCAGCTGGGGTAGGGGTAGTGAAGAGAGGAGATCACGGGTCTGATTTTCAATAGATCTTCAGATGTCAATACTAGGACGTGTTTAAAAATCTGATGTATTAACCTTGCTGACGTGGACTTTTACCCCCTCCATAAATCTTCGTCCGCGAAGCCAAGCCAAAGAAGAAGAAAGAAGTTTACGATTGTAATCGCACATCACAAGAGGAGCAAAACAATATCTAAGCATTAGTGAAGGGTGTTACCCATGGGCATAATTTCAACAAATGACACATGGTCCACAAACTTTCCTTTATCATTTCACAAGAATAGTAAACTTTTTTTAAGCATTCAGCAAATGAATGAAAATATATAAAGCTATCCTATTTGTAATTATCAGCAAATAATGAGATTACTGCAATGGAAAATGAAGCTGTTCATTAGAATGACCTAATTTTATTTTTGTGGGAAAAAAATTCAATTTACAAACAAACATGTGCATTGCATTCAACTTTCTGCTAAGATAAATATTTCTCTCGAATGGATTCCTCAGCTCAAGATTATTTCTAATGGGTAATAGTTCAACTTTCTACTATTTCATATTTGAATTAATTTTGCTGAAATTTTGGTAGCAGGGGTATAGATTTAATGTGTGAAAATGATGCTGGTTCTTTCAAACCACCAAGTCACTCAAAGATCATGCTGGGGCCCAACCCCACAATGTCTCTGGCAGGTTTTGACAGAAGATAAAGCTGCAGGGAACAGAACCCATCTTCTGTCAAAACATAAGTGATTTTTGCAATTTTTCGGTTTCTGCCATTAAAGGAGACAATCAAAAATTGCTAAATGATTGACATATCTCAAAACAACTTAAACATTTGAAAGATGGACAATGATATCATAAAACTACACAAGCAATGCAAAAAAAGTGATCCAAGTTACAGTCTGGCTGGAAATGCCAAATTTGAATTTATGGAAGCATTCAATTTCATCTAGAAATCACTAATCTGACCACTTCATTGAAAAACAATTTGCATTAACGAATCACTAAAGAAAACTGCTATCTGAAATTCCAAGTCAGAATCTGTCTCATCTCTGATTCTGATGGTATGCATCATGCTTTCATAATGAACCCAAATTCTACACTGTTCCCAACTTTAGAGTTCCCAAACTTCAACAGGCCTCAGAACAAAGTACTATCATTGGGGTAAATTCTGAAATGCAACAAATTGAAAAGTACAATATTAGTTTATGTGGCCTGCTTTATTAATTTTAGTACAAAATATACCTGAATAAGCCAAAACTTTCCGTAAACATAGTAATTGCAGTGGAGTTTATTCCTGCTTTTTACAAAAATGCTGGAGCTCAAACTAGTAAACTAATTTGATATATATACAGCTTTCTGCCACTGCTAACTAGATAAAAATCAACACAAGGTAGATAAGAGGCAAATCACAACACTTATGTCCAGTTTAAGAAGTTCCAAGATTTTTCACTATGTAATTAGCTTTTTATTCTTAATTTCAGTTTAATTTCAGCAAATTATATCCATTGTTTTAGTTTTTATTCTTCTAATTAAACATCAGCTATAATTCCCACAAGGAGATATTAGTTTGTTTAGAATGTGTGTGCATGACCTTTTACATTAGGGGTTCAACATTCATTTGTCTTGCATGTAATATTTGACAAGTTCTTTTGTTGTTCAGTGCATGTCATCTATCAGTATTCAGTAAATGGGCTTTTTTTTTAAAAAATACTGTGGCCATTGCAAACTCTGCCTGAGGCTTTTAAATATAATTAAGAAAGTTAGATTCAAGCTATTACCCATTAGCCTTTTGATACACAAATCAAAAACATTGGAGACGGCCTTCAGGAATTTTGCTACATTAACAGACAATTTCAGACAATAAGCTGTTATCTATACATACTGAGAATAAATAGAAATGTCTGGTAATGGTTTGACAAAAAAAATGACAACTGCCCAACTTTTAACAAATCCATTCTTCATTTCCTCAATTCAAGGGAGCTTATGCATAAACCACAAAAGTACGACTTGGGCCATCAATCCTGCTCCAAACAGAGTAATAAGCTTGCTTTCCATTGATCAGTCATATCCAACTAAAGCTCAAAAATTATAAAACTTTGACCAACGTACAAGTATCTCCTGCTTTTCAAAAGTTCACTTTACGTCACTTCACTTTTACAAAGGCCTACATTAGACCCTTTTTCATTAACTGGAAGAAATCAAAGGAGGATTTTCGCTTTTATGAAAAAAGGCAAAAAGCAAAAATAGTGTTTAGCAGTCTGTCGGGAGAGTGTGAAGCAATGGGTCTGGGAATGCTCAAAAAATTTTCCCAATATAAATTAATGGTAATTGCTTCTTCACTTTACACCATTTTGTCGAATGAAAGGTTTCAGAGGAATGCTCTATTTTTGGATCGTAAGGGATACCTCCATGTGAAAACATTTCACCTATTCCTATCCATCATCCAAAGACAAATAATGTTCAAAATATAACATTTATAAAAATATTTTTTTTAAACTTGCAGCAGATTCATCAATGTATAAAGCTTCATACAAAAATTATCATACAAATTAAATGCTTATCATCTGCTTTATAGTCTGACTCGCATGACAAATATGTTCACCCTATTTAGCATGAGAGGGGAAAAATTATTGCAGCAAAGCCTACATTTTAAGACACAAAAACTTTTTTTTTAAAATAGCTGCAAATGCTAGAAATATGCTTTAAATGTCAGAAAATAGACAAAAAATGTAGGAGCACATTAGGCAGGCATTCCCTCCACTCCAGAGGGTAAAATCTATTTTCAATAAGGTCAAATTATCTTGCTAGTTCGATAAATTATTTTAAATGATTTTTAATTTTCTCATCTTCACAATGAACTCCAAGGAAAGCATTTTCCTGAGGAGAAATTCATTCAAATTTTCTGGCTTTTTGCTTAGCAACTTTTCTCTATTTCTTCCTAACAAGTGTGATGAGGCAATTAAATATCAGTTATACCTTTTTAAAAAAAACCTTTAGTTTCAAAATGAAATGCTAGACTTTTATCTATTATTTGTTGTTTCAGTAAATATTGATGCTCATCATTCCAATTCTAGCGTTCAGGCTGAAACTACAGCAAGGATGATGTATCTATATACACACTATATTTCAGAACCAAGGAGAAAAATAAGGAAAAACAACTAGTTTTGTTCCAGCCGATGTTTTAGTTTAAAAGTTTACACGAGTAAAATTGAAGCATAATCAAAATAACATCAAATTTGATCTGAGGGTGTAGGCAGAACAGTCTTTTTCACTGGTGAGCTAAAAGATGGGATTTGCATTCTTTCATAAGCCCTCCCAAGCATCTTATGTTATGCAAGACTGATTCAAAATAGTTACATAAACCTGTACACATTTCTTACTGCTAGAAAAGAAGAATAATTGCTACTGTCTTAAAACTGTGTACCACATAAAATGGGTGTTGGGCGCTATCGGTAGCCCCAATAACGACGCAGACAGAAGACTGAGGGGAATGATAGGCTTTATTGGGCTAGAGACTGCTGGCCTGGGTCCAGACTAGGAAAATGAGAGGAAAGGAGAGGGGACTTGACCATTATGGCCTGAGGTCACATGGGCAGGACTAAGGGAGGAGCTAAGGCAGGAGGGCGGACCAGCCAGTGCATACAATCATATCACCAGAATGGGCACATAATTTAACTGGAATTCCAGCCTCTGCAGCTTTTGCTCCAAAAATAGAAAATGCTGAAAGCACTCAGAGTGAATTTGCATCAAGCAAGGAAAGAGAAGGAATTGACATTTCAGGTCAATAGCCATTCATGACAAAGTGAGAAAAACATTAAGTTGCATGAAAAGATTCCAGAAAAAGAGAAACTGCTCAAGATTCTTAAGGTCAGGCTGCATCTGGGAGGGATAAAGAAAGTTGTTTTAAGTTGATAACCTTCCACAAGGTCAGAATTACAGCTTTTGCAATATTTTGCTCTTCATTCCTATAATTGAAAAAAACTGATGACTCCATCAATTTGGAAATGAACAGAAATATTAACTCGCTAACCAAGCTTTCGCCCAATCATTATTCTCTGTTTTAATACCTAATGCAACATATTTGCATCATATTAGGCTTCTCTTTAGCTAAGGAACATCAAGTCACATGCAGATCCATGAATTGTGCTGCTTCACCACCAATTCAGTCATGATTAGAGAGGCATCAATCTCGGAGGAAGTAGTTTGGAAAGCAAAAATAAAATCCAAAGAGAAGCATTAAATACTTACTTGAATGATCTTTTTAAAAAAACGCTAGTAATATTCCTATACGAACATGAAAAAACATTTCCTCAATTGCGAAGCACAATGACCCAGTTATAGGAGTCCAAATATTTTGAAAATCTGTGATAATGAAACTGCAATGTTATGTGCAGATAACATCAGGTGACAAAGTAGCATTCTTCCTCTGCACATATTCCATTAATTTTAAATGGCCTAGAAAAACTGTATAGCAGATTTATGTAGTGGAAGGTCCCAGGTGGTGGTTCTGGCAATGTTAAGAAACTGACACTTTCTGATGGTCTGCTACACTGCTTCAATGAAGAATTTGTCATCAATACAACTTAACAGTACATACAAGCATGTCCAGATGCAATTGGGATAACATGGTGTACAATGCTATCAACCAGAGTCCTGTGCCAGCAGGTTAAAAAAGGAATGCATTGCTAGCTCCCCTTAGAATACTAAACAGTCCATTTCTTCAGGACCCTTTCCCACAGGAATTTTTGGCATAGCACAATTCGTTAAATGAAAGGCCTAGTTGAGGTTCATTCTAACGAATATTAGAACTGTAACTTCAGACCTGCATTTCTAAGGAAACAAGTCATTCAATCTCATCTCACACAGACTACATTTCATACAGGACTAGGAGCTTGAGTATAATTTATCAAGTACAATAGGTTTGCACAATGTTTAGAATAACCACAATAGGTCTCTGCTTGCTGTATCTATTGGCAGGGAAGCTACAGGCAGCTAGTCTGAATAGTTCCAGCAAGGGCCTAGCGTCAGTGGGTACCACGCAAAACCAAACCGAAAAGGCAACCTTACCCATCTGGTTAGTTCTGGAGCTGAGCGACAGGACCTTTAATTATAGGGTGGTGCAGAAGGGCCAGAATATGCGCAGCCCACTACGTAGAAACTATTCACTCCCCCATTCCAGTCCTGGAACTGTTACAACGGTCAGATTTTCTTAAAGGTTCTTAAATGTTTCAATTGAAGGGTTAGATTATGAAAAAAGTGTTAAACCATCCAGCATATAATTTTGATTGCCAAGGGAAGGAGCCATATTTTTAATTTGTGGCCCAATAACAAAAAGACAATAAATTTTAGCACCAGTTGATATTTCATTCATATCAGTAATATATTTCACAGCACACTGACAAAACTTTTATTTTGGTTTGTTGTTACATGGCACATTAAACTTGTCATACCACACAAGTCAAGACTCCAGCCCAGTAAGTAGCTTGCTTATCTCAAGATTTTGAATTTGCAAAAAAAGTGGTGGGTTGTGGTGGACCCACTGTATAGCTATTAGCACTGACCGTATGAATGTACGGTATGGGCTGGCCCGCCCTCTGTTTTTGTGACTCCTCCCCTCAGAAATCCCCATAAAGGCTGTCATGCCCAATCTACTCCCTCAGTACCTGCCTTGGAGCCAGCCCAGCAACATGCGAGATGTGTTGATGTCTTAAGGTGATTAAAAGACTCTGAGTCTAATGTGGTTGATCGATAGCACTACAATTTAATCACCTTAAATTTTTTGGGCTATGGACAAGGCAATACGGGTGGATAAACTGGACACCAACCCTAAAGATCTGGAGGCCTCCATCAATTTCAATCAATGGCTGCACTGCCTCAACACTTTCATGAGACGCAATGACATGCAGAGTGAGGAAGACAAACAAGATCTACACTTTACTCAGATAGGCCACTGCATTTTTCAGATGATAAGGGACTGCTCCACTTACTCCGCCACAATGGAGCTCTTGGAGAGAGTATTGGACTGCAACAAATGTTATCTACACCAGATACCTACTGGGCAGTTGTAGCGCCTGGTGAGTTGGTTGATGAGTACATGCGAGCCCTGTGGGAGCCAGGGCGAGACTGAGGCTGCAAAGATGTATCTGCTGCTGTCCACTAAGAGGAACTTATATGCGACGCATGTGTGGCTGGATTTAAGACTCATCAGATCAGACAGAAACTCTTCGAAAAGAAGTTGTCGACTTGGCTAAAGCCCTCGAGACAGCGCAGCTGAACGCGGAGATCTTCTCCTTGGAAGATGCAGCCACAACGGGGGGACCACAGGTGTTGCCATCTTGAGATGCGGGGTCCCAGGTCACCATCATCGAACACCTGAAGTGCTACTTCTGCAGCCACGCGAAACATCCCCGTAAGAATTTCCTGGCCCGAAACGCTACATGTTCTGCCTGCGGGAAGAAGGGACACTACTGGAAGGTATGTAGATCTCAACCTTCCTCCAGCAGCACCAAGTGCAGCCAGCAGCTGCTGCTATCTTGGATCACGTCACTTCTGGCTCCACTTCTGGTTGCAGGGAACGGCTCAACAGGATGGCAAACCGGGATGGTACTATTTCCAGCATTATGGAGCATGGTGGCAGCCATCTTGGGGCTGCCCCAAACCAGTACTACAACAGTGATTCAGGCAGCAACCAGACATTGCCCTCTATTACCCTGGATCAGGACAGCCAATATCAACCAGGACCATGATGGATATTGATACAGAGAGCATAGAAAGCGTCATTCACCCAGGCACAGTTCAGCACCACTCCCTCGTGGTAACCCTGGCAAAGTATAAAGTCTCCCTGGCCTCTAAATCCCATTTGGCCGAGATCCATGGCAGCTGAAACATGACATTGACTGTGCAGGGCAAGGAATACAAGTTAATCTCCTTATCATGCCACGGTCCTGTGCACCAGTCATACTGGGACTGGACTTCCAGTGCCAGTTCAAGAGCATCTGAATGCAGTCTGACAGACCACAACCCCCATTTCATGAACTGCAACTACCAATTTTTATACCACCCAACACCACCATCCCCTCCCACCCCAAACACTACCTGCAGTTTGTCCACCCTCTGGATCCCACCGCCGTTCCTGATAGAGAACCTTACCCCCTGTTACCACCAAGAGAAGGCGATACAGCCCTGGGGAAAAGGACCCACAGTCAGACCATAAACTGTTTTACCCAGCTGAATGCCTACCACTCCCCCACATTGCCAAATTGGTGAACGAGATCACTCAGTACCGGATCTTCTCAACCACTGACCTCAAGTAGGCCTACCACCAACTCCCGATCTCCCCAGAGGACAGCCCTTGCACCACCTTTACCACTTCCTCAGGGTCTCCTTCAGGGTTACCAATGGGGTCTAACTTCTAGAGGGAGATGGACCGGATAGTGGTCGACTACGAGCTAAAGGCCACATTTTCCTATCTGGGCAATGTAACTATCTGCGGCCATAACCAGCAGGATCATGACGCTAATCTGCAGAAATTTCTCCAGACAGCCAGAAGTCTCAGTCTCGCATACAACCAAAAGTGCTTGTTCAGAACTTCACAGCTGGCCATCCTCGGTTGCATGGTAGAGAATGGCATCATTGGGCCAGACCCTGACTACATACGTCCCCTGCTGGAGCTCCCATTTCCCCATGCCCTCATGGCCCTGTAAAGGTGCTTGGGGTTCTTTTCTTATTACACCCAGTAGGTCCCTAATTACATGGACAAATCCCACCCCCTGGTGAAATCAACCACTTTTCTCCTGTCGGCAGAAGCCCGAGCGGTGTTCACATGCATCAAGGGCAACATCGCAAAGGCAGTGATGCATGCTGTGGATGAATCCATCCCCCTTCAGGTGGAGAGTGATGCTTCCGACTTTGCCCTGGCAGCCACACAACCAGGTAGGCAGGGCAGTGAATATTTTTTTTTCCCCAAACTCTCCAGGGCCTCCAACTCTGGCACTCAGCCATTGAGGAGGCAGCCCAGGCCATAGTGGAAGCTGTACTCCATTGGAGGCACTACCTGGCCAATGTGCAGTCATCTTTATGTTCAATTACAAACAGCAGGGAAAAATTAAGAATTACAAGATCCTGAAGTGGAGAATTGAACTATCCACCTCCAAGTACAAGATCTTGTACCAGCCCAGGAAGCTGAACGAGCCTCCAGATGCCTTGTCCTGGGGGACGTGCCAATAGGCAGTTGGATCGCCTCCAAGCCCAGCACAACAACCTCTGCCACTCCAGGGTCACCAGGCTCCACCACTTCATTAGAGCTTGCAACCTCCCTTACTCAGTTGAAAATAACAGGGAACTAACCTGGAGCTGCCTGGTCTGCGCTGAATGTAAACCCCAATTTCATCGGCCAAACAAAACTCACCCTTTCGAATGCCCGAGTATGGATTTCAAGAGCTCCCTCCCTTCATAAATATTATAGATAACATTCCCACTTCCCCTTCACCATCTCCTGTCCAAACATGACCACAACCACAGTCATAAAGTCACTACTCAACACATTCACTCTGTTTGATACCATTACTATATCCATAGTGACTGGGGATCCTCATTTATGAGAGAGGAGCTGCGTCAGTATCTGCTGGCCAAGGGCATAGCCATGAGCAGAACCATGGGTAATAGCCTCCAGAAGAATGGCCAGATAAAAATGGAAAATGCCACCATCTGGAAGGCATTCCTCCTTGACCTCAGGTTGAAAGGCCTGCCCATCTCACACTGGTTAGGCATCCTCTCTATGCTACAAGGTCCCTCCTCTGTAATGCTACTAATGCACATCACATGAAAAGCTCTTTTCCTTTCCCAGGAAGTCAGTGTTAGGAACTACACTGCCATCCTGGCTGATGACCTTGCTCCAGGGGTATACCAGGAGTATACCAGGAGCCACAAAACTGACCCTCTGGTCAAGAAGGTCCACCTCCTCCATGCAAATCCCCAATATACTTACGTGGATTATCAAGACAGGCAGCAGGATACAGTTTCTATCTGAGATCTGGAACATGCAGGGGACCCCTCGACCAACAAATCAACATCCCCTCACGGTAACCCCAGCCAGCTGGCCCTACTAAATGCACCCGGTGGCCCACTCCATCCCAGGCTGAGCAACCCTATGGTCCTATTAACCACCCCCCCTCAGCCACCAAAGGCACAGCCTATCACTCAAGACACCACCCAGGAACCAGCAGCTGAACCACAGCAAACCTTACGACAGTCGCAACCACGGATCAGGTTCAACCTGTAATGGACATTGACGCACTTCACCCTGCCAGACTTTGTTTTAAAAGGGGTCAATGTGGTGGAATTACTGTATAGCTATTACCAATGCCTGTATGAATGTACTGCGTGGGCTGGCCCACCCCCTGCACCTGTGACTCCTCCTCTTGGAAATCCACATAAAAGGCTGTTATGCCCAAACTCCTCTCTCAGTATCCGCCTTGGAACAGGACCAGCAACATGCAAAATGTGTTGAAGTCTTAAGGTGATTAAAGCCTATTAATCACGACTCTCAGCCTAATGTGGTTGATCGATAGCGCTAAAGGTTTTTTGTTTGCTTGAAGAGGAAGAAATAATGGAAACGGTACCAGAGTTATAAATATCCTTGTCAAGGTATGCATGTTCAAACTTTGTAAAATATGAGCAACATATGCATTACGCAACTTCACCTTGCTGAACCTGCTGACCTAGAACAGAAAACAGAAGAGCACACCTTCAGTTATCCTTGCATCATTTTCCCATTTGTCTCTATGCAAGTGGTGAAACAACTTCATGGACCCACAGCAACCTGAAGCGATCTGGCAATATGTGCGAAGACAAATGATGAAAAGCCAGTGCACATTATACCAGAAATCAACCAAAACCAGATGTCAATTTTAAAGACACCATATCTTTTTCAAAATTCTTCCCCCTCTGGTCCTCTCTTTCCATCTCATCATCCTCCAATTCTGACAATTCCGCCAAATGCATCGCAATCTTACAACAGCTCCTTTCTGATCTCTATATAGAGCCCAAACACCCCTCTTCTTAACTGGAATTTTCTGTTGCCAACCTTAATCACCATTAACCTTAATGTCATGTCTCTCCTTGTGTTGTTGTTTACTTATAGCCTCATCCTGATAATGGATTAGCCCAATGCCTGGATAGCCTTAAACCTCAAGAGATGAACTCTGTTTTACAATTTCAGGTACCCCAACTTCATCTGATCCCACTTTTTCTATCTCTGCTTTACATACTCCTGAACTCAATTTTTCCCCTCTAACTTTTCTCCCTCCCCTCCCCCATATGGTTTCTTCCTCTGCCCATTCCTTCACCTCTCACACCTTCTATCATCTCTGGACACCTCCCCCAGTTTATTTTCCCCTTCATAGGTGAGATTGCACCTTATCATGGTTTCGATAAAGGGTTCAATTCAAAGTTGACTGACTATTTCTACCCATGGGATGTCCGATTTGACGAGTTCCTCCATCAAATCTTTGTCTCAGCTTGGAATTTAACAACAGCCTTGTTATAATAGCTAAAGTAAACTTTAATTTCCCATTATGCTATAAGTAAATACATTTTAAATTGACTAATATGTAATATTGTTGTTGCCATAAGGAGTAGCTACCATCAATAAAGAATACTTTTTTATTGATCCATATTCAATGTCACAGATTCAAAACATCGAACAAAGATGTTCCTTTTCATGGAAACACCCAATCATCAAATTAAATATTTCCATGGTATATTCTGATCCTTATAGGGCTGACCAGTTGTGAAACTCACAGGACTCTGATGTATACAGCTTTGAATAAATAGCTTGCTCAACTCATGAAGGAAAGAAACATCTCCAGGAACCAATACAGCTGGGTAAGATGTAAATAAATTAAAAAGTTTTCACAAGCAGTAAGAGTACATTAAATAGCTTCCAGACTTTTAATGGCATTAAAGACATAACAGCGCAGAAATGTGGAAGAATGCTTATCAACGCCAGCCACAAATAGAGTGAATCCTACTTTTCAGCTTTTGGTCTCACAGTATCAGAGGTTACAGCTTTTCAAGTATGTATCCAAGTGTGTGAGTTTTTTTTTTAAAAAATAGAATAGCAGAGAGTTCAAGATGTTTAAATAGATGTCCTTCTAACCCAGGGGTGTCAAACTCAAATTCACGGAGGGCCAAAATTAAAAACTTGGACTAAGTCGAGGGCCGAACTAAATATTTATTGAAAATTTTCAACAACATCTGCATGTTTTCTCTTCTTTCAACATATGTAATGTTAAACTTTAGGATATAACTTTAGGAGGATAATGTTACAGGTCAGGAGTAGGTAGCTCAAGTTCACCCTTTGCTTGACCTGAGGGAAACATATTTGGACCCTGTGGAGATGTAGTCAGCATTCACAGGCTGTGTCCATTTTGGCCTGCATCAGGACTCAGCATTTCCTGCTCACTCCTCAGGCTCTAGGCCTCTATTCACCCTCGACCCACCATCCCTCTACCTGACCAATCCTTTACCCAACCTCTACTCACCCCTCACTCCACACGCTCTGCCTCTACCCACCCCATCCTATACACGCCCCTCTATTGCCTCTCCCCTCAACCTGTTCCTCCCTCTACCCATGTCTCACCCTCTAATCACCCCTCCCCTACTCACCCTGCCCCTCCCCTTTTACCTCTTCCCTATCCACCCCTCCTTCTACTCATCCCTTCCTCTAACTGCCCCTCGCACCACCATAACTTCCCCTGCCCATTACTCCTCACCTACACCCTCTGCCCACCCCTGCTTACCCACCCACTCAGGCCCAGCACGCTGCCGATCAGCCTTTGCGGAACAGCGGGGGCCGTGCGCAGCCTGCCATGTCCGTCGCGCCGACAGGAAATCACAGGCGCTCGCCAATCCGCCGCACCGCTCGACAGGTGGGAGAAGTGACTGGTTGTGCGGGGAGCCTTCCAACTGGCTTGCCGGCTGATGACATCGACAGACTTCTCGTGTTACAATTTTGTTTTCCCCGTTCTCAAAGTTTGCACGGTCAACCTGCAACACTCTTGCTCCCTCCACGTCCTGTGGATCTGATGCCTGGATGTTGTTAGGATTCCCAGCAGAAGGTTTGTGGAACTTTACCATTCTGGATTCCTTTTTGAGAATATTCTGGCCATCTTTTAAGGGGGGTGGTTTTAGGGGGGAGGGGATAGTTAGGGGGTGGGGAAGGATGTGCAATGAAGGGGGAGGATGGTGGGGGTGACATTACCAAAAAACAACATCAGCTCTCGCTGCAGGGCGGGCCACCTCTAATACATTTTTGAAATGATCTTGTGGGCCGAATATAACTATATCGCGGGCCAGAGTTTGACATGTGTGTTCTAACCTGTCTACTAATTACTTTGGAGTCCCCTCAGTTTTGACTCCTCACAAAGGAAAATAGCTCATTCCTATCATACCATGTCAGTTCAATCAAATCAAACCATTCAATCAGAAATGTTTCACAATGTGGAAGTCCTAAAGAACAACTCACTTCCCATGGGATATCCAGAAAAATTGATTTGAGGTTGCTCTCCTGTAACTCCAAGAAGTCAACTCAGAGCCTTATTAGTAGCAATTGTAACAAGGTCAGAGTTTGGAAATATGATGCAATAAAAAATAAAATTGACAACATTTTATAAAACACAAATGTAGTACTGCATTTGTTATCTCTGCAAACATTGTTCATATACAGATGTTTAAATATTTGTAGAAAAACTGATACAAACTCTAGTTTTTCTTTGCTAACTGATCTATGAGCACTTTTTCCTTTGATACAAGATTATTTCCTCTGAGTAGCCTGCTCATGCTCCCACAGTGTGATTAATTTCCACTGAACAGAAATAAGCAGTAATAGATAGCAAGAATAAGATACAGTAGTCTAGAGTTTCATCTATTACTCCCGAGTTTGCACATTGATTGTTATTCAATAAATACCATGTACAATCACAATAGGTCCATTTAAACCTTGCATAACTTACGTGAATGCTTGCTATCCTTGGGTAATTGCATCTTGTTTCTCTGACAACTGCCTTCCAGTATATAAGCATAACTCTTCACTTCTTTATCAAAAACCTGAAATAAGAAGTGGCATTTCAGGTACAAAACAAAGAAAAAGCATTTGGAAAATGCTCATTTGACTTCAGTATTAAAATTAACATCCAGAGCACAAGAAAAAAAACCAATGCCAAAGTTAATGGATTAGCAGAAGCTACAGTAAATATGCAACTACTATCTGTAAAAACATATAATTAATTTTATAACTAAGAAATAAATCTGTTTCTCAGAAACAGTTTACATGGGATAATGGATAATAGCTTTTCTCCAGTTTAAACTTGGTATAAAAGAAGCTATTATACCATTTGGAAAATTTTCTCCAACACAAATCTGCATAAATATTAGAATGTTAGACGTTGCATAGGAAAGGCAAAATTTACAATTTAAAAACAAAGCATTATGATTTTTTTTAATGCTTTCCCACCCACCACAGGTTAATCTTAGTTGCACTGGAATTTGTGGTCAAATGCTTTCTGGCATCCACAATCTATAAGAATATATATTATAGAATTATAGGCCAGTGAGCCTGACATTAGTAGGTAAAATATTGGAAGGAGTTCTGAGAGACAGGATATATATTGGTCTTTGGACAGAGGCAAGGTGATTAAGGATAGCCAGCATGGATTTGTGCATGGTAGGTCATGTTTAACAAATCTAGGAGTTTTTAAAAATATTTTTATTTGAAAATGTTTAAACCACAATTACATTTCAGTTGATAATGATTTATATAGAAAAGCAATACATGTGGTATATATGACCCTAATCCCCCCCTCCCTTCCCATCACCCTCCCCCCTCCCATGCTACCCCAACCCCCAAAAAAAGAAAAAAGAAATTATTAAAAATACATACGCAACTTCAAATCAACTACCGTGGATCAGAAAATTACCACGAGGACAGGCTATAGAAAATTCTAAATCTTCAGACCAACATACTGTAGATATGGGCTCCATATTTTCAAAATGATATTTATCACATAAACTGTTATTTCTTTCAAGTGAAATACAATATCTCAACTCTGTATGCCATCTTTGCATTCCTAAATCCATATCAGATTTCCAAGTAATAGCTACACACTTCCTAGAGATAACTAAAGCTAATCATAAAACTTAAAATTGGTACACAATTAATCTTAATTTAAGACTAATCATTTTAATATTATCCAATTAAAAATAACATTGGATCCAACAGGTTTTTACCTTATTTTCTCCAAAAATATTTTAATTTGTATCCAAAAAGGTTTAACCATAGTACATTGCCAAGTAGAATGAAAAAAAAACATCTTTCGACCACATCTAAAACACAAATTTGATAATTTTAAATTAAATCTTTTTAATTTTTGAGGAGTTAAATATAATTGATGTAAAAATTTACATTGTACCAACCTGTATCTTACATTAATAATTTTGATCATATTATATTTACATAACCTTTACAATCATTTTCATCCATCTTCTTATCTAAATCAGTTTCCCATCTGGTTTAATCTTGATTTATGAATATCTAATTTAGGTGCTTTTCTTTGAAGTAATTTGTACATCTCTGAAATAAATTTATTTCCATCTCCTTTAGTAATTCAGTCTATCTTGGTAATCTTACATTTTGACCTAATTTATCAATTAAAAAGCTTTAACCTGATGATAACAAAAAAAGTATTATTTGGGAAATTAAATTTTTACTTCATTTGTTGAAAACAAATTTACCATCTTCAAAATAATCTTCCATTGGTTTAATCCCCATTTGATTTCAATTCTTCAAAAACTTATTGTTAATAGTAAAATGGAAGAGTTTATTTTGTTAAAAATGTTTTTTTAATACACAAAATCAAACCTTTCCCACCTCTCTTATAATCTATTTTATTCCATAATTTAATTGTGTTTAAATAGAGGTGGATCCAGCACCAGTTAATAATATTGAATTCCATCTATAAATAAACTATTATGTAAATTTTTCATCTATTATACTTAATTCTATTTTTACCCCATGTTAATAAACTTCAATTGGGCAGCTTTATAATAATTTTGAAAATGTGGAAGTTGTATTCTCCTAATTCAAACTTAAAAGTTTATTTTTCCAAACAAACTAACCATTTCCCCCTTCCACAAAAACTTTCTAATAATTGTATTTCACAAGGAATGGATTGAAAAATATTGAATTCTTGGAAAAAAATATTTATTTTAATACAATATACTCTACCCATTAAAGTTATAGGTACATCATTCCATCTATTTAAATCATCTTTAATTTTATAAAATAATGGTAAATAATTCAACTAATATATATATCCAAATTGTTATCAATCTTAATGCCTAAATATTTAATTCCACTATCTAAACATCTAAATTGGGCAACTTGTTTTCATTGATTATAATTCCCCCTCAACCAATGGTATAATTTCACTCTATCCCAATTAATTTTAACCTGATATTTCACCATATTCTTTCAATCTCATGCACAATGAACACAAAGAATGCCAGGGATTTGTTATATAGATCAAAACATCAGCAGCAAATAAATTAATCTTGAATTCCTCACTTTAATTCCTTTTATATTAATTCTTATTAATAGTGCCAATAAAGGATCTAGACAACAATTAAAATAATCACCAATTAATACATTATTTGTTTCAGCAAGGTGAAAACAGGAAGCCTGAATAAATTTTGATCATCTACATCATATGTACCCAAAATTCAGAATAAATTTGACAATTTACTAAAACAAATCTCCCCACAGGATCTTTAACAATAGAGTGGAGTTTTTTTTGAGGTTACAAGAAAGGTGGATCAAGGAAGTGCTGTGGATGTTGTCTACATGGGCTTTGGTAAAGCCTTTGACAAGGTCCCACATGGGAGGTTAGTTCAGAAGGTTATCACATTAGGTAATCAATGAGAGGTGGTAAACTGGCTTTGAAATTGGCTGTGTGGGAGAAGGCAGAGGGTGGTAATGGATGGTAGCTTCTCAGATTGGAAACCTGTGATCATTGGTGTGCCTCAGGGATCCATGTTGGGACCATTATTGTTTGTTGTATACATCAACGATCTGGATGATAATGTTGTGAATTGGATCAGCAAGTTTGCTGATTACACAAAAATAGGAGGCATTGTGGACAGCAAGGAAGGTTATCAAAGCTTGCAGAGGAATCTGGACCAGCTAGGAGAATGAGCCAAAAAGTGGCAGATGGAGTTTAATGCAGACAAGAATGAGTTGATGCATTTTGGAAGGGCAAACCAAGATAGGAGATGTACAGTAAATAAAGCACTAAGAAGTACAGATACATTGTGCCCTAAAGGCGACGTCACATGTGGACAGGGTTGTAAAGAAAGCTTTTGGTATCTTTGCTTTTATAAATCAAAGTATTGAGTATAGGAGTTGGGATGTCATGTTGAAGTTGTTTAAGGCATTGGTACAGGGAAATTTGGAATATTGTGTGCAGTTCTGGTCGCCTAACTACAGGAAGGATATCAATAAGGAGCAAAGAAGAATGAGGGGAGATTTGATTGAGGTTTACAAGGGATTATGAGAGGTATAGACAGAGTGGATGTGAATAGGCTTTTTCCACAGATTGCAGTAGATAAATATGAGAGGTCATAGTTTTAAGATGAAGGGGAAAGGTTTAGGTGGAACATTAGGGGAAGGTTTTTCACTCATAGGGTGGAGAGAATGTGGAATGAGTTGGCATCTGATGTGATGAATGAGGGCTCAATTGTGTGTGTTTTTTTTTAAAAAGAGCAAATTGGATAGGTACCTGGATGTGAGAGGACTGGAGGGTTAAGGTATGGGAACAAGGCAGCAGGATTAGTGAGATGATGGTCAGCACAAACTAGAGGGGTCGAATGGCCTGATTTCTGTGCTGTAGTGTCTATGAAAATCAATGAACATCCAATCACATCAAAAAATTATTACATTCATCAAACTAGGTAGACACAAACACAGGTACTAATTAAATAATTATTAATTGTAGCTGATATATTTAAGGAACAAACTGAAATTTCAATACTTAAAAAGTTATAAAGTCAAACGTTCTGAAATATTTGAAAAAAATCATAAATCATTTTAGGGCTGAGAAATTATTTAACTGTAATTATGCAATTACATTCCCATATAAAGTGAAAAAAAATCAGATATTTCAGAGTACATCGTTCAGAAATACATGACAGATGAAGGGCAAGAAAAGGGTAAATTATGTGAACAAGTAAAGGCTTGTGAATAACAATAGGTCTATTGGGGGAGGTTTTATTTCAATTATTTAAACAGTGCCCCATCTGCCCCCATAAGCAATTCTAAACCCACAGCAAAAAGACTAGTGAACTGGTGCCAAGATAACTTCTGTCAACATCAATCAGATGATGATCACCGTCTTCAGAAGAGGAGGAAGAGACCCCAGCCCTTGCCACATCAATGGTTCTGAAGTTGAAAGAGTGGACAGCTTCAAGTTCTCAGGATAAATACATCTGCAATGACCTGAGCAAATCGTATTGACATGTCATTCAAGAAAGCAGACCAACGCCTCCAATTGCATAGAATAAAGAAGTTCACCACGATTACCCCATCCCTCAACAACATCTACAGGTTCATCATCAAAAGCATACTTACTGGATGCATTGCAGCATGGTATGGAAGCGGCTTTGCTGAAGATTGTAGTTCACGACATTACACAAAGTTCCCTCCCCTCCATAGACTCCATCTATATCTTTCTTTGCCTGGAGATGCTCACAACTTACTGAAATACCCACAGCACCCTCTTTTCTCCCTCCTCCCATTTGGGAGAAGGCTCAAGAGCACAAAATAACACCAACAGGTTTAAATGTAGCGTCTTTTCAACAGCTGCCAAGCTCCTAAACCAACTCCACAAGAGTACTCTCATGTTGTCCTTGCTTGGTATTAATCCCACCCATTGTAACTCTCTACTTTGCAATTGAGCTTTAACTTTGTACAGTTGTATGAATGTTAGGAACAACCTGTTAGACTGCTCACAGAAGAACCCTTCTGCTAGAGAGTCCAAATCAGAGAGACCCACAATCACCAGGAGTGGGTGTTGCCATGGGAGCCATCCATTAACTAAAGGACTCACGAGATTGCCTTGTGGCTTGAAGTCACAAGCTTGTGTAAATACTATAAATAGTTTATGCCATTTTGTGTAAATAGCCTATGTCTTGAGAATCGAAGTAAAAGAGTATGGTGTTTTGGGAAACCTCTGTATCTGTCGTTTCATTACTTTGGGTAACCAAGAATGGGAGTTTGGTTCTTCATTTAACATTTCTGGCCACGGTTACAACACCTTCTCACTGAAAAATAAATTTAAAAAGGGGAAAAAATGCGTCAGGGATTCAGATTAGAAATGGGATATTCATGCACACCTTGGGATTTTGCTTTATCCTTAGCTTTATCCAATGTATTAAATACAATTATAAAAAAACTCAATGGCCTTTAATAAAGTCACAGAATGATCTTTAGCGAAGAAGTCCTGTAGCAGCCTGTGGCCCACTCCAAACAGTCGTCGAACATTATGATTGAGCAGACAGCACGACATGAGACGCCCTCTCCCTTAGGCCGCAGGAATAGCGATCAAATCGGCCACAGCCAGCGGATCAGAGGGGGTCCAATCAAGGCCTGCACATCTGGGACAACCAACCAGCAGCCAGTCTCTCTCAAGCCACACCCGAGTGGTGACACAGCCAGCTGCCTATAAAAGGCAGAGCTGCAGGCCAATAAAGCCAGTGTCGATTACACTCCCTTGGTGGGAGTCTTCTTTCCACCTCGAGGTATAACCCAAACTATAACCATAGCGACCCCACTACAAAGGCAACCCTGATTGGTCCAAACGGCGCTTTGGACCCAACAACGGAGGAATAACCTACATTTAATACCATAGCGTTGAAGCTGCTGGGCTTCTGGACATAGCATTCACAGGTGTGGTTTCAGCAGGCCGAGGCGCAGATTGATATTCACCAGATTTCCGCAAACAACATGTACTACTACCATGTGGTCAACACCCTTGATCAAGGCACCACAACCTGCATCATCAACATCCTCCAGCAGCACTTTGGACTCAACAATGGAGGAATAGCCTTCATTCAATACCATAGCATTGAAGCTGCTGGACTTCGGTCATAGCATCCACAGTTGTGGTTTCAGCAGGCCGAGGCGCAGAATGCCATTCACCAGATTTCCGCAAACAACACGCACTACTACCTTGTGGTCAGCACCCTTGATCAAAGCACCACAACCTGCATCATCAACGGCCACCAGCAGCCCCTGGAGCAACGGAAGTATATGGCCATCAAGGAGCTATTAACCTGCACTTTTGGGCTCTCGAAGTGCAAGCATGCGTCCCAACTGCTGCACTTCGACAATTTGGGGGACAGAGACTCTTCCATCCTCATGAGCGACATGCTCTTTCTCAACGATCGCCACACCTCTTGCCCGCTTTCCAGCAGATCTTTCTGGAGTGGCTGCCTGAAGATGTGCTTATGGGCAGCAAAGATGGATGCCTGTCTTTCGCTTGAACAGGTGACAGCACCTCATCAGCAATGCCCTGCCAGGAAGACCGTCGACCGACCTCCCGATCGACGCACCTCACCAGTGAGAAATACTGCCACTCAGGGAAATACCAAGGCTGGCCATCATTTATGGCTGTGATGATCTGCCAATTGCATAGCCTCCTCCACATCAAAGGCTCCCTGTTGGGCTGACATTTCTTGGTGAACATTAGGGCACAGTACAGCGTCCTTCCCCCATCCAGCCTAGAAGTCCACAGCGGCAAGGTGGGCCGAGAGCTTCGACCAGCAAACAGCTCCAACATTTGGCACCCGTACAATTCCCCTCCACTTTGGGGAGACAGACAATTCACCTGGAGGTTTATGGTGGCAGTCGTACAACAACCGTTACTGGGTGCCAATTTCCTGAGAGCCAACTCACTACTGGCGGACATTCAGGGGCATCAACTCGTACACACCCAGATGTTTTAGACTCTCGCTCAAGGGCACTGAACTTACTTACCCCCATCTTCACTTGGTGAGAACTGCCAACAACGAATTCGCTCAAGTCTTAGTGGAATACCCCTTCATCACTAAACCCCATTTCAACTCGGCACCACGCCTGACAGATATCCCGTGCCCCATACCCAGGACTTCACCTCTAATCTGCAAGGGGCACAGATATTCTCTAAGATGGACCTCATCAGGGATTATCATCAGATCCCAATCCAACCCGATGACATTCCCAAAATTGCCATCATTACCCCCTTTGGATTGTTTGAATTCCTCCTCATGCCTTTTGAGTTGAAAAACGGAGTTTAGACTTTCCAAAAATTGTGGGTTGGGATCTGCAAATCTCCTTCATCTACTTCAATAACATTTTAATAGTCAGCCACACCCTCACCAAGCACACCATTCACATAAGACTACTGTTCTCCAGGCTAAGTGGGTTCCGTTTAACTATCAGTCCAGCCAAGTACCAGCTTGACCAAGAGACAATCAATTTCCTGGGCCAATGCATTGGTCAACATGGGGCCAAGCCATTACCCACCAAAGTGGATGCTACTCGTTCCTTCCCCAGAGCAATGACTGTGAAGGGACTGAAAGAGTTTGCAGGTATGGTCAATTTTTAATCATTGCCTCATATCTGCAGTGGCCTGCATCACGAGTCTGCTATTTCCCCTCATGGCAGGGCCCAGTAAAGACATTCAATGGACACAAGGCGAGTGAGGCTTTCCAAACAACCAAAGACACCATAGCCAAAGCCACCCTCCTTGTGCATCCCAGGACAGACGCCCCAGCACAACGGTCGGAAGTGGACTTGAGCAAACGGTTAACAGACAGTGGCAGCCAATGGCCTTTTTCAGTAAACATCTCAGGTCACCGGACCTCAAGTAGGGAACTGTTAGCATTATACCTGACAATTTGGCATTTCCGTTACTTCCTGGAGGGCAGGAAGTTCAAAATTTACACAGACCACTTAACTTTGCCTTCAGCAAGGTAACCGCACACTGCTGTGATGCCACGACTGGTAAACAGTGCCCTATCATTCCAGTCGCATGGAGGTGGCCAGTTTTCAATTCTGTCCAAAATTTGGCTCACCCAGCTATCAGGACTATTTTCAAACACACTCCACCTAGAGTGTATGCACTTTTTAAAAAAAAACACTGTAGCGGTAGCTACTCTGCTACAAAAGGATCTCATGACCAAACGGATAGAGTTCAGGTCTGCCCGGCTGGTCTTATGCTCCCAGCCCGGACTTGGTTGGGAACCGCGCCAGGGGCCCTGACATCGCCGGGGTGTCACCTGGGCCACAGAGCACGGGCTTCTGAGCCTGGTGCCGAGGTCGGGGAGAAACCCCCGATGGCGCCATTTTGGTTGGCTGCCCCACCGCGTGCGTGACCTGCGGGGGCCGGTTCGCCTACCTAATGGCGTGCCGCCACAATACATTGATTTCATTAAATATCATGAGTAAATGCAGCAACTCAACATTTCCAATCTCAAAAAAAGGACACAAATGCTGGAAATCCTTATAAGTCATCAAGTCTGGACAAGGATGCAGCCTCAAGATTCAGCGACACTAAACAAATGAGTAGTAGTAAAGAGGGCAAAGCATGTTGTCCACAGTGACAAATGTCAGAGGCCATTAAAACAAGTCAGTAAAGAAAGCACAAAGACATTAGAGCCAAAACCAAACTCCCCCAGCCTGGGACCAGTGCCAAAAGAAATCCCATTACTTCAGTTGGTTGACATTGGATGTTTTAGCCTTCAAGTTCAATCAAGCATGTGGCATCAACTGTCCCCATAATGACTATTATTCTTCTTCCCCGTGTTGCAGTTTTTTGTTGTTGCATGGGATGAAAACATTCTTTTAGATTTTGAAGATGAAGGATGATGATAAATCAGACACCCTTCTGTGAACAGCTCTGCAAGATTGACCCAAATCATTCCAAGCAAAGGAATCATCACACAGAGGACCTTGAAGGCACTCTCCACTAGACTTTTGATATTAGAATTGCTCCAGATATATACAGTATTTGCTCAGCACAATCTGAAGGAGGATGCAAGGAAGGAAAGAAGGTTTAGCACATTATCAGAGAACCTTCTGTTTAACACACAAAACAGTGTGAGCAACAGGAGTTGCCTGAGAAGAAAAGTCATGAGGCTTCTCAGAAACATGGCATCAATAATGAGAAATCTCTTCCTGGTCAACATCAGATTAAATGTTACGATGATTATTGGAACTCAAAGTTGAAGTGCCACACAAATGCCATCTGTCACTCACAGATTTTTGCAAGGAATAGCAATGATGATCTTTTCTTGATTATAGCATATTAAATGACATCACCAATTAAGCATGTTTTGATATAATTATTCCCAATACCAACCACAGAAGCTCCTGCAAGCTCCGAGGCAAGGTTCCCTCAAGCTAAAGTTTTCAAGGCTCCAGGTTTTTTCCCCCATTACATTTCAATGTAAATTATTTGAACCCACACATCAAGGAACATCAGTTTAATGAGAACTTCACATTGCTCTCAGACCTTGGGACAAGCTCGGAGTTTTTCTTAAAAATATGATCATTCCATTTCATAAAATGACCTGAAATATTTTAACACATCCCCTCAGGACTGTCAGCCACTGATCGTAATTAAAATTCCAAAAGCTCAAAACTCTTGCAATGCTTATATCTCTCAAACCTTTTTTTGGTGCAGGAATTCTCTAACTTGCCCCGACATGTACTGTCTAACCCCACAATTATCAAATTCAGGATGTCTGCCAATCCATGTTCCCAGATTCCATACAGATAATTGCCAAACAATAAAACATGCTCATTTACAATTATGCCTTTTGTGGAAGAAATTAAAAGTTAAAAAAGCATGACTCAGCCTAAAACATATTATTGCAAAACTGTTATCGTGAAGCTGATACCACGAATCACAGGGAATTAATTAATTAATAGGGGTCTTCCAAGAACAAACAAGTCCAAACAAACTGCTAGAGAAGAACAAAATGCTCTCTAATCATCAACCTTTATGTGTTCCCGGGATCATGTTCAACACATCTTTTGTAAAGTTGTTTGTCTCAGTAATTTCGTGATGTCAAATATGAGAAAAGAATGTTCATCTCTGCCTATAAAAGACCAACTCCTGTAACATTAGGTCAGGCGAGACTCATGCAGACGCTGGACCTCTGTGGGACGCTCCCTCAATAAAGCAGAGGCTTGAATCTTACCACTTGTGTTAGTTATTTAATTAACTAAGTCGAGTAGATTTTTCTTGACAACTTCATACAAAAATTAACCATCATAATGCCATCGATAGCCAAAACTTGGCCAACTGCAAAAATAGCCACTTTCCAAATTAATGACAAACGTTCCTGCCCAAATTCACAGACACAAAATAGGTCAAATAGTCTTAAATTGAATTACGGTATCTTACCCACTAACCAAGGATGCGTTTTCAAGACACCCCATTTCTGGTCAATACACAACCTGTTGTTTTGAGGTGCATTCTGTGGCTCAAGCAAGCAAAATTTGAATATGCAGCACAGAAACCGGCTTGCTCCATCCCAGGAGACATACAAAACCAGCAGGTTTTTGGAGGGCAGGAGGGAAACCCGTACAAAACAGGGGAGAACATACAAATTCCTTGCAGATAGTGCTGGATTTGAACCCAGGTCCCTGTGCTGTCAGAGCGATCAATTTAAAAAAAAAACCCCATAAAAATCCATGTTTACAAGGTTCGAAAGATCAATCCGTCATTGGTTAAAACAAAAAAACTAAGCAAAATCCATGCCCTTTTATTCTCCCCCCCACCCTCCCCTCCCCCTCCCCTCCCCACTCCCCTCCCCCTCCCCTCCCCCTCCCTTCCCCCTCCCCTCCCCCCCTTTCCCCCTCCCCTCTCCCCCCTCCCCCCTCTCTCATCCCCCCCCTCCCCCTCCCCCCTCCCCTCCTCCCCTCTCTCCCCCCCTCTCCCCCTCCCCCCCTCCCCTCCCCTCCTCCCCCCCCCCATGACAAGCAGTTGACCCTCTTTACAGAGTAAAGCAGGAGTCTGCAGATGCTGCAATTGTAGCACAAGGGACAGATGCTGGAAGAGCTCAGCAGGTCTCACAGTGTCCATTGGAAGTGAAAGAGCATATATTCCAGGTACCTGAACCTTCTAACCGAAATTGTCAGGACCAGACACCGGTCATTGTTCAGAATCATTTTGATTTTGGTCACTTTAAGCAAATGCCTTGTACTCCCCCAGGACCAATGCCCGTCTATTTTGTACCCTAGGGCCAGGCTGAGCTGGGGGGGGGGGGGGGGTCAACATGCGCCACACAGGGAGGCTCTCAACCAGCACGTCGGTCAAGTGGAGGGTCAGAGGCAACGGGATGGTCCAGGAGCTCGGCAAAAAAGATGAGCAGTATCGGTTACTCTGAGCCGGCGACCAAGCACCAGACACGAGGTGCAGAGCTGCAGGAGGAGTGGGTCATCAGTGCAGTGGAGCTGAAACACTGGCAGATTTCAGACGCCCCATAAGCTCGTCGGGCCACCCCTTAGGAACACCTTGGCAGTCAAGCACCGTTCAACAGTCCTTCCCTCCACCCCTGTCCCACTGAGCCCGGAGTTTACAGAACACTGCACCAGATCACGGTGATGGCTCAATGCGGGAGAAATGGCCGTCTTCATTATCCATAATCCCCCCATGTAGCTGGAACCACTCTGCCAGCGTCAGAGCGGCTCCAGATGCGTGGAGAATCATGAGCAAGAAAGTCAGCCATTGCTCCTGCATTGTGCCAGACACCTCCGACTTGTCTCCCACTGGGTGCTTGGGGCCCAGAGTCACCTTTCCACTGTAAGTAAGGGTGCCCACAGGGGCAGGGCAACAGGGGACTTGAGGTGAAGGGGGTCTGAAAACAGAGAATTTATTCTGGGAAATTAACATTATTTATATGTAATGTCATCTACCAAAAAACTTGGAGGTTTTTGAAGGCTTCCGGTTTTCAGAATTCTGGATGTTTCAATGTTTCAGGCTGGGTATTTCCAGGATGAGGAAGGGCTCAGGGCTGAAACACCAGTTATATATCTTTACCTCCCATGGATACTACGAACCTCCAGCATTTCTGTGTTTTTACCTGTCTCTTCAGGTGCTGGCCAAGCTTTAAAATATTTCAATTTTTTTGGGGGTAAGTCGGGGGGGGGGGGGGGGGGGGGGGGAGGTAGGGGGAGAAAGAAATAATCACAAGTAATTTCCCAGTTCCAATTTTTAAAAAAAAGTGCATTGTTCAGTTTTAATTTGTTTACTTTTTCATTTGTAAACTCATGCTCACATTGAATTGCTTGCAACTTGGCAACATAATTGCATTCAGTAAGGGCAGGCAAGAAAGTAGTAGGAGTCTGTATTGATGGAGTGAGGAATTCAAAACAAATTAAAAATTACACTGAAAAATATATTATAGTAAACATTTAAACAGACAAATATATCAAATTGATTACATTTTCATTGTCAATGGAAAGGCATTGTAACCTTTAAAGCTATATAATCCACCAATGGTTCTAAAGAGATGACAAATACTATCCAAATATTATCCAAAACTCATTGAACATTTTCTGAGATAGTTTTCTTTCAGCTCCATTGAGCAGTTATCTCTATGCTTTACAGGCCACCCAAGCCTGTTGGGAGCTGAACAGCTGATAAACGAGCTGCATGTTTGTCTTCTCTCATTTAATCCAATTAATTTATGATATTGATTTGGTCTGTCACTAAAACAGAAAAGTGCTCAGCACTGCACCAGCAAAGTAAATTATCCTGTTTAGTATTGGACACTTCTGGCTCAGACAGGAAGTTGGAGATTTAACAAAAAGAAAAGAATTAGCAGCGTCAAATAAAACAGGATTAAGGAGGTAACAAACAAACTAGCAAATAGCAAATTAGGTAACACATGGGAAACTGCTAAGTAAATTAGATGCAGACCTTTGAGAAAACAAACTCGAAATATTTGTCAACATATTTTCCGAATTTTCCGGAGAATTAAGTCATGCAAAATATTCTGCAAATTATCCAGTCTTCACGAAACCACTCATTCTCATTTCATCTACTATTTATGTTTTCAAAATAAAACCATCCATGAAAGAGCATATTAAAGACTTCATTTTAAGATCAGTTCACAAGGACGTGCTATTGTTACAACCCCCATGCCAGAATAAAACAAGATGTTGAAGAAAACAGCTACATCCCTAAACTTCTAACCAATGCTGAAACTAAACTTGTAAAATTAGTTTCTCACCACAATTAAATATTAAATTATAGAACTCAAAATTTATAGTCAAGCTTGTAGCGAGTTGAGAGAGAGAGCGGCTGTACATACTGGAGACGCAGACTGCTAGCTTGGGTATCACAGCAGAATGTTTATTTAAAACTTTTTCAGGCCGAGAGTCAGACCGCATGTACATCCCGCTACTTGCGACATGCCAACTTCCAGCCTGGACCAGAAGAGATGGATGTGCACCGCCATCTTTGTTGTGGTTGCCCCATTGACTGTGTGTAACAAGCGGGGCCAGTTCATCCTGGCACAAGCTTATAATTCAAGACCATTTAAATGCCACTTTATTTTTATCAAATTATGCAGAGATAAACTATCGGTTGTAGTGTTAGTTCAAGCACATATAAAGTACACCAGGTGTTTTTTTCTGTTGAAGCAGCATACAAAATTGCAATACTGTGTTAAATAAACATTAGTCTATAAATGCGGTTTCCCAAATTTTGATGATTTTGCATGAAGTCAGCTCACTTAGTGACTTATCAAAAATTTCAGTTTTTGCTTTCAAATAAATTGAAGTAGCTAAAAGTGATTGAAACTAAAGAATATTGAAACAAAATCTGCCAGTGCTGAAATATGAAAAAAAAATATTAGAAGTACTCAACAAATCAGGCACTATTGGTAGAAAGAAGAGTTAATGTTTGCAATCAAAGACCTATTGTTAGATCATTAGAAATAGGCCATTTAATCCAGGTGCGGACAAACTTAAACCATGCTTGGGCCGGATGATGCATCAGTGCTTGAATGGCTGGCTGCAGTGATGCTACCATAAATGAAATAATAAATAAATATGAATGCATGAATGAATAAAGAAAATGAGTGAATAAATAGATGGAGTGAATATGATGATGCATTTCAGATCTGGAAATGCACCAAAAATCATGAGTTAGTTGTTAAAATGAGACAATTTAAAAAAAAAAAAAGTCAAAAAGGAGAAAAATTAGTTACAATGAAAACAAAATGACTAATCCCAAAACTTATATCGGAGGACACATTATTTCATTTATGGCGAATGTCAAAAAAAGAATTTAGAGAGATGAATTGGGGAAATCAATTGAAGTTTATAAACACAACAGTATGCAACGACTTTCAATCCTGAGCTATACAAAAATGGTTGAACTTAAAACTAACCATGATATACTTCTTACTTATCCTATTGTTATGGACCATGGACTGACTTTTTGGACTAACATTTTAAAGAATAGATTTCTGCCAAGAACTCTGTGCAACTTGGGGTACAGCTAAGTACTGACTAACCAATTGTTTGGAACTTTTGAGAACAAAGGAGAATCCAGCTGTGAAGCAGAAAGCAGCAGATGAGCTGCAGTTGGAGAGTTCTATGAAATACACACACCTCATAAGTGAGGATTGTAAGTTTACTGCAATGCAACATCCGTAATTTCTCTCTCCAACGTTCAATACAACGTCCTTTGTTATAAGTTAAAGAACTGAACTTTGGCATTGAACTTTGAGATTGAATTCTGTGCACTGTTTTTTTGGGACTAAACTTACTTGACTGACTGAGCTGGGGGTTTTGGCGGATTTTTCTTTTTTGAATATTGGGCAAAGACTGTAATGGTCTAGTCTTTTCATACACACTGCTTATTTGCTACAGGATACTTAGTGATGTTAATTGTGTTAAGACTTAAACTATTTAGACTTAACTTATAGTACAAGCTCAAAATTTTACATCCCTGGTGATAAAGCTGGAAAGCTTCTATCTAGCCAATTGAAAGACTGTACCTCTAAATGACATTTCAGAAATCCATAAAGATAATGTCGAGATAAATGAAGCTTTTTCCACAGTTTATTCTAACCTTTATAAATCAGAATCTCTTAAGGATTTGATTTTTATGGAAGCATTTTTTAGATAAGTTTACTGTTCATTTGCCTGTCTCCTCTGAGGAGATTGTGGCAACAATTGACTCTACAATCTGGCAAAGTTCCCAGCCCTGATGGTCTTCCAGCTGAGTTTTATAAAACTTTCTTGCAATCATTCACACCCCAATTGGACTCAGTTCTCTCCGAATCTTTTGCTGTTGGGAAATGATCTGCTACTTTTTTATAATGAAGCTTCAATTTCACTTATTCCCAAAAAGAATAAGGATTTAATTGACTGTTCCTCTTATAGGCCAATCTCTCTTTTGAAAGCTGATGCTTAAGATTTTGTCTCAAATATTGGCCTTTAGGTTGGAAAACATTATGCCTCTTATTATTTTTGAAGATCAAACTGGATTTATTAAGGGTCATTATTCACAATTTAATATCAGTCACTTAATTATTTACTCTCCTCCTATCTCATTTTCTAAGTGTGTTCTCGTTAAATTTAAAGTCCTAAAAAAATTTAATTTTAGCCATAAATATATCAATTTAATCCAATTGATAAATTTATCTCCTGTTGCCTCATTTTTTTTTAAACCAACTCTAAAATCTAAATCATTAAATCTTTACCGCAGAACTAGGCAAGATTGTCCTCTTGACTTAGCCTGTTATTATTTAATTTGGCATTAGAACCATTTGCTGTGGCCTTTCAGCAATCTAATGACATCTCTGGAATCTTAAGAGGTAGGAGTTTCACAAGGTTTCTTTATATACAGACGATCTTCCATTGTATATTTTAGACACTGATTGTTCGATTCCATCCATTCTGTCACTGCTCCACCAATTTGGTCAATTTTCAGGTTATAAACTAAATCTTCAGAAGAGCAAGTTGTTTATATTGAACTCTTCTGGCTCTCTAGATACTGCCCTTCCTTTTAGAATATCTTAATTTTTTATATATATATACCTAGGTGTTATTATTAACTAAAAATTATAAATATTTGTTTAAAGTGAATTTTCTTATTTTAATGAGCTGTGTTAAGAAGTCTTTATTAGTTCAGTGGTCTCCTCTCTTAATGCCCTTAATTGGAGAATTAATGTTATTAGGATGAATATAAAGTTTTCCTTCAAAACCTTAAAAAGATGACTTGTAATTACATAATTTAAGATTTTATAATTGGGCAGCTAATATTAGATGTATAATTTTTTGGATTCATTATAAGGATAAAATGGACGCTTCAAATTGGATTGATTTAGAAATTAACTCTACTAAAAAATATTCTCCTATTTTGATACTTAGATCATCATTACCTTATTTTGGATATCATAGATTTTTACAATTCTTTTTTACTACTTCTGTTGGAAAACTTCTGAATCTTGGTTAAATTTGGTATCCAATCTTTTCAAGATTTATTGATAATAATTTGGCTTCATTCAAACAACTCTCTCTTAAATTTCAAGTTTCCAAACAATTTCTTCAGATACCTACAAATTAGGAGATTTTGAACTCTGTAATGTTGAAACTTCAAGATCTTGTTATAAATGTGATAGGGATGATCTATAATTTTAAACTGAATTAAAATAAAAAGTTGATATCAGCTATATATTATAAAAGTCAAGGGATAATTCCCAAGATTAAAAAATTATGGGAGCAACATCTTCAACTTTCATTTTCAGATACTACATGGGATTCGATCTTAAAATTAGTAAATTTATCTTCTTTGTGTGCCCAACATTAGTTTTTACAGCTTACTTTTCTAAAGTTAAATTGGCTAAATTTTACTACAACATTTGCAAGAAATGTGACAGACTGAAGAATATACTTTGTTACATATGCTTTGGTCTTGTCCTCTATTTCCATTTTTTAGGAAGATACCTTTCGTACCTTACTTTTAGTTCTCAATGTGAATCTGATAGCTAATCCGATAATTTTTTTGCGATCAACTAAAACAACTGATTTGAATTTAACTATATCTCAATCCCATATAGTCTCTTTTGCCTCCTTTATAGATGTTGAATATTGATCAGTTGGAAAAATGCTGTCCACCCCCTACTTGTACTCAATGGTTATCTGGTATGTTGTTTACCTAACTTTGTGGGGGACAGAGAAAAAAAAAAATCAGATGTTCTTTAAGTGTAACATATTTAAATTTTCTAAGCTTAAGGGGTCCTTTTATCAATTATTTTTGTAATTTATAAGATTACTTAGATCTTGTTTTGTGAGTTTGTGGTTTCTTTTAATGGTAGTGAAATTAATATGTGCTTACCAGATAACATCAGAAGGGAAATGGTTATAATATGTAGTATAGTATAATAGTTACTATTTTAAAAATATTTTTCAATTAGCCATATTTTATAATTGTTTCAGCCTTTACTACTTTTTTGTTTGACTTATAAATAAGTCAAATTGAGTTTATAAATAGTTTATTTTTCTTAAATAACTTTTTGTGTATTTTTATATATTACCTTTGAGTAATGGCTTCAACTTATGTACTTTTTATGAAAAATCCCAAATAAATTGAAAAAGAACTTTATGTAATTAAAACTTTAATCATTTATGTCTTTAATGAGATGCTACATAATTCATTATAATGCTTGGGGCACATAAAATATGGGGATGATTGCTGAAGGAATACAAAATTAGTGAAATAAATAGAAGTGCTTTCATAATTAGAAATAGCACTTGCAACATTTGAATAATTAACTCTATCAGAATTTGCAGACGAGCAGATTTGTGTGAATATTGAACCAGAGGAATATAAGGGAGATTGGAAAGCCTTAATAGGTGAAGTAAGGAAACTTCACAAACAAGAATGTGCCTACCAAAGACTCATGCATTCGCACAGGATAGCCCAGGGATTCCAATTAACAAGGTAAGTACGCACATTTTGGCCTTTATGTGCCCTATATCCCTGTTATAGTTTGTGAAATACAAAATAAACTGTATAAATTTTATAAATGCATTTTTAAAAAAAGGTTTTTTTTAATTTTAAAAATCGGTCATATATGCGGGTGGTCGTAAGTTGCATAGGTTGTAAGTCAGGGACTACCTGTATATTTTAGGGAAAAATAATCTTCACTTATCAGGAAGGCTGGACTTCAAGAAGACTGAACCAGGCAAGGCTACTGTTTAAGAGTATATAGATATGTTTTTGGGAGATAAATTGGGAAAGGTTTGGTAGAGTAGGTCACATACAAAACTTTAAAACACATCAACATATCTGCTCCACAGCTTTTGCAAGAGCTTTGAAGAGTGCTCTAGAGACTTCACTAGTGGATTATTGTTTACAAAAGGCAACAGATGAAAGATCTTGTTGGAGCCGCAGATTGTCTGGAAGAGAACTTGTTGTTCTAAGAGGGTCATGTGGTTTTGCAAACAGACACAGAGACCAGTTCTACAGTGTTACAGTCAGCAACAGCAGCCAGGACTAGAACAGGACAAGCTGGCAAGCTTGTGGAAAACCCCATTTGAAAGACAGCCTGGTCAAAGCTCTTGTGGTTCATGCAAGAGGAAAGGATTGGCTATCTAATGTTTCACTTGGAATAAGAGAAACAAAAAGGCACTCTGTGGTGACCTAAAAAGAGGTAATCATCTGGAGATCCCTGAAGGTGGCAAGTTTCATCAGCAAGACACTGGAGTGGCTGATGGAAGTACATCAGTTGTGGATGTTCTGGAACAACAAATCTCTCTCTGAAAACCAACCAGAACCTTCCTTTGAAGCACCAAAGCCTGGTGAACTTCATAAATGTTAAATTCTGTGCACAGTACAAGAATTGCCTGCAACCAGTGAACTTGGAGGAATGAGAAGTGAGATTGGACTGTGAACCAAATAACTTTTCTGAACTGACACCGGGGGGGGGGGCCGCGCCGGGGGGGGCCGCGCCGGGGGGGCCGCGCCGGGGGGGGCCGCGCCGGGGGGGGCCGCGCCGGGGGGGGCCGCGCCGGGGGGGCCATCCCTCCCCGCACCCCTGTCAGTCAATCCACTATTCCTCCCCCCGCCCTCCCTCGGGTGGATTCACTGACCCGCCCTCCCTCGGGTGGATTCACTGACCCGCCCTCCCTCGGGTGGATTCACTGACCCGCCCTCCCTCGGGTGGATTCACTGACCCGCCCTCCCTCGGGTGGATACACTGACCCGCCCTCCCTCGGGTGGATTCACTGACCCGCCCTCCCTCGGGTGGATTCACTGACCCGCCCTCCCTCGGGTGGATTCACTGACCCGCCCTCCCTCGGGTGGATTCACTGACCCGCCCTCCCTCGGGTGGATTCACTGACCCGCCCTCCCTCGGGTGGATTCACTGACCCGCCCTCCCTCGGGTGGATTCACTGACCCGCCCTCCCTCGGGTGGATTCACTGACCCGCCCTCCCTCGGGTGGATTCACTGACCCGCCCTCCCTCGGGTGGATTCACTGACCCGCCCTCCCTCGGGTGGATTCACTGACCCGCCCTCCCTCGGGTGGATTCACTGACCCGCCCTCCCTCGGGTGGATTCACTGACCCGCCCTCCCTCGGGTGGATTCACTGACCCGCCCTCCCTCGGGTGGATTCACTGACCCGCCCTCCCTCGGGTGGATTCACTGACCCGCCCTCCCTCGGGTGGATTCACTGACCCGCCCTCCCTCGGGTGGATTCACTGACCCGCCCTCCCTCGGGTGGATTCACTGACCCGCCCTCCCTCGGGTGGATTCACTGACCCGCCCTCCCTCGGGTGGATTCACTGACCCGCCCTCCCTCGGGTGGATTCACTGACCCGCCCTCCCTCGGGTGGATTCACTGACCCGCCCTCCCTCGGGTGGATTCACTGACCCGCCCTCCCTCGGGTGGATTCACTGACCCGCCCTCCCTCGGGTGGATTCACTGACCCGCCCTCCCTCGGGTGGATTCACTGACCCGCCCTCCCTCGGGTGGATTCACTGACCCGCCCTCCCTCGGGTGGATTCACTGACCCGCCCTCCCTCGGGTGGATTCACTGACCCGCCCTCCCTCGGGTGGATTCACTGACCCGCCCTCCCTCGGGTGGATTCACTGACCCGCCCTCCCTCGGGTGGATTCACTGACCCGCCCTCCCTCGGGTGGATTCACTGACCCGCCCTCCCTCGGGTGGATTCACTGACCCGCCCTCCCTCGGGTGGATTCACTGACCCGCCCTCCCTCGGGTGGATTCACTGACCCGCCCTCCCTCGGGTGGATTCACTGACCCGCCCTCCCTCGGGTGGATTCACTGACCCGCCCTCCCTCGGGTGGATTCACTGACCCGCCCTCCCTCGGGTGGATTCACTGACCCGCCCTCCCTCGGGTGGATTCACTGACCCCGCCCTCCCTCGGGTGGATTCACTGACCCGCCCTCCCTCGGGTGGATTCACTGACCCGCCCTCCCTCGGGTGGATTCACTGACCCGCCCTCCCTCGGGTGGATTCACTGACCCGCCCTCCCTCGGGTGGATTCACTGACCCGCCCTCCCTCGGGTGGATTCACTGACCCGCCCTCCCTCGGGTGGATTCACTGACCCGCCCTCCCTCGGGTGGATTCACTGACCCGCCCTCCCTCGGGTGGATTCACTGACCCGCCCTCCCTCGGGTGGATTCACTGACCCGCCCTCCCTCGGGTGGATTCACTGACCCGCCCTCCCTCGGGTGGATTCACTGACCCGCCCTCCCTCGGGTGGATTCACTGACCCGCCCTCCCTCGGGTGGATTCACTGACCCGCCCTCCCTCGGGTGGAATCAGTCCCCACTCTCAAGTGGACATATCGCTTGCATTGCCCACTCTCCAGTGGATAGATCGCTTCCATTGCCCCCCCTCCTCTCATCCACCTGGAAACCCCGCCCCCTTGAAACCCCACCCCCTGGAAACCCCGCCCTCTGGAAACCCCGCCCCCTCGAGCCCCCGCCCCCTCGAACCCCCGCCCCCTTCGAACCCCCGCCCCCTTCGAACCCCCGCCCCCTTCGAACCCCCGCCCCCTTCGAAACCCCGGCCCCTTCGAAACCCCGCCCCCCTTCGAAACCCCGCCCCCTTCGAAACCCCGCCCCCTTCGAAACCCCGCCCCCTTCGAAACCCCGCCCCCCTTCGAAACCCCGCCCCCTTCGAAACCCCGCCCCCTGGAAAACCGGCCACATTCGAAACCCCGCCCCCCTGGAAAACCAGACCCCTCAACGCCCCTGGTGGATACGCCCCGCCCCCCCAACGCCCCGGGTGGATACGCCCCGCCCCCCCCCAACGCCCCGGGTGGATACGCCCCGCCCCCCCAACGCCCCGGGTGGATACGCCCCGCCCCCCCAACGCCCCGGGTGGATACGCCCCGCCCCCCCAACGCCCCGGGTGGATACGCCCCGCCCCCCCAACGCCCCGGGTGGATACGCCCCGCCCCCCCAACGCCCCGGGTGGATACGCCCCGCCCCCCCAACGCCCCGGGTGGATACGCCCCGCCCCCCCAACGCCCCGGGTGGATACGCCCCGCCCCCCTCAACGCCCCGGGTGGATACGCCCCGCCCCCCTCAACGCCCCGGGTGGATACGCCCCGCCCCCCTCAACGCCCCGGGTGGATACGCCCCGCCCCCCTCAACGCCCCGGGTGGATACGCCCCGCCCCCCTCAACGCCCCGGGTGGATACGCCCCGCCCCCCTCAACGCCCCGGGTGGATACGCCCCGCCCCCCTCAACGCCCCGGGTGGATACGCCCCGCCCCCCTCAACGCCCCGGGTGGATACGCCCCGCCCCCCTCAACGCCCCGGGTGGATACGCCCCGCCCCCCTCAACGCCCCGGGTGGATACGCCCCGCCCCCCTCAACGCCCCGGGTGGATACGCCCCGCCCCCCTCAACGCCCCGCCCCCCTCAACGCCCCGCCCCCCTCAACGCCCCGCCCCCCTCAACGCCCCGCCCCCCTCAACGCCCCGGGTGGATACGCCCCGCCCCCCTCAACACCCCGGGTGGATACGCCCCGCCCCCCTCAACACCCCGGGTGGATACGCCCCACCCCCCTCAACACCCCGGGTGGATACGCCCCGCCCCCCTCAACACCCCGGGTGGATACGCCCCGCCCCCCTCAACACCCCGGGTGGATACGCCCCGCCCCCCTCAACACCCCGGGTGGATACGCCCCGCCCCCTCAACACCCCCGGGTGGATACGCCCCGCCCCCTCAACACCTCGGGTGGATACGCCCCGCCCCCTCAACACCTCGGGTGGATACGCCCCGCCCCCCTCAACACCCCGGGTGGATACTCATTATGCCATCTTTGAATATTTATCTCTACTTAATCGTTCCATGTTACCGCAATATATTTTCTAGCCACGGCTAGAACCAAGCAAATGAATGCAATCTGAAACTTATCCAATTTTAAACCCACTTTTAACTTAGTCAGAAATCCTATATAAAAAAATAATGGGTCAACCAGTAACTGAATGTTGTACAAATATTCCAAAAATTCCCTAATCTTCATCCAAAATTTCACAAGACCAAACCGAATTTAAAAATGTCCCTTTTTATATTCCACATTGAAAACATAAATCTGAATCCCTAAAACCACATTGTTTCAAATTCTCTGGTGTCAAATATAACTGATGTAAAAAATTATAGTTAACTAAACTATATCTCACATTAATCAACCTAGTTACAGCATTTTCACACATCTTTACCCAATCTTCCTCCAAAATAAAAAAGTTATAATTCCTTCTCCCATTTATCTTTTATTTTAAAAACACCAGGTTTGTTCATCTTCTCTGCAATAATGCATACATTTCTGAGACAAAACACTGTTCCAAATTTTCTGTAATCAGCTTCTCAAACCTAGTCAAACTCAGAAGCTTAAATTCCTGTCCAAAATTATCCTTTATCAAAGCTCACACTTGGTAGTAAGCAAATAGTGAATTCACTGATATCCCAAATTTATCTTGAAGTTGAGCAAAATAAAGAAAAACGCCCTTCTCAAAACAATCTCCCACCATTCTAATACCCTTCAATTCCCAATCTTTTAAATATCGACTATCCATAGAAAATAGGATAATCATATTCCAATATATAGGAGTCTGCGCAGTAATTTTACCATTAGTTCCAATTATTTGATCTCTTATACCAAATTTCCAATAAATGTTTAAGTACAAGTACATTATGTCTTATTAAAAAAAATATGGTCTCCATTTATATAAAATATTTAACATTACTCTCTGATATTGACAATTCAATTTTAGCCCCTACTGGAAATTGCTCAATGTCTGACATTCGGTTAATAAATTTCAACTGTGCTGCTTCATAATAATTCTGAAAATTTGATAACTGCAAACCTCCTAAAGCACATTTCCAGGTCAATTTTTGGAAAGGGACTCTAGATAGTTAACTTTTCCATAAAAACAAACTAACTGAAGCATTTAATTGCTTAAAAAAATAGGCCTTTGGTAAGGAACGAGGAATAGATTGAAAAAGATATTGTAGATTTTGATTACGGGGAAATATATTCATTTTAATACAATTCACCCATCCCATTAAAGTCAAAGTCCTTCCACTTATTCAAATCTGCCTTAATTTTTTTCAATAAAGGTATATAATTCAATCGATACAACTTTTGATACTCCACATTTACTATCACCCCCAAATATTTTATCTTATCGGACCAACAAAATTGAGTAATGTTTACTATCTGAATAATCTTTGCTTGAAATTGATAATAATTCACTTATAACCAGACATTTCTCCATATTGTTCCAAACATTTCTGAAGGTGTATCAAAGATACTTTAGAATTTGTTAAATACATTAACACATCATCAGCAAATAAATTAATCTTATATTCTACTTCTCCCACTCTAATGCCTTTAATATTAATGTTCTGTCCAATAAATTGAGCCAATGGTTCAATAACCAATGCAAATAAAGCTGGAAATAACAGCCAGCCTTGTCTAGTTGACCTAGATAAATTAAAAGATGATGGAATTTGTCACCACTCTAGCTGACAAATTATTATACAAGACCTTTATCCAACAAATAAAGAGTGAACCAAACCCAAAAGTTCCAAAATTTTACACAAAAAATGCCACTCAACCCAGTCAAATGCCTTTTCAGCATCCAAGGGTGCTATTAAAGGTTGTTTTTTTAGATACATTAATGTAATTAATTTAACAATGTTATCAGCTGAATAATGATTTTTAATAAAACCTGCCTGATCTACATGAATCAATTGTGGCAAATATTTTGCAATTCTATTTGCAAGCACTTTAGCCACAATTGTATATTCTACATTTAACTAAGAAATTGGTCTATATGATGCTACTCTCAAAGGATCTCTATCTTTTTTTGAAGTAACTGTAATCAAGACTCTAGAAAAAGATTCCGGATGTTTCAGAAGCTTGTGTTAATACTTGTCGAAAAATTGTAAGTAATAAATCATAAAATAAAACTCCGAAGTAAATCCATCCTCCCCAGGTGATTTTCAGTTAGGCATGGTTTGTAATACCTCTAATTTCCAAATCAGTAAATGGACAGTCTAATTCCTGAGCATCTAGATCTCTCAAAAATGGAAGGTCTAACTCAGCCAAAAATGATTCTGCTTGATCAGTATCTTATTCAATCCCTGTAGTATATAAATCTTGATAAAAAGAATGAAATTCATCATATTCATCATAAATCTCCTGAGATTTATAGGTAACCTTTGAACCTTTCCTTTCCTCATTTATCGTCCTAGAAACTTGTTCTATCTTCAATTGCCAAGCTAATATGTTATGAGCCCTTTCTCCCAACTCATAATACTGTTGTTTAGATCTTTGAATCAACTTCTCAGAGTGATATGTCTGTAAAGTATTATAACGTATTTTCAAATTATATAACTGTATCTTCTTCTGTCACATATCTCTGCAGATCTTTCCCCAAAACCTTGATCTCTTCAATTTATGACTATCTGCCAAATATTTCTTCTTAAGTTTAGTAGTATAATAATTTGTCCCCTTAAATATGCTTTCAATGAATCCCATAATGTAAACTTACTCTGCACTGAGTTCTCATTTAATTGCATAAACAAATTAATTTGATCCCAAATAAAAGTGACAAACTCAGGTTGCTTTAACACTATATTAAACCTCCTCCTGTAACTAGATTGTACCATATCAGAACTAGTAAAAGACATTAATAAAAGTGAATGATCAGACAACATTTATCTTTTATATTCAACATTAATTATTCTCCCCTGTAATTGAGCTGATATTAAAAAATGTTACAATTAACCCTCAATACCCTACCCTTCTCTGAGATTGATTCCAATATAAAAGGCTGTTTCTGAAGTAGTCAGCCACTGGTGATATTAACCACACCCAATTAATAGAGGGGGTACTGCTTTAGCAGTTTTTTTTTTGGGGGGGGGGTATTTTTGCATTAGTTTATTTTTTTAGATTTTTAAAAGTTTTTTATATACATAAAGGAGTTTATTTTCTTTGGTTTTTTTTCCCAGTAGCCTTTAAAGCTGTATTTTTGATGTGATGTGTCCTGATTATAGTTATTAGTACGTCTAGTTTGAATTATGCAACTTTTAATGTTAAAGGTTTGAATTATCGGATAAAAAAAAAGCATGTTTTGGCTTACATTAAGAAAATGAAAATGGATATAGCTTTTTTACAAGAAACTCTTTTGACTGAAAAAGAACATTTAAAACTAAAAAGGGATTGGGTTGGACGGGTTATTGCATCTTTTAATTCTAAGTCCCATAGAGTTGCAATTTTAATTCATAAGAATTTTCTATTGAGTTGTTGAATTCACTCATTTGCACACTCAGAAAGCCAAAAAAAAATTTGGGAGATAATCACTAGAATCCTGTCAACATTTTGCCATACACATGTTAAATCACCAAAATATGGGTATTTACTGTGTGCAAATCCACCGCTGTGTTGTCTACATTGTCACAAATAAACTTTAGAGATGACAAAGAAATCTTACTTAAAGGACCCAACATAATAAGAATCATTGCACAAAAATATATTTTGTTCTAAATTAAGGGAGTTAGCTCAGTGCTTCCTGCCAACCAATACCTCTTTATACAATAGGAAATGCACAAAAAAAAGCCTTGATTGCCCTTCTACTTTTGCTTATCAGACTTCATCATTCCAATAGAGGCAATGGAGTGAATGCTTAACACAATTTTAATAATGGATAATTGGAATCTTTTAAACTAGCTTTGAAATTATTTGGACAACATGCAATTACCACACCACCCAGCACATGCTCAGTTCTTGTTGCTGCCATCAGGAAAGAGGTATAGGTGCCACAAGACTCTCACCACCAGGTTCAGGAACAGCTGCTCCCCCTCCACTATCAGACTCAACAACAAACTCAATCAGGGACTCATTTAAGGACTCTTACTTGTGCACTTTATTTTTTTTAATTCTCTGGTTTGTTTTCATTTGTTCTCTGTTTACATGCATATGCTGTGTACAGTTTTTTTGCACTTCCAATTAGTGAAAATTCTGCCTCGCCCACAGAAAGAATCTCAAAGTGGTATGTGATGTCATACGTGTACTGACAAATATCTGATTATGCAATTGTAAAAACAATTATTTTGTAAAATGTGGGTTACGGCATTCTTTTAAAAACCTCTTCTCAAAGCATTTTTTGCACCTTGCTCTCAACAATGATAAAATTTCATTCCACTTCATCCCTTCATATTGACAATCAGATATCGACAAGCAGCTACTCCCATAAACATGATGGAAACACAATAGATTCATATGCTCAGATATGGAATTACCTTCTGTGATTACCACTGAAGTTTCTTGTCAAATTCAATGAAATGTTTGGACAATACTGAATGACAATTGAAGACAGAGGAGCAGTTGATTGGAAAGCTGCATTCAACAGGTAAAAGGCCATTGAGGTTAGGTGACCCAGACATCACCTTAAAAGTGAGGGTCTGCGTAGCAGATCAGTCATTGTCAGACTGGTGGTCCAGGAGAAGTAAGAAAGAGCCACCCTATTTGATGAAGAAAAAGGATTCAGCAGGTGGGCACAGGTAAGGGCAGATATCATATATTTCCCCTCCAGTCATAACCAGTGGGAATGGCAGCCAAGGCAGAGGAATGCTCCTCATGCAGAATGTCGGTCATCAGGAAAGCCAGCAGTATCCTGGACAACTTCATCTGCGAGAAGCTCATGACAAACTGAGTTAAGGAATTGGAGCTGGAGTTGAATGAACTCCAGATCATTTGGGAGGCAGAGGGTGTTATAGACAAGAGTTACTAGACAGAGGTTACAGGGACACTATCACACCTAAGAGGCAGGAGGGTAGATGGCTGAGAGTCAGAAGGTAACAGGCAGGTAGTGCAGGGCACCCCTGTGGCCATTCCCCTTGATAACAAGTATACAATTTTGGATACTGTGGTGTGGGTGGGTGGGGGGGGGGGGGGGGGAGGAAAATAGCCTATTGGGGACAAGCTACAGAGATCAGGAGAAGAGGTGAGCTGTAGTAATGGATTCCAGAGTTAGGGGACAGATAGGAGGTCCTGTGGAAGAGAAAGAGTATCTCAGATGGTATGTTGCCTCCCTGGTGCCAGGGACCAAGATAGCTCAGATCAAGTTCATGGCATTCTCATAAGGGAGGGTGAACAGCCAGATATCATTGTCCATATTGGGACCAATGACGTAGGTAAGAAGGGTGAGGAGGTCATGCAAGGAGAGTTCAGGGAGTTAGGCGGTAGGTTGAAGACAGAACCTCCAGAGATTTCTACCTGTGTTAGTAAGGCAAGAAATAGGAGGAAAATGCAGCTTAACATGTAGCTAAAGACATATGCTGGAGGGAGGCCTTCCAATTTCTGGATTATTGGGCTCTCTTCCAGGGAAGGTGGGATCTGATCTAATGGGACATTTTGCATCTGAACTAGACGGCAAATAATATCCTCGCAGGAAGATTTTCTAGTGCTGCTCCAGTGGGTTTAAATTAGATTTGCAGGGGGGGATGGGAACCAGAGTGCTAGAGCAGATAGAGGAGTGGAAGAGGGAAAAGACTGAAAATTGCATGTTCCATTACAAGTCAATGGGTTGTATGTGCTGCAAGTGTTCTCAGGTTCATCTATTTCAGTGCAAGGAATATTGTAGGAAAGGCAGACGAGATTAAAGCACTTGGACTTATGACATTGTGGCCATTAGTGAAACTTGGTTGCAGAAGGGACAGTGAGAGGCTCACTATTCAGGGCCTCTGTGCTTTGAATACCATAGAACAGAGGGAATGAAAGGTGATGGAGTGCATTGCTCATCAGATAAAATACCACATCTGTGCTCATGCAGGACAGACCAGAGGGCTCGTCTATTGAGGCAAAATGGAGCTGAAAAATGGGAAAGGTATGACCACACTCATGGGATTGTATTATTGACCACCCAATAGTCAATGAGAATTGGAAGGGCAAATCTGGAGAGATAGCAGACAGCTGCAGGAAACAAGGTTGTGATAGTAGGAGATTTTAATTTTTCAAATATTGACTGGGACTGCCATACTGTAAAGGGCTGGATAGCTTGGAGTTTGTCAAATGTGTTCAGGAAAATGTTCTAAATCAATAGAATATTGCGTGCACTTTTGGTCACCCAACTACAGGAACGATATCAATAAGATAGAGAGCAGAGAAGATTTACTAGGATGTTGCCTGGACTTTAGCAACTGAGTTTCAGGGAAAGGTTAAACAGGTTAGAACTTTATTCCTTGGAGCTTAGAAGAATGAGGGGAGATTTGATAGACGTGTTTAAAATTATGAGGGGCAGAGATAGAGAAAAAGTTGATGGGCTTTTTTCCATTGTGGGTAGGTGAGATACAAATCAGAGGACATAGGTCAAGAGGGAAAGGGGAAAATTTTTCACAGAGCATGTGGGAGTGTGGAACGAGATGCCAACTGAAGAGATGAATGCGGGCTCAATTTTAACATTATGTATTTGAACAGGTACATGGATGAGAGGGGTTATGGAGGACTATGGATTGGGTTCAGATCAGTGGGATTAAACAAAAAGTGGTTCAGCACATATTAAAAGGGGTCTGTTTCTGTGCTCTAATGTTCTCTGCTTTACAGTTGGTGAGATCCCAGTATTCACAACCTGAAAAGATTTACAGGGAGAGCAGCGGCGGCCTCGGCCCCTGTCCGGGCAGTATGGACCGACCTAGGAGGGGAGGCAGACCCCTCCAGCCCGGGTAAGAAACCTGCATAGGAGAAGGCCACTCCGATATAAAACCTACGACCCAAGGACCTCGATGCCACATCCCAGCTTGCTTGGCCATGGCACACAAACCATGGGTGTAAAGGGTGGGGCCAGTACTGCACACACTGCACTCCACCTAAAAGCTCCTTTGCGCAGGTCCACGTCCTCCCCCTCCACGTCCTCCCCCTCCACGTCCTCCCCCTCCACGTCCTCCCCCTCCACGTCCTCCCCCTCCACGTCCTCCCCCTCCACGTCCTCCCCCTCCACGTCCTCCCCCTCCACGTCCTCCCCCTCCACGTCCTCCCCCTCCACGTCCTCCCCCTCCACGTCCTCCCCCTCCACGTCCTCCCCCTCCACGTCCTCCCCCTCCACGTCCTCCCCCTCCACGTCCTCCCCCTCCACGTCCTCCCCCTCCACGTCCTCCCCCTCCACGTCCTCCCCCTCCACGTCCTCCCCCTCCACGTCCTCCCCCTCCACGTCCTCCCCCTCCACGTCCTCCCCCTCCACGTCCTCCCCCTCCACGTCCTCCCCCTCCACGTCCTCCCCCTCCACGTCCTCCCCCTCCACGTCCTCCCCCTCCACGTCCTCCCCCTCCACGTCCTCCCCCTCCACGTCCTCCCCCTCCACGTCCTCCCCCTCCACGTCCTCCCCCTCCACGTCCTCCCCCTCCACGTCCTCCCCCTCCACGTCCTCCCCCTCCACGTCCTCCCCCTCCACGTCCTCCCCCTCCACGTCCTCCCCCTCCACGTCCTCCCCCTCCACGTCCTCCCCCTCCACGTCCTCCCCCTCCACGTCCTCCCCCTCCACGTCCTCCCCCTCCACGTCCTCCCCCTCCACGTCCTCCCCCTCCACGTCCTCCCCCTCCACGTCCTCCCCCTCCACGTCCTCCCCCTCCACGTCCTCCCCCTCCACGTCCTCCCCCTCCACGTCCTCCCCCTCCACGTCCTCCCCCTCCACGTCCTCCCCCTCCACGTCCTCCCCCTCCACGTCCTCCCCCTCCACGTCCTCCCCCTCCACGTCCTCCCCCTCCACGTCCTCCCCCTCCACGTCCTCCCCCTCCACGTCCTCCCCCTCCACGTCCTCCCCCTCCACGTCCTCCCCCTCCACGTCCTCCCCCTCCACGTCCTCCCCCTCCACGTCCTCCCCCTCCACGTCCTCCCCCTCCACGTCCTCCCCCTCCACGTCCTCCCCCTCCACGTCCTCCCCCTCCACGTCCTCCCCCTCCACGTCCTCCCCCTCCACGTCCTCCCCCTCCACGTCCTCCCCCTCCACGTCCTCCCCCTCCACGTCCTCCCCCTCCACGTCCTCCCCCTCCACGTCCTCCCCCTCCACGTCCTCCCCCTCCACGTCCTCCCCCTCCACGTCCTCCCCCTCCACGTCCTCCCCCTCCACGTCCTCCCCCTCCACGTCCTCCCCCTCCACGTCCTCCCCCTCCACGTCCTCCCCCTCCACGTCCTCCCCCTCCACGTCCTCCCCCTCCACGTCCTCCCCCTCCACGTCCTCCCCCTCCACGTCCTCCCCCTCCACGTCCTCCCCCTCCACGTCCTCCCCCTCCACGTCCTCCCCCTCCACGTCCTCCCCCTCCACGTCCTCCCCCTCCACGTCCTCCCCCTCCACGTCCTCCCCCTCCACGTCCTCCCCCTCCACGTCCTCCCCCTCCACGTCCTCCCCCTCCACGTCCTCCCCCTCCACGTCCTCCCCCTCCACGTCCTCCCCCTCCACGTCCTCCCCCTCCACGTCCTCCCCCTCCACGTCCTCCCCCTCCACGTCCTCCCCCTCCACGTCCTCCCCCTCCACGTCCTCCCCCTCCACGTCCTCCCCCTCCACGTCCTCCCCCTCCACGTCCTCCCCCTCCACGTCCTCCCCCTCCACGTCCTCCCCCTCCACGTCCTCCCCCTCCACGTCCTCCCCCTCCACGTCCTCCCCCTCCACGTCCTCCCCCTCCACGTCCTCCCCCTCCACGTCCTCCCCCTCCACGTCCTCCCCCTCCACGTCCTCCCCCTCCACGTCCTCCCCCTCCACGTCCTCCCCCTCCACGTCCTCCCCCTCCACGTCCTCCCCCTCCACGTCCTCCCCCTCCACGTCCTCCCCCTCCACGTCCTCCCCCTCCACGTCCTCCCCCTCCACGTCCTCCCCCTCCACGTCCTCCCCCTCCACGTCCTCCCCCTCCACGTCCTCCCCCTCCACGTCCTCCCCCTCCACGTCCTCCCCCTCCACGTCCTCCCCCTCCACGTCCTCCCCCTCCACGTCCTCCCCCTCCACGTCCTCCCCCTCCACGTCCTCCCCCTCCACGTCCTCCCCCTCCACGTCCTCCCCCTCCACGTCCTCCCCCTCCACGTCCTCCCCCTCCACGTCCTCCCCCTCCACGTCCTCCCCCTCCACGTCCTCCCCCTCCACGTCCTCCCCCTCCACGTCCTCCCCCTCCACGTCCTCCCCCTCCACGTCCTCCCCCTCCACGTCCTCCCCCTCCACGTCCTCCCCCTCCACGTCCTCCCCCTCCACGTCCTCCCCCTCCACGTCCTCCCCCTCCACGTCCTCCCCCTCCACGTCCTCCCCCTCCACGTCCTCCCCCTCCACGTCCTCCCCCTCCACGTCCTCCCCCTCCACGTCCTCCCCCTCCACGTCCTCCCCCTCCACGTCCTCCCCCTCCACGTCCTCCCCCTCCACGTCCTCCCCCTCCACGTCCTCCCCCTCCACGTCCTCCCCCTCCACGTCCTCCCCCTCCACGTCCTCCCCCTCCACGTCCTCCCCCTCCACGTCCTCCCCCTCCACGTCCTCCCCCTCCACGTCCTCCCCCTCCACGTCCTCCCCCTCCACGTCCTCCCCCTCCACGTCCTCCCCCTCCACGTCCTCCCCCTCCACGTCCTCCCCCTCCACGTCCTCCCCCTCCACGTCCTCCCCCTCCACGTCCTCCCCCTCCACGTCCTCCCCCTCCACGTCCTCCCCCTCCACGTCCTCCCCCTCCACGTCCTCCCCCTCCACGTCCTCCCCCTCCACGTCCTCCCCCTCCACGTCCTCCCCCTCCACGTCCTCCCCCTCCACGTCCTCCCCCTCCACGTCCTCCCCCTCCACGTCCTCCCCCTCCACGTCCTCCCCCTCCACGTCCTCCCCCTCCACGTCCTCCCCCTCCACGTCCTCCCCCTCCACGTCCTCCCCCTCCACGTCCTCCCCCTCCACGTCCTCCCCCTCCACGTCCTCCCCCTCCACGTCCTCCCCCTCCACGTCCTCCCCCTCCACGTCCTCCCCCTCCACGTCCTCCCCCTCCACGTCCTCCCCCTCCACGTCCTCCCCCTCCACGTCCTCCCCCTCCACGTCCTCCCCCTCCACGTCCTCCCCCTCCACGTCCTCCCCCTCCACGTCCTCCCCCTCCACGTCCTCCCCCTCCACGTCCTCCCCCTCCACGTCCTCCCCCTCCACGTCCTCCCCCTCCACGTCCTCCCCCTCCACGTCCTCCCCCTCCACGTCCTCCCCCTCCACGTCCTCCCCCTCCACGTCCTCCCCCTCCACGTCCTCCCCCTCCACGTCCTCCCCCTCCACGTCCTCCCCCTCCACGTCCTCCCCCTCCACGTCCTCCCCCTCCACGTCCTCCCCCTCCACGTCCTCCCCCTCCACGTCCTCCCCCTCCACGTCCTCCCCCTCCACGTCCTCCCCCTCCACGTCCTCCCCCTCCACGTCCTCCCCCTCCACGTCCTCCCCCTCCACGTCCTCCCCCTCCACGTCCTCCCCCTCCACGTCCTCCCCCTCCACGTCCTCCCCCTCCACGTCCTCCCCCTCCACGTCCTCCCCCTCCACGTCCTCCCCCTCCACGTCCTCCCCTCCACGTCCTCCCCCTCCACGTCTCCCCCTCCACGTCCTCCCCCTCCACGTCCTCCCCCTCCACGTCCTCCCCCTCCACGTCCTCCCCCTCCACGTCCTCCCCCTCCACGTCCTCCCCCTCCACGTCCTCCCCCTCCACGTCCTCCCCTCCACGTCCTCCCCTCCACGTCCTCCCCCTCCACGTCCTCCCCCTCCACGTCCTCCCCCTCCACGTCCTCCCCCTCCACGTCCTCCCCCTCCACGTCCTCCCCCTCCACGTCCTCCCCCTCCACGTCCTCCCCCTCCACGTCCTCCCCCTCCACGTCCTCCCCCTCCACGTCCTCCCCCTCCACGTCCTCCCCCTCCACGTCCTCCCCCTCCACGTCCTCCCCCTCCACGTCCTCCCCCTCCACGTCCTCCCCCTCCACGTCCTCCCCCTCCACGTCCTCCCCCTCCACGTCCTCCCCCTCCACGTCCTCCCCCTCCACGTCCTCCCCCTCCACGTCCTCCCCCTCCACGTCCTCCCCCTCCACGTCCTCCCCCTCCACGTCCTCCCCCTCCACGTCCTCCCCCTCCACGTCCTCCCCTCCACGTCCTCCCCCTCCACGTCCTCCCCCTCCACGTCCTCCCCCTCCACGTCCTCCCCCTCCACGTCCTCCCCCTCCACGTCCTCCCCCTCCACGTCCTCCCCCTCCAAAGATGCTCACAAACTCAAGCTAGCATGCTGGAACATCAGAACCATGCTAGACAAGACTGACAGCCACCGACCTGAACGTCGTTCTGCCCTTATTGCGCAAACTCCTAAGACTTGACATCGACATAGCCGCTCTCAGTGAAGTCCGCCTGGCAGATGTAGGCAGCCTCCAAGTACGCGGCGCAGGCTACACACTCTACTGGTCTGGCAAGCCTTTGGATGAACGACGCCTAACTGGTGTAGGCTTCATGGTCAAGAACTCCATTGCCTCCAAACTCGAAAACCTTCCGACAGGCCACTCGGACAGGATCATGTCCATGCGACTCCCACTTCAAAACAAGCGTCGCATCACCCTCATCAGTGTCTATGCTCCAACCCTCCAGGCGGAGCCAGCAGAAAAGGACAAGTTCTACACTGACCTGTGCAACCTCATCCAACGCACCCCTACAGCCGACAAGGTTGTCATCCTTGGCGACTTCAACGCTCGCGTCGGCAAAGACTCAGAAACATGGCCAGGAATCCTGGGCAAGCATGGCGTCGGCAAGTGCAACGACAATGGGCGCCTCCTGTTGGAGCTCTGCGCAGAACAGCGGCTTGTCATTACAAACACCCTTTTTCAGCAGAGAGACAGCCTTAAGACTACCTGGATGTATCCCCGATCCAAACACTGGTACCTCCTGGACTACATCCTGGTGCAAGAAAGTGACAAACGAGATGTGCTCCACACCAGGGTCACGCCCAGCGCGGAATGCCACACTGACCATCGGCTGGTTCGCTGCAAGCTCAACCTTCACTTCAAGCCAAAGCCCAGGAACAGTAAAACCCCCAGAAAGAGGTTCAATGTTGGAAACCTGCAGTCAGACGAAGTGACAGGAAACTTCCAGGCAAACCTCAAAACAAAGCTCGACGATGCAATCCGCCTCACGGACTCGTCCCCTGAAACCCTCTGGGATCAGCTGTAGACTACCATACTGCAATCCACTGAAGAGGTACTGGGCTTCTCCTACAGGAAAAACAAGGACTGGTTCAACGAAAACAGCCAGGAAATCCAGGAGCTGCTGGCAAAGAAGCGAGCTGCCCACCAGGCTCACCTTACAAAGCCGTCCTGTCCAGAGAAGAAACAAGCCTTCCGTCGCGCATGCAGCCATCTTCAGCGCAAACTCCGGGAGATCCAAAATGAGTGGTGGACTAGCCTCGCAAAGCGAACCCAGCTCAGCGCAGACATTGGTGACTTCAGGGGTTTCTACGAGGCTCTAAAGGCTGTGTACGGCCCCTCACCCCAAGTCCAAAGCCCGATGCGCAGCTCAGACGGCAAAGTCCTCCTCAGCGACAAGATCTCCATCCTCAACCGATGGTCAGAACACTTCCAATCTCTTTTCAGTGCCAACCGCTCAGTCCAAGATTCCGCCCTGCTCCAGCTCCCTCAACAGCCCCTAAGGCTAGAGCTGGATGAGGTCTTCACCCAGGATGAGACATATAAGGCAATCGAGTAACTGAAAAGTGGCAAAACAGCAGGTATGGATGGAATCCCCCCAGAGGTCTGGAAGGCTGGTGGCAAAACTCTGCATGTCAAACTGCATGAGTTTTTCAAGCTTTGTTGGGACCAAGGAAAACTGCCTCAGGACCTTCGTGATGCCACCATCATCACCCTGTACAAAAACAAAGGCGAGAAATCAGACTGCTCAAATTACAGGGGAATCACGCTGCTCACCATTGGAGGCAAAATCTTCGCTAGGATTCTCTTAAATAGAATAATACCCAATGTCGCCGAAAATATTCTCCCAGAATCACAGTGCGGCTTTCGCGCAGACAGAGGAACTACTGACATGGTCTTTGCCCTCAGACAGCTCCAAGAAAAATGCAAAGAACAAAACAAAGCACTCTACATCACCTTTGTTGACCTCACCAAAGCCTTCGACACCTTGAGCAGGAAAGGGCTTTGGCAAATACTAGAGTGCATCAGATGCCCCCCAAAGTTCCTCAACATGATTATCCAACTGCACGAAAACCAACAAGGTCGGGTCAGATACAGCAATGAGCTCTCTGAAACCAACTCCATTAACAATGGCATGAAGCAAGGCTGTGTTCTCGCACCAACCCTCTTTTCAATCTTCTTCAGCATGATGCTGAACCAAGCCATGAAAGACCTCAACAATGAAGACGCTGTTTACATCCGGTACCGCACGGATGGCAGTCTCTTCAATCTGAGGCGCCTGCAAGCTCACACCAAGACACAAGAGAAACTTGTCCGTGAGCTACTCTTTGCAGACGATGCCGCTTTAGTTGCCCATTCAGAGCCAGCTCTTCAGCGCTTGACGTCCTGTTTTGCGGAAACTGCCAAAATGTTTGGCCTGGAAGTCAGCCTAAAGAAAACTGAGGTCCTCCATCAGCCAGCTCCCCACCATGACTACCAGCCCCCCCACATCTCCATCGGGCACACAAAACTCAAAACAGTCAACCAGTTTACCTATCTCGGCTGCACCATTTCTTCAGATGCAAGGATCGACAACGAGATAGACAACAGACTCGCCAAGGCAAATAGCGCCTTTGGAAGACTACACAAAAGAGTCTGGAAAAACAACCAACTGAAAAACCTCACAAAGATAAGCGTATATAGAGTCGTTGTCATACCCACACTCCTGTTCGGATCCGAATCATGGGTCCTCTACCGGCATCACCTACGGCTCCTAGAACGCTTCCACCAGCGTTGTCTCCGCTCCATCCTCAACATTCATTGGAGCGCCTTCATCCCTAACGTCGAAGTACTTGAGATGGCAGAGGTCGACAGCATCAAGTCCACGCTGCTGAAGATCCAGCTGCACTGGGTGGGTCACGTCTCCAGAATGGAGGACCATCGCCTTCCCAAGATCGTGTTATATGGCGAGCTCTCCACTGGCCACCGTGACAGAGGTGCACCAAAGAAGTGGTACAAGGACTGCCTAAAGAAATCTCTTGGTGCCTGCCACATTGACCACCGCCAGTGGGCTGATATCGCCTCAAACCGTGCATCTTGGCGCCTCACAGTTTGGCGGGCAGCAACCTCCTTTGAAGACCGCAGAGCCCACCTCACTGACAAAAGGCAAAGGAGGAAAATCCCAACACCCAACCCCAACCAACCAATTTTCCCCTGCAACCGCTGCAACCGTGTCTGCCTGCCCCGCATCGGACTTGTCAGCCACAAACGAGCCTGCAGCTGACGTGGACATTTACCCCCTCCGTAAATCTTCGTCCGCGAAGCCAAGCCAAAGATATCAACAATGAGCAAATCAAACATAACTGAAAGAAAAAAAAGTTCAAAATCTAAACAGCACTTTATATATTTTCTGTTTTTTAAAAAATTACACACATGGATGCTGTCATCAGGATCTTAGCGATATGGCTAGACAAGTTTTTAAAATCAACTTGAATAGTGGTGCCCAATGCTTTATGAAACAAGATATTATGAATAAATCTACTAAAGTTGCCAAAAAAAAATACATGGTTTTGCCCAAGTGAGGGGTTCAGAGGCTGAAGAACACACAAATGGCAGGTTGTTGGTGACTCGAGGCGAGGAACTCATAGGCTGCGGGTGACTGTGGACAGAGGACTCACACCTATTTGCAGAGATAATGGGTATTGGAATCTGGATATGAGAGGGTGAAGGTTTCCTGATCACATCGGAGGTTTGCACCTGGAACTCAGGTTGCCGATGATTTAGACTGAAGTCCGTGTGGCTGCGGAATTGCTGGAAGTGAATTCACAGAAACTTAATAACACTGAAGGGATTCCCTTTAGCTTCTCTTTCTGACTGTAAGGGGTGCTGGGCAATTTCTGCTGATGGCAAATCTTTGCTTATCTTATTACACGAAATTGCCTTTAGACTGCAATATGTTTTATTACATGACAATAAAATAATCTTGATTTGTTATCAAAACAAGAATCTGCAAGCTGCCAGTGATATGGCACAATGTTACATTACTGAAAGAGTACAATTTGACCATGGGTCTACAAAAATCTAGTAAATTAGATTTGGTCTCTCTACACACCTTCAATTTTTTCCAGTCAAACATTTATCCAACTCTAAATATTATTGAATAGTTTTCGCAGACAGCGCTTTCAAGATCCTAAAAATGTAGATGTAGTTTAAACTGCACATAACTGTGTTCAGTAAAACAAAACCAGTATCCAGCACCTATGAGGATTGCTAGATGCAAGACAAGTGAATTTGCTGGTTGCTTGAGATTGCGTGTTACATGGATTAGCGAACTGACCACAGGGCCCGGGGAGGGGAAGAGGAGAAGAAATTTTTAAACTTTCATTTTTTTAAAAAGTCTATTTATTTTTTGCAATTATTTTTGTCAGTTGCTTGAATTCTGGATAAAGGATTTTATTGCATTATGAAAAAATACATAATGCTTTATGGGAGAAGATTTCTGTTTAGTACATTTACCAAATTTGCTCTTCCATATGTTTAATAATTAAAGTGTGCAATTGTAATGGGAAATATCCCTTCCTTTGACACCAGCCCATGTACAATATTTCAAAAACAAAGTCACAACTAAAAACATGAGCAGCAAAGGTCCCTAATACAGCACAAGCTTTCAAGACATCACAAAACATGAATTTATATCACTATTTGATAACAAGGGTTCCAAATGATTGCCACTTCCATTGACGTATACATAAAGGTAGAGTTATCTGACAATTTATCTGTAAGATTTCATATTCAATACTTTTTCAGCCTAGTGTATGTGATTTATTCAGTGTTATAACATTAAGTTATGTTGACAGGCATAAGTAAATCTCAAAGAGCTGACAACAATATAAATCAGGTTAACAAAAATAATTTGAAGTTACGAAGATGACAATGAAATCACCAGTCCAGTGGAGATTAAAAAAGAGAGATGAACATGTTATTTATGTTCCGGTGGTTGGCTTCTAAATCAGCTCATGCCTCATCTCTAATTCATGTCGTGATCATACAAAAGGCACAAAAGTGATAAAATAACCAAAGTCTTGTCATCAGTTGGAGAGAAATAAACAGTTTTCATACATTAAGATTAGACTTTGGGTCAAAACATGAAGGAAATCAAACTATAATCTATGGACACATTGCAAACAATACTGAATAAAAGGAAATGATTTAAAAAAACTATAGTTAGATGCAAAGGTCTAATTCTGAACGTGCCTCTCATCAATACATTTCATCCTTAATGAAGAGTAGGTGATACCCTGGCAACTAAATGACAGTAAATACTTTTTTTTAAATTTGTCCATCAACAACCCACTGCACTCCATCCAATCAAATGCATTCAGACTGCAATGACCTTGCTGGCATGATAGTCTTCAAATTGTAGGCAACATTTTTTCACTTTCCAGCTCAAGCTACACATTTCACTGGATCACAGACTATATTTACACACTGGCAAATCATCATTTGGTATCCTTAAACCACCCAGGAATTTTCATCATCAGTCTTCCCTCACAAGGAGGTTGTAGTTTTGATCTCAGTGATGCAGGTCGAAAAGTTGTTTTAACAACTTGAACAGTGGTGCTCATTGCTTTATAAAGCAGCACTCTTGGGAATTTTTTTTTTCTTTAAACTGATTTCAGGGAGATTTAAGACACCAACTTTCAGAATCAAATCTATACATATTACCAATTAAACAATTTATAAGAACACAGAACTGGATAATTGGGAGCATAAATCTGTGAAAAAAACCAGAATGTTGATAAAGCTGTTTAGAAGACATGGAATCTTTTCAGTAGAAATAAGCAGTAGAGAGCATCTGTGCAATGCATCTGCAAAGCACAGATTTGGTGTGAACAGGAGACAAAATAGTGTGGCCTGCACCTGTGAGTGGCATCCTTGGAGTGCCATACCCAGAATTATTTTGAACTGTGCCACAGTTCTTAATGCAGAGAAAGGAATCATTTATTAGAGGTCACGAGGCAAATTAAATGTATGAAATGGCCACAGGTTTCTCCACCGATGAGACCTGCAAACAGCACAGGTCATGCTCATGAAACATTAAGGACTGTTGCAGAATTATTTACCGGTACATGGATAATGTTTTGGCATTTGGAGAACAAGTAGCCTCAAGCAGTAGCCCTATCATTATCCTTCCTGCTCTCACTTTTGAATGCCATACAATTTTTAGTTCATATTCTGAAAGATATTTGTGAGCAAAACAAGTAGCAACAAGGCTTTTTAACAAATCACACTAATGAAAGCTCAGCACCTTTAACAGGGATAACAATTATGTAAAACAGTTTAAAATTCGCTCATATTTAATTGCATTTGCACTAATATTTTCTACTATTTTTAGTAGAAGTAAATAGCTTTGTCAAACAACTGCTTTTACATTTAGATGAGCACTTAAAGTGGAGAACTGGGATACTTCTAACAGTAGCTTCCAAATTATTTAATTGTGGGAACATGAAAAGCTATTACCCGAAGGCTTCCTCTTAAGCCACACACTATTCTGACTGAAATATTTTTCCTCTCCATCCGTGTTGGGTTAAGCATAAAGCAATACCTAATTAAGTGAATTTGCTAAAGTCAGAATTCTACACCACAGAGACAGGCCCTTGTCCATGTCAACCAAGCAAACCCCATTTACCTGCAGTCAGTCCTTATTCCTCTCATCTTTTCCTTACCACATGCTTGTCTAAATGTCTTTTAAAATGTCCCAAATATACCCATCATACTATTTTCTCGGGCTGCTTACCTCATCTACCCATCTCACACTCACTTTGCATTGAAAGTGCCTCTCAGGTCCCTTTTAATTCTTTCCCCTCAAATCCCTATCTTCAGCAGCCCAAATCCTGGGAAAAGGGCAATAACTAACTCGATTTCAGCACTCATGATTTTATAAACCTCAGCAAAGGTCCCCCTTAGCCCAGGAGTGGGAGGGGAACCTTCCAGTTAACATAACCTTTCCTTTTGAATTCCAAGCTTATCATCCTGGCAACCTTCTCAAGAAACTCTTCTGAACCCTTTCGAGCTTAATGACATCTTTTTTACAGCAAGATGATCAACCACGTGTACAATACTCCAAGTTGGATTCACCACATAGTGGAAAGTTGTAACACAACATCCCTGTTCCTGTGCTCATGCATTTCATCCACAGCAGGATAACAATTGAAGCTGACGTTTCAGTGCACCCTTGAGGAAGCCTGCATAGCCAAAAGTGAGGCCACTTTGGTCCCCTATGAATGTAAAAGTTGAAAAGCTATTGCCAATGTCCTCTTCAATGTTTCTCTTGCGACCAACTACAAAAATATGATACTTTTACTGTTATCCTGATTTATAGGATCGGGTTGTGCTCAAATGGGCCACATAACTTCTCACAGGACAACAATGGCCATGCTCCAAAAGTATTGTAGCAAGCATAGTTAAAGACTTCCTGGAATAAAATTTATGCAGTTACACATCTTCTGCCACCATCTGGGTTTATTAACATTTTAAAGAGCACTCTTGCAAAATATTTGTAAATAAATGTAAACAAAACAAATGCAGTAAATATAAATTTAGAATATCCTTCCCAAAGCCATTTTGCGTGCACTTTTTTTTAAAAAAAACCAAAAACTTACTTTCTGGACTGAAGGACTTCCACAAAGCTTCCACTTTGCAACTGGATCTTTGCCTTGTGAGCTGAAGATTTCAACAAAGGGTCCTCCCTTTATTGAAAAGAAAGTCGTGTTGGTTTTCCAATAGAGTTATACATTTGCTCCTACAATGGTCGTTGGGGGAACAACAGGCAATAAGGAAATATACGATCATTGCAATTGTTCTCTTGCTTTAAAAATATAACATTAAATAAAAAGGAAAAATAGGGACACTACAAACACATTGGTCTGACCTCAAAACTTATTGTTAACGCGTTGTTTATTCTCCCATTTCCCAGAAGTGCATTATTGAAACATTACCTGATACTCGTTCTTAAACATAACGCAAAACAGGGTCAGGTGAAGGTGGACTGGACGAACTTCGTTTACTGGGCTCGGAGGGGCCTGCCGCCCGCTGACCCCCACGCGGCCATTGCCGCCACCATTTTGCACCTGCTCACCCAATCAGCGAGCCGAATAATCCCCGTCGCGAGTGAAACGCTTGGCGTTGTCATAGTGATACGGACGCTGAAGCTCGGGCGGGTTTGCGGTCCGTTTGTCGCGTGCGCGCATGCGCCCAATTGCAGCCCGGCAGCCGGTCAGCCCACGTTGGGTTCTTGCACCACCGCAGGGGAGAGGTCTCGTCCACGCCGGCGACCATTTACCGTGCAGTAATCCCCATTTTCGAGGACTGTGCGATGGTGACTGGTCATCGAGTTCGTGAATATAATGGGGGTGTCTGCCGCTGTCACCCCTTCAGGCAGTGCCTGGCAGAATGGAGGAAAAGAAAAAAAAAGCCTGGCTTATAATCATATAACCTCTTCCTTAATTAAATTTAAATTTACATCGTGATCCTGAACATTGAATTAACTAAGGTGAGTTGGAGGACGCAGTAGATAAAGTCATAGCAATAAAATCCATATGAGGTTTCCAAATCTTATAAAATGTTTCTGGTTGATTCCATTAATGTTACATTATTTTCTCTAATGGTATACCCTTTTAGTAGTTCCATTTGCCATTTATTCAATCCCACATTATTGTCTAATTTCCAAGTTACAGCTATACATTTCTTTGCTATTGCTATTGCTACATTTAAAAACTTCTGGTAAATATCTAACTTCAAATCAAAAATATCTCCCAATAAAAATATTTTGGGATCTTTCAAAACTTGCACCTTCATAACTCGTCACGATAAAATACTTAAACCTTCCCCAAATTTTTCTACTTTTTCACATTGCCAAACTGCATGGAGGATAGTTCCTACTTCTTTATTACATTTAAAACAAATGACCAGAACAATTTGAATTAATTCCATGTAATTTATATGGAGTATAATATAATTGAATTGTCGAAGGCTTTGGTGAGGTCAACAAAGGTGATGTAGAGTCCTTTGTTTTGTTCTCTGCACTTTTCTTGGAGCTGTCTGAGGGCAAAGACCATGTCAGTAGTTCCTCTGTTCATCCCTAACGTCGAAGTACTCGAGATGGCAGAGGTCGACAGCATCGAGTCCACGCTGCTGAAGATCCAGCTGCGCTGGGTGGGTCACGTCTCCAGAATGGAGGACCATCGCCTTCCCAAGATTGTGTTATATGGCGAGCTCTCCACTGGCCACCGTGACAGAGGTGCACCAAAGAAGAGGTACAAGGACTGCCTAAAGAAATCTCTTGGTGCCTGCCACATTGACCACCGCCAGTGGGCTGATATCGCCTCAAACCGTGCATCTTGGCGCCTCACAGTTTGGCGGGCAGCAACCTCCTTTGAAGAAGACCGCAGAGCCCACCTCACTGACAAAAGGCAAAGGAGGAAAAACCCAACACCCAACCCCAACCAACCAATTTTCCCCTGCAGCCGCTGCAACCGTGTCTGCCTGTCCCGCATCGGACTTGTCAGCCACAAACAAGCCTGCAGCTGACGTGGACTTTTACCCCCTCCATAAATCTTCATCCGCGAAGCCAAGCCAAAGAAAGAATATAATTGAATTGTACCATTTAGTATCTAACATTAATTGTATTAGTTACACTTTTATGACATAATTTTGACCATGTTTCTTCTTGAATTTGTATATTTAAATCTTTCCCATCTCTATTTAGATTTAAATAAGTCTCGCAATTTACACATTAGTAATAAATCTTTTGATAAACATATCAATCATTAAATATTCATATTGACTTTGATCAGGTAGTCTAAAATTCATTCCTAACTTTCTTTTTAAATATGATTTAAGCTGATTGTAAGAAAAAATGGTATTCATCTAGTGCTTTCATGAGCAACTGTTTAACCATGTGAACTCCTTTCTCTGCTTTGCCATTTTACTGTGGATGCAGAAGACTTAAAGAAAAAGAAAAATCAGATTCTTCTGCAAAGTTCTGGAATTCTCTACAGCTGCAGCATGGTCCATTGTCACTGTAGACCATTTGAGGAATTCCATGTCTTGCAAAGATCGATTTCATATATTTGATAGGACATACAAGGAAGCACCACAATCTCCAGATAGTTTGATAATCAATAGCCAGAAAGTAATTATTTCTATCCATGTGGAACAGATCAGTCCCAACTTTCTGCCATGTTTCTGCTGGTTCCTTTGTCTTCTTTGCATGATGTTTCAAACAGGTCTTACAGCTTGAACCCATCCTGTCAGCATTTATCCCTGGCCAATAAACAGTAGTTCTGGGCCTCTTCTTGCATTTTACCATTCCAAGATGGTCCTCATGCACCCTTTTTAGCATTTTTTTAATGCAGCAATTAAAGAATGATAATTCTGCTCTGTCTGAGTAAAAGCCTATTGACAACACTCAGCTCAGCACTGATGTTGTAGTATGGCTGACATTCATCTCAAAGCTATTCTTCATTCAGATTCTAGATGATCTTCTGTAGAACTGTATCCTTTTCTGATTTAGCTGCGATCTGCTTGGATTTCATGTCAAATACGGGAAGAGATTCGGTGATCAGATTCATGTAGAGATTTACATCTTTTTTTTTCTTTCTTTGGCTTGGCTTCGCGGACGAAGATTTATGGAGGGGGTAAAAAGTCCACGTCAGCTGCAGGCTCATTTGTGGCTGACAAGTCCGATGCGGGACAGGCAGACACGGTTGCAGCGGTTGCAGGGAAAATTGGTTGGTTGGGGTTGGGTGTTGGGATTTTCCTCCTTTGCCTTTTGTCAGTGAGGTGGGCTCTGCGGTCTTCTTCAAAGGAGGTTGCTGCCCGCCAAACTGTGAGGCGCCAAGATGCACGGTTTGAGGTGTTATCAGCCCACTGGCGGTGGTCAATGTGGCAGGCACCAAGAGATTTCTTTAGGCAGTCCTTGTACCTTTTCTTTGGTGCACCTCTGTCACGGTGGCCAGTGGAGAGCTCGCCATATAACATGATCTTGGGAAGGCGATGGTCCTCCATTCTGGAGACGAGACCCATCCAGCGCAGCTGGATCTTCAGCAGCGTGGACTCGATGCTGTCGACCTCTGCCATCTCGAGTACTTCGACGTTAGGGATGAAAGCGCTCCAATGGATGTTGAGGATGGAGCGGAGACAACGCTGGTGGAAGCGTTCTAGGAGCCGTAGGTGGTGCCGGTAGAGGACCCATGATTCGGAGCCGAACAGGAGTGTGGGTATGACAACGGCTCTGTATACGCTTATCTTTGTGAGGTTTTTCAGTTGGTTGTTTTTCCAGACTCTTTTGTGTAGTCTTCCAAAGGCGCTATTTGCCTTGGCGAGTCTGTTGTCTATCTCATTGTCGATCCTTGCATCTGATGAAATGGTGCAGCCGAGATAGGTAAACTGGTTGACCGTTTTGAGTTTTGTGTGCCCGATGGAGATGTGGGGGGGCTGGTAGTCATGGTGGGGAGCTGGCTGATGGAGGACCTCAGTTTTCTTCAGGCTGACTTCCAGGCCAAACATTTTGGCAGTTTCCGCAAAGCAGGACATCAAGCGCTGAAGAGCTGGCTCTGAATGTGCAACTAATCTGTGGAATTCTCATTCTGTGCTTCACTCTGTGTCATTCCCTTGGATAACTCACCAGCTAACACAAAAAGTTTCCATGGTGTGTACATCCTCTTGACTAGGCTTAAATTTTCACATGCTTTGTCACCCAACAGTGATTCATGTTCATCTGGGATGTCTGAAAGCCTGAGGTGGTGCTTCTTTTCTTTAATTTACCCTTGGGTTTACATGTACCTTTCGTGTCAATGCTCTGTCCATTGTAGGCTTTGAGCTGTACAGAATTTGGATGGATGTGTGGCTTTGTTTTCATTGCCCTGATGTCACACTCACAGATCATACTGACCTTTGTTCCTGTGTCCAGCTTGAAGGGAATATTTGTTCCATTTGTATGCAATGACACAGTCCACTTATCCTGCTTGACTCTGTTCACGCTTGGCTGTTCAGTGTCTTTCTGCACTACCATGCCCACTTAGGTCAGTTTCCTCTATAGTGTGTACAGCGTGCATCCCTTCACTTCGGCTTTGTTTCCCTTTAGTAAAACATTGCTTTGCATAGTGATTCTGCCCTTTGCACTTATTACAGACTTTAACATTGGCTGGGCATTGTTTTGCCACATCATTTACAAATGATTGTTTTTACTTCTTTATGTTGTTTCCTCTATCTCATTTTTTGTTTATGTGTGTGGACACTTTCTGTGGCTATGGGTATGCCTTCATTTTCACTGGCTTTTGCACTCTCATTGAACTTTTTCGCGTGCTGCAGAACTAATTCACTGGCATGGCATATCTTCAGAGCACCAGTTTAAGCACCATCTCGCAGCAACCTTTCTCTCACTTTCTTTTCAGTAATCCTTAACACAATTTGATCAGATTATTGAATCTTGCAGTAGTCCAAAATTGCATGTTCTTGCTTTTAATTTCAAGTTCATTAAAAAAAAATAACAAAGCTCTCTCCCTGCAGCTGTGTGCATAAGCAAAACATGTACCTCTTAAATGTTTCATTTTTATTTGGTGAGAAGTGTTAATCAAACATCTTGATTACCTTGTCAAACCTGCCCTGGCCTTCTGCCTCAGCAAAACAAATGTCCCACCATAATAAGTAGAAGGGCAATCTTCCATGCATCAGATTTGCTGTCAACTTCAATGGCTTGCAGGTACAGCATGAATCTTTGTTTGAATACCCTCCATTCGTGGTCAACATTTCCAGTCCAATTTACAGCATCAGGAACCTTCACACTTTCTGCTGCAATATCAAGTCATTCTCACTCCTGGTAGAATACACACTCCTGGTACTGTGTGATGTTTCTTCCACTCCTGTGCACAGTCCTGGAATTGCTTCCACTCCTGGTACCACATGTTTCTTTTATTGTAGTAAAGAAACTTGGGTTCTTTTAAAACAACTATATTTATTAGCTAAAGAACTCACTCAGGACCACATGTAGGCCCCCATCTTGAATCGAACCAAGATACAACAAACTAATCTCTGACTCCCCCTAGTGGTCAGGAGGATCACTAGCAGTCTATTATTGAAATGTTTTTCCCCTCAAATAACCCAATGAGTTCCTCCAGCAGTTTGTTTTTATTTTGTAAAACAAATATAATAACATACTAAAAAGGTGTAGAGATGGTTTACCAGGATGTTGACAAGAATGTGGCAATCCAACTGTGAAGATGGGTTGAGTTTTGTTCTGCTTGAAGTGGAGATGTTGAGGCAGGGGGGTGGGCAGGGAAGGTGAGCAGAATTGAATGTACAAAACTATGTGCATAATAGGGTAATTAGTGAGAACCCTTTTCCTCAGCAGAGGTGTGCATAAGAAGAAGCCAGAGGTTTAAGAGAAGATATAGCAATGAAGTACATATTTATACTGATCCCATTTTCCAACACATAGATCATAATCTTCTTTGCCATTACATTTCACGTGCTTCTCTAAATACTTTTAAATGTTGCGGGGACACCTGCTTCTACCACATCCTCAAGAAATGTATTCCAAATTTCAATCAATCCAAGGTGAAAACAATCTTCTTTATTCCCACAATCTTGTTGAATACTACAGCAGGGTCAGGGGGCAATTTTCAAAACTTTAAAATACTATTGTGCCATTTCAGGAAAGGTCCACAGTATCAGAAACCTAGAGATTGTGTGGATCCCTTTGTGATGGTCTCCATATTGCAATATTATTGGTACTGCATTAATTACAGAAAATTGAAAATAATTCATCACCCTTTCAGGGAGAAAGTCCAATTATTACATAAACTATTACTACAGTTCAACATTTTGTGTGTCATGAGAAGCATAAGCGATCACATTCAAATTTGTTTATTATCATCAGATGATACACATACAACCAGAGAAAAGAGTTACTTTTTTAAAAAAATAGAAATCCCATGATATTGCCGTAAAGAAGACCCCCGGCATTAGCCGGTTTTGGTTGTTTACACTGAACCGAACAAAGCCGGTATAATGCCAGGTCAGTGTGTCTTTTTACACAGCAAGCAGCATTTCGAGAGCAAAAGAGGTGGGACATGTATCACAACACCATTGGTGTCCAGTGTCGTGTATAATATACCATATTTGATGCATGTTAGATCTAATTTTTTCCCAAAAAATGGCTGGTAGTGGGCTGTAAGAGGTTACTTAAGGTCGTATGTGAGTGGGGAAAAAAGGTTGAAAACCACTGCTCTGGACCCAATTGTTACTGAGTTATTTTGCTTAAGAAAAATCATTAGTCCATTTCCTTTACAGTTATGAAACCGTGCACATAACGAATAAATTAGGTATGATTAAAACAGTGATTTTCAAACTTCACTCACATCCCACCTTCAGTAATCCCTTACTAATCACAGAGCACCTATGGCATAGGGATTACTGAAGGTAGTATGTGAATGGAAAGAAAAAGATCTAAAGCCTCTTATCAATGGATTACATCCTTCTGAACTGTCCTTGCAGCATGTAGTCCTAGAACCCTGGACTGTTGGTGTCCTCAGTTCCAGGTCCCTGGTGGAATAACTGGGCCAGAGCTTGGTCAGATGTGACACTGATTATTGAAGTTATTAAATGTGCTGACATTCAAGGACATGAAAGTAAAAGTTTAAAATGTTGCTAAATATTTAAAAAAATTATACCTCAATAATTACCGACATATCATATATGCCAGCATACAAGATGGCCCTTAAATATTAAAAATGTCACTCCAAAACCAAGGGTCATCTTATACACCAAATAGAAAATCTGAACCTTAATAGTGAACTCTCAGTGCTCCCCTGCACCAAGTTTAAAATCCAAACCTTAACAGTGAAGTCTCAGCGCTCTTCCACACCAAGTATACTGCACGTGTTGTCCGTAAATACACTAAAAAAAGGGTACACATACACATCCTTACCCGAGATAGTCACGGAATGCCCGATCACCCCTTTCACAAAGATGGCATTCTGGCACTGTTAAGGATTTTTATGTATATCAGATTTAAGTGAGGTCCAAGTTACATTTTAATGGTCCAGAAATTGCTAAGAAAATAACAGTAAGTTCACAGTGCCCAGCTTCTTAGCTTGTCCAAAATAAAACAGAAATGTGTATCAGTTGTTGAAGTTATGGTTCTGGCAGGTAATTTTCTAGTTGATGTGTTTGCATGGTAATTAGGTTGGCCAATTTGCTATGCAAGGCATCCAGCACAAAATGAAGGAGGATTTTTTTTCTATATCAAATATGCAATGACAGTCATTGCAGTACTTTGGTCAAACACAACATGAAACCCACCTATGATGTGAATGGCTGAGCCTTCATCAAATCCTTTTACACCTTTCATCACGCATGGGTTTTCACATCTGTAGCTCATCCTCTTCACGTGCACTTAGGGTTACTTCTTTGGAGTTTAATTTCTTAAGTGCTTGATGTAAATATTTTTTTCTCAAAAGTGAGAGGAGGTATGTTTTGGTCTATGAGTGACAGAAACATATTCACCATATCAATTCACGTTTTTGATGATGTAAAGATGAAATAGATCAAGTGAACAGAGAGTATTTTGCCCAGGGCAGGTGAATCAGCAACTAGAGGATATAGGTTTAAGGTGAGATTTAACAGAGACCTGAAGGACAACTCTTTTACACAGAGGAATAGGCTGCAGGAGAAAGATAGTTGAGGCAGATACTATTGCAATGTTCAGAAAAAAACCAAACTGATATATAGATTGGATGGGTTTAGTGGGATAAAGGTCAAACACAGGCAAGGAGGATGAGTATGACTGGGACATTTTGTTGGCACAGGCAAGTTGGGCTGAAAGGCCTGTTTCCACATTATGTAAAAAAAAAAGTGGATCAGAAGATGCTGAAATCTGAAGCGAAACAAGCTCTGTTGGAGGAACCCAGTGGGTCAAGCAGCACTAGCAAGAGAAAAAGAATGGTCACCATTTCAAGTTTTATTCTTCATTAAGATCCCCTATTAAATTTGCAGGACCAGATTTTCACATGAAATGCTGATCATTCCTTTTTTTCCTACTAATGCTGCTCAATCTGCTGAGTTCCTCCATATTCCGGTAAATCCAGTCTCCTGTATGTTCATTGTGGCTGATGTATCACTGGAATCGAGATTATTGACTTCACTGCCAAAGAAGCAACATAGCTTTAAATGGAAAAAAAATGCAGATGAAAGCATTCAGCTTATCAGGCTTGATCTAGCTTATATATCATTGCCATTTGATTTCAAAATTCTATACATGCGCACGAGAATGTCCTGAAAAGACTTTTAGGCAAAGAAACTTAGGATGGTGATGACTTTTACAGTAAGAGGTAAAGCTGGCTAACCCGAACACTTGGCAGATGCTTCTCTTGCAGTCTGTTCAAGTCTCTGTGATACACATCAATAACTCCAAAAGACTGGAAGTTATGTAACAATGATAGGCTTTTATTCACAACAGAAGGGAGTCACATCCATGCTGATCGACTGTCCTAAACAAGGGAGGGGGCTGTAGAACAGTCACCTTATCCAGGAGTCTGTGGGAGGGGCCACAAGTACAATCAGCCAAAGGGAGGGCCCAGACAGTTAAATATAAAAACAATGGTTACCACATTCACCCCTTGTTTTTAAAAAGAGTCCTGTGGGGTGAGGTGCATCAGAGTTATCATAAATTAAGACTTCTTGGCAGTCTGATCTGCTTCTGTGACCATCGTAGTCCCAAATGCAGCTGAATTACTTCAATAGGGTCCTGGACAGTCGAGAGGGTGCCTGTATGCAGTTGTCGGTGTCATTTTAATGGATGTGTGGAGATGAGTCTGGCATGCAATCTGTTGGGGCTGGGGTAACCTGCCATGGCTCTGGTGCATCATGGGTGGATATAGGAGAGGGGGGTGTAGGGTGGTCAGTCACGGTCTCTGGAAATCCTGAGGATGCCAGGCCTTTTTACCGATACCATGTCCTCATGCCCATCAGGGTAAGACACATAGGCATATTAGGGTTGACATGGAGGAGATATATCCTTTCAACTCGTAGGTCAGACTTATCACTCCTTGCCTGCTTCCAGAGCAGGACCGGCCCTGAGGGCATCAGCCAGGCCAGCAGCGTGGTCCCTGTTGCAAACTTCCTGGGGAAGGAAAACATTCCTTTATGATTAGTGGCAGTACAAAGGAGTGATCTGATTGAGTGGAGTACCCCAGGGTGGACATATTTCCAGCAGGAGACTGGAACACCTTTAGACCACAGGACCAGGAGGATGGCCTTCCAGATGGTAGCGTTCTCCCTTTCTATCTGCCCATTCCCTCGGGAATTGTAGCTGGTGGTTCTGCTCATGGCAATACTTCTGGCCAGCCCATACTGGTGCAGCTCATTGCTCATAAAGGAGGGCCCTCAGTTGCTTTGGATATAGCAGGTGAACCCAAACGGAGTGAAGAGGCTGCGTAGTCCTTTAATAACTGTGGCGGCTGTCATGTCCAGGCATGAATACTCGTTAATGTTGTTGAGGAAGCATACCATACGGTCAGAAGAGGGGAGGGGTTCTTTAAAAATCGATGCTCAGATGTTCAAAGGGGCAGGTGACTTTTATCAGTTGTGTTCTGTCCAGTTGATAGAATTACAGTTCGCACTCTGTACAGACCTGGCAGTTCCTGGTCATAGTCTTGATCTCCTCAATGGTGTAAGGCAGATTGTAGGCTTTGATAAAATGGCAAAACCTGGTGACTCCAGGGTGACAGAGATCATTGTGGAGAGCTTACAATCGATCTATTTGTGCACTGGCATATATCCGCAGGATAAAGCATCTGGGGCTCATTGAGTTTCTCAGGCCAGTACAAGATATTGAAGTTGGAAGTGGAAAGTTGAATTCTCCACCTCAATATCTTGTCATTTTTGATTTTATCCTGCTGCTGGTTGTTGAACGTGAAAGCCTCAGCCCATTGGTCAGTCAGCAAGGTATATTATTTTGCGGCTAGGTAGTGTCTCCAATGCTGTACTGCCTCGACAATAGCTTGGGCCTCAAATTTCAAGGTCCTGGCAGGTAAGAGAAGAGAAACGATGGATCTGCCTGCCTGTTAAGTGTAGGGAATAGGGCAAAGTTGGATGCATTGCTTTCCGCTGGAACAGAATGGATTCATCCACTGCATGCCTCGTAGGTTTGGAAATGTCTGCTTTGATGCGGCTGAAAGCTGCATGGGCCTCTGGTGCCGGAGAAAAGAGGTAGATTTAACAAGGCACCGAGCCTTGTCTGCATAATTGGGGACCCACTAGGTAGAGTTGGAAAGGAAGGCCAGGCACCTTTTCAGGGTTTTAAGGCTATGGGGGAGGGGGAGTTCCAAAAGCGGGCTCATGCGATCGGCAAGGCGGATTGTGCGAAATATGCATTTAGCCTTATTAGATTTGAGGTTAAAAAGTTTGGCAGCCTGGAGGAATTTTTGGAGGTTGGCATCATGGTCCTGCAGGTTGCGGTCATAAATAGTGACATTGTCTAGATATGGGAATGTGGCCTGCAGCTCATACTGGTCTACCATTCAGTCCATCTCCTGCTGGAAGACCAAAACCGAAGGGATCCCTCAGGAAATGGTAGTAGGGGCCATCCGCCTCAAAAATCAGTGTTTTGGTGCTCCTCTGCGCAGATGTGAAGATGGTGATAAGCTGACTTAAGGTCGATATTGGAGAAAATCTGATTTTGTGTGACTTGGTTTACCATATCAAATATGCGGGGAAGTGGGTATGTGTCCAGCTGCATTTATCTGTTAATGGTCTGACTGTAGTCAATGTCCATCCTGTTTTTCTCCCTATTCTTCACCGCCACCACTTGGTCTCTTCAAGGGCTGGTACTGGCTTCAATTATCCCTTCATTGAGTAATTGCTGCAGCTTTGACCTTATAAGGGCTCTGTCCCTGGCACTGTACCCTCTACTCTTGCTGGCAAAGGGTTTGCAGTCAGGGGTAAGGTTAGCAAACAGCGGTGGAGGGGTGATCTTGAGGGTTGAGGATCTGCAGGTTGTGCGCTGCGGACAATCTTCAGGTTGCTGGCTGGAAAAGGTGGGGGTAAGGGCTGGAGGTTTTTTTGCTGGTGGAGCGCAGTGGGTGATTTAAGAACTGCTAGTTAGAGGTAGTGAGGGGGAATTGGGCCCATCAAACTCCATCATCATGCTTTTAAGGAGGCATTAGAAGTCCAGTCCCAGTAGCATGCCACCACATAGCGGTGACATCACCAGGCTGATTGGCATTAAAGTCTTTGTAGTTTGTGCCCTGCATGGTCAGGGTTACTATGCTGTAGCCATGGACATCACCCACATGGGACTTGGAGGCCAAGGAAATTTTATAACTCACTGGCCAAACCCCAAGTGGAGGAAGCTTTTAGTGCTCCCACTATCAAAAAGGCAGTTCATCACGTGGCCCTTTACCTGGATTTCCATCCTTGATCTGGCAAGTTGGTGAGGACAACCTTAATTCAGTGTGGAGGCCAGTGTTGGGTCACTGTCTGTAGCTGTGGTGGAGTCTGTGTGTTTGGTCTCAAGAAGGCAGCTCCAAGATGGCGGTCCCATGGCTCGCACGCAGTGCTGCTGGGTCTTGGATCGCAGTGTTCAAGATGGTGGCCCCCACAATCCACATGCGGCGCTGCTGGGTGAGGGTGACTTGGACTTGCACACTTTCGCGTAATGTCCTTTCTTCCAGCAGTTGGAGCAGACCGCTTCTTTGGCCTGGCAGCATTTCCTTGGGTGCTTGCCCAGGCCACAGAAATAGCACTTCAAGTTCTCACGGAGTACAGTAGCTGTGGTTGGATCAGTGGTAGAACATGACATTAGTGCAGTTAGGTTCTTGCAGAATACAGCATGGTAGTGGTGGTATGTCCCTAGATGGTAGCGCCTATGGCAACCACGAGGCAAACACACTGTCGGCTGATTAAGCTTTTATTGATCTCACCTTGCTCCAACAGACTCTGGCAGATATAGTTGGACCTGATGCCTGCTACAGACACGTCTCTAATCAGGTCCTCCTTGTTCTCCATGGCCGTCATGCCCTTGCAGTCACAGTCCTGTCTGAGAGTTCATAGGGCCCGGAGGTATTCAGTGCTCAATTCCCCGGGTCACTGTTTTTGAGTGGCCATGAGGTATCTTGCATAGACTTCGTTTACCTTCTTCAGGTACTAGTCCTTCAGAATGTCCATCGCCTCCATCACGGTGTCCCTGATCATTGAGTACACCAGGGACCAAACCTGGGAGTGTAGTACCTGTAGCTTGTCGTTCTCTGATTGAATGATGACAGATGATGCCTGCAGGAATGCTTCAAAGCAACGTAGCCAAAGTTGGTGGAGGTTTCAGGTGATTGAGGGTCGATTTCCAACTTCTCCTGCTTCAGGATTCGCTCCATTGTCAAAATTTATTGTGAATAAAATGAATACATCATCAATAACTCAAAAGACTGGAAGTTATGTCCTGAACTGGGAAGGAGGTTGTGGAACAGTCACCTTTATTCAGGAGTCTGTGGTAGGGGTCTACACTTACAATCCACCAATAGGAATGCCCAGACAGTTAAATACACAAGCAGTGGTTACCACACTCTGAATATCCTCAACTTTAAAAACATGAAATTAGGCAATCACAATCAGCCAATTAAGCTTTTGGTGATCTATTCAGTTGCTCTCTGTTTACTCTTTCCAAACTTGCCAAAATTTTCCATGTTCTGTCATTTTTCTTCTTCATCTTCTCTGCTTCAGAGAAAACAACCCCAGATTGTTTTAATCAATTAACTGAGAATCCTCAAAAACTGAACTATTCTAATTTAGTGATTCTGCAACCTCTCTAAAGTCTTCATATCCTTCACAAAGTGCAGTGGCCATAATTGGATATCTTATTCTAGGGTAATCTACCGATTGTTTGATAATGATTTCACCATAATCACCTTGCTTTTATATTCTATGCCCAAGTTATGAAGTTAAGATTCCACGTATTTTATTAACTACTTTCTTAACTTACCTTGCTATCTTTGATGCTTACTCCAGTCACTCCATTCAAACAGCCCTTCCAAGTCAGACAAATATTCACATGATTCTCCTCCAACCTCATCTTCTGCACTCAGCACACTTAATGTGTCCAAGCGTAATCCAGAAATAACCCTTTTTCAGCCCACATGATAAGGGTCAAACAGGATTTATTCAGTTGGGAATAGTGCAAACATTGTTGGTCTGAATATCATGGATCAACTAGCCTGACGTCACAGTGACTCCTGCTGAGGGATTAACATATGCTTATCTTACTGTTTATCTTACTCCATAGGGGAATCAGTATGTCACTATCATCAGCATGTCATTCAAGCTTGAAAGCACAAAATGAGGCCAAAGAAGACTTTTATCCTGAGCCTGAGCAACCCAGAATAAGTCCAATGAGAACTATTCATCCTCCTTGGCTGTCCTCAGAAATTAAATGCCAGAGTTGGAATGGAAATGATTTTCAAGAAAATTATGATTGGTAAGGAAGAAGTAAAGGAAGCTCACTTCAAGAGTTCTCCTCTTGTTAAAATGCTTGGAACATAAACTTCCCATCACAAAATAAGCATCTTCGAGGCCTCAAGTTGAATTCTTCATTCCAAAAATTGGCAATTACTCGATTACATCATCAAAAGAGTGAGGAGATCTGCACTGCTTGCTCTATGCCAGGCACGAATGACTGCATTGATGACTGATCACCGAATCGTTTCCACTAACCTAATTCTGAAATGGTTATGGCAACAGAAAAGTTGCTACTGAAAAATAAATATTGAAGGACACAAGACTTCCACAATGAAAGCTCCACTCAGTTTTGGTCTGCCAGAACCCCTCCGAATATGTAAAGAAAATAATTGGTGAAAAAATCGAAGTCTGCAGATGGAATGATTGAAGTAAAAACAACACTGGAGAAACTCAGCAGGACAAACAATGTGCTTTAGATAGCAAAGATAAAGATACCTCGATGAAGGGCTCAAGTCCAAAACATTGGTTATATATCTTAATCTTTGCTATACTAAGTACACTGTTTGACCTGTTGAGTTTCTCCAGCATTGTGTTTTAACTTAAAGAAAAAAAATTGATGATGAGAATTTTTTGGACTGGAAATGTAATTAAGAACTATAGGATGGGTGGACAGGGCATAGGATATCCAGCAACCAGCTGGTAACTGTAACATGCATATTTTAGTGATATCTAGACCATATTTGGCTTAAATAAACAAGAACCTAAATTGGTCAAGATCCAAGAACAGTGGGATGCTCATCACAAAGTGGAAAGATCAGTTTGATGATTAGTCCAATTGGGGATTGATCTCTCCTTGACGCAATCCCAGTTCCCCATCTGCATCATTCTCAGTGGTCACGTAAAGTGGCAAGAGATTAAAAAATGCCTTTGACAGATGCAACTGGCAAGTCTCATTCTGAACAGTAAGGTTGAAATCCACTAAAGCAACAACGATCCTTACCCTCTGAATACTTTGGCAAAATGAATAATATGTAATAGCACCTCAAAGTAGAGGGGGAAAAAAAAAACTCAAATTCTGCCTCTGTGAAATAACCCAGATCCATTGAAAAACAACTTTACTCAAGGGATTCACCACCATAAACCTGCTTTGCTTGGCAGACCATATTGTTCATCCGCCTAACACCAGGGCTCCCAAATAAGTCCTCTACTCTGATCTTGATCATGTCAAGAAGTTCTCAGAAAGACAAAGAAATTACTTCCAAGGGAGATTTGATAGAGGTTTACAAGATTTTGAGATGTATAGACAGAATGGATGCATATAGGCTTTTTCCACTAAGATTGGGGGGGTGGGGGGGGGGGGGCGGCGGTGATAAATACAAGAGATCATAGTTTTAAACTGAAGGGGGAGAGATTTAGGAGGAACATTCAGAAAGTGGGAGGGAGTGTGGAATGAGCTGCCATCCGATGTGGTGAATGCAGGCCTGATCTTGTGTTTTAAGAATAAATTGGAAAGGCACATGGATGGAAGAGGCCTGGAGGGTTATGAAATGGGAGCAGGTCAGTGAAACTAGGGAGATGATGGTTGGTATAGACTAGAGGGGCCAAATGGCCTATTTTCTGTGCAGTAATGTTTTTCAAGCTTTATTGAAAAATGTAACATCCTCTCTGAATCATTGGAATTTCTGACTTTCGAGCATTGAAATTGGAGAGGGGACATTCAGGAATGTCGATCCATGGAAGCAATGAAGAATAGGAATATTAACCCTTCTCCAGTGCCCAATCCTGACCTTGATATGAGTAGATTCTTTTTTTAGGATATATCTGCAAGATATCACTTAGTGGGTTTGGATGATTTCTCCAGTTTTATTCTTATAATGACTAAAGGCCTATCTAACAGTAAGCCAAAGGCTAGCAGCTTTGAGCTCAATTTGTACATAAAGTGCCTTATTGTATATCTGTGTTCAATGCTGAGCAAATTTCCAGTATATCATTTGCCAAAGGTGCCCAACAAGAGTGTGGTAACCTGCCTAAATCACTATTGACCAGTAGCACACCCATCAACAGTAATGAAGTGTTTGAAAGGCTGTTGATGAAGCTTTTCAGCTCCTGTCTGAGCAGCAATATAGATACATTCCAGTTCGTCTATTGTAGCATCAGGTCTATGGCAGATGCCATTTCACTGGCTCCACACAAAGCCCTGGAACACCTGGAAGCAAAGATGCATACATCAGGATATTCTTTATTGACTAGAGTTTAGCATTTAACAACATCATCCCCTCAAAACTAATCAGCAGACTCCAAGACCTGGGACTCAATACACCAATGTGTAATGAGATCCTTGATTTCCTCACCTACAGACCACAACCAGTGAGAATTGGGAAGAACATCTCCTCCACAATCTCCATCAGCACCGGAAAACTATGACTGTGTCGCTCAATATGACAAAACCATCTACAAATTTACTACAAAACTATGATAGAGGGAGATTAAAAACTTGGCCAAATCGTGCATCAACAATAACCTCGCACTCAATGTCACCAAAACCAAGGAGCTGATTGTTGACTTCAGGAAGGGAAAAGGAGATGGGTACAATCCAATGACATTGTGGGGATCAGAGGTGCAGAGGGTGAGTAAATATAAATTCTTGGGAGTCATTATCTTGGAGGATCTTTCCTAGATCCAACCCATCAATGGCATCATGAAGAAAGCATGTCAACACCTCTACTTCCTCTGGAGTTTGTGGAGGTTTGGTATGACATAAACCCTGCAAATTTCTACAGATGTGTGGTAGAAAGTGTGATGACTGACTGCATTATTGTATGGTATGGAGACACCAATCCACCTGTGTGGAAAGCACTGCAAAAAGTTGTGGATACAGCCCAGGGCATCACAGGCAAAACTCTCCCCAACTATATAACCATATAACCACTTACCGCACCGAACAGGCCAGTTCAGCTCTACTAGTACATGCCGTTACAAATTCCCACCCTCCTAGTCCCACTGACCAGGACCCGGTCCATACCCCTCCAGTCCTCTCCTCTCCATGTAACTATCCAGTCTATCCTTAAATATAACCAATGATCCCGCCTCTACCACGTCTGCCGGAAGCTCATGCCACATCCCTACCACCCTTTGCGTAAAGAAATTTCCCCTCATGTTCCCCTTATAATTTCCCCCCTCAATCTTAAACCATGCCCTCTAGTTTGAATCTCCCCCACTCTTAAATGAAAAAGCCTATCCACATTTACTCTGTCTGTCCCTTTTAAAATCTTAAATACCTCTATCAAGTCCCCCTTCAATCTTCTACGCTCCAGAGAAAAAAGCCCTAGTCTGCACAACCTTTCCCTGCAACTCAAACCTTGAAATCCTGAAACATTGAGAACATTTGCAGGGAACGCTGCCGTTGGAGAACAACAGCAATCATTAAGGATCCACATCACCCAGCACATGCTCTGTTCTCATTCTGCCTTCGGGAAAGAGATATAGGTGCCACCAGGTTCAGGAACAGCAGCTACCCCTCCCCCATCAGACTCCTCAACAACAAACTCAATCAGGGACTCATTTAAGGACTCCTACTTGTGCACTTTATTGTTTGTTTTTTCCCCTCTCCTGTATTGTACGGTCAGTGGATTTACATTTCTTTATTTGTTTTCATGTGCACATTGTGTACAGTTTTTTTTTTGCAGTGTAGTGATCATTCTGCCTTCCACACAGGAAAAAGAATCTCGGGGTTGTATGTGATGTCATGTATGTACTCTGACAATAAATCTGAAATCTGCAATCTGATTTTAATTAACATTCTTTTTAACTTGCTTCATTGAGGATCCTTTTATTCTGGGAACTAAGTTAGGATCATGACTTCTCGTGCCTGTTGTAAAATTATCTGAATCACTATTGGAACTTAGCACTGTTTGAGTCATGAATTTAGATTTATGGTAAATTCTATCCACCTACTGCTCCATGTGCATCATTTCATTCATCATGCACTGATAATTGACCAGAAGGCTTTGGAGCAGAATAAGGCCATTTATCCCAACAAGTCTGCTTACCATCTAAATGATGGCTGGTGTATTTTTCCCTTTCAATCCCATTCTCCTTCCTTCTCCCTGTAACCTTTTATACCCAATGTATGCTGTATATGGCAATGAATTCCATAGATTCACAACGCTCTGGATGAATGAATTTCTCCTCATCTCTGTTCTAAAGGGACATCATTTTATTCTGAAGCTATGCTCTCTGTTCCTTGACTGTCCAACATTTGGAACCATCTTCTCCACTTTCACCCTATCTAATCCTTTCGGAATGTTTTGATGAGATCTCCCTCATACTCCAGCAAGTACAAACCCAGAGCCAGCAAAAGATCATCATATGTTAACACCAGCACATAGTTCCTTAGATATGGGGCCAAAACTGTTTGCAATACTTCAAATGTGATCTGATCAATGCATTATTGAAGCATGAACTTGATGACAAAAGTAACAGACCTCGATAGGGTAATAAAATAGGAAGCATGCATGCTTAAGTGTACATCATTGATGCATTCATATCATTCAGGGAATTATTTCAAACAAAAGAAATTGCAATATACTGTACAAAATTTTATCAAACTTAATTTTCAGGGGAAAATACAGCAACATAGTTATTTCAATAATTTTTCTGATCATCTTTCACCTTCCTGCTCCCATATTATTCTTCAGCAGGGAGGTATGCAGAATTAGTTCATCATTGTTTTTGTTTCTCCTATCTTCCATATTAATTGTCAGTAATATTTCTGTATCAAGTTCAACTTCTGACAATTTCTCTTGAAACTAAACTTTGCCCAACCAAGTCCAGGAGTCATACCGCAAAAATCTAGCTAAATAATTGGGGATTAAAAGCATTCAAGGTTACAAAACAGTTTGAGATGCACAGTTTCATGTGTGAACCTAGTGTTCTGTGGCTGAAACAAACAGGCATGTGTGACTGGTATATGACTAAAAGGCAGCAGATACTTCATTCTAATTAGCAAAAATCAAGAATCATTTCAACAGACTGTTGTCATTTGTTAGCTACAAGGGTCAATGTGGATGGTGATTGGACAGGATAGACCTGGCAGTTTAAAAAATTGTTACTTACATTTAATGAATACATTTCATGCACTGTGTACTGTTCCTCAAGAATGCCTACTGAAATTACATTATGCCAGTAAGGACAGGAGATTTAAATTGAATTTGAACCTTTTAACACTATTCATCATTTGAGTCCTGAGTTTCTTCACAATTCACATCCTATAACCCTCATTTGTATTAAATTCTGTCCAGATATTGTTGCTGCATAATATTTTTTCCTGACTGTGAGTGGTATAATTTTTATCAAATATGGCAGCTGCATTTTTATGTTTTGTGGGAAAACAATTGCTTTCATATGCAAAAAAAACCAAACAGCTTTTTGATTTTACTTGCTTACACATAACTTAATTTCAATGAAATTAAATACATTCAGATACCATATGAACTTAAAGTGATAGAATCTGCCCAAAAATTTACTGCACAATTGTTCATGGTTTGAAAAAAAATTTATCCATATTCAGATATGCTTTCACTTTAAATTAAAATGTTACTACAGTATATTCATTGCATAATATTGTCTTGGGTATTAATTTGGAAATAACTAGACAACTGAAATGTGTGAAATTGTTAACTTTTACAAATTTAAAAATATATGTACAACATAAGGATGTAGATTTGTGCCCTCATGTATAATAAACCTCTTGTAAACCCCACAAGAGCCTTTTTGCCTTTGACAAAAGGCAAAGGAGGAAAAACCCAACACCCAACCCCAACCAACCAATTTTCCCCTGCAACCACTGCAATCGTGTCTGCCTGTCCCGCATCGGACTTGTCAGCCACAAACGAGCCTGCAGCTGACGTGGACATTTACCCCTCCATAAATCTTCGTCCGCGAAGCCAAGCCAAAGAAAAAAAAAACCCACAATGTTACACACACACACAGAGAAAAGGATAGGAAACTTGCAGGTTTTCCTCCATGTCATTTCCAGAAAATAGGTATTTTGTTGAGAAGATACTCACAATTTGACTGCATATGACGCAGTTTGAGCAAAACTACTTCACCGTGTATCATTTTTATCAATATTGCAGAAGAAAAAAAAAGATGACCGAAGACTAATATGCTGGAAATCTATATTTAAAAAAAAGTGTAGATACTCACTGGCTCAGGCAGCAGCCATCGAGACAGAAACAGGTTTTGGAATGATACTTTTTTAGAATTGGAAAAGTGCAAATATGAGCTTGTTTTATATTATAAAGAGGATGAGGATAGATAGATGACAGGGAATGTTTTTGCTTGGGAGGAGATTCAGATTGTCACACAGAGAGTCACAGAGACATAGGGAGTCATAGGTAGTTATATAAAATTATACAGCCTAGAAATAGACTTTACCACATGTACTCATTACCCTTTTCACAAAAGACATCCTATAATCTTTAGTTCAACAGCAATTCAAGTGCTCAACAAAGTACTTCTCAGCCATTGTGATTGTACACCTCTGTCCACCACCTCAACAGCAGTATGCACCAGATTTTAACAAACCTCTGGATGACAATTTAAAAAAATTTAGACATACAACAGTAACAGGCCTTTCTGGACCACAAGCCTGTGTCACATAACTACCCCACTTAATATACATTCCTCATATATTTTGAAGTGTAGGAGGAAACTAGGGCACCCGGGGAAAACCCACAGACACAGGGAGAATGTATAAACTCCTTACAGACAGTGCCAGATTTGAACTCCGGTCACTGCCACTAACTGCTATGCTAATAATGCTGCCATATTTGTCAATTCCCCTCTAACTCATGCCCTCTGCTTTGGCACCCTTCAACTAAAGGCAAAATATTCCATCTACAATCCTCATAATTTTCTCTATCTCAGTCAGATCCCTCACCCTTTTCTGTTCAAAGGAAAATAAACACAGCTTATCAGTTTCTATAATCTATGCATCCCATTCAAGGCAACAACCTATTGATTCCACTGTGATCCTTCTCTAAGACAATCACATCCTTCCTTTAGTAATCAAAATTTGACATAGTTCCTGAGCCTTTGGCCAAAATGATCTGAAGCAGTTTTACCAAAACCTTCCTGCTCTTTTATTCTATGTTGTAGCTAATGAAGACTAGTATTCAGTATGGTTTCTTAATCACTTGATCTATTTGCTCCACTGTCTTTGGCGATTCATTGATCTGTCCATTAAGGTGCTCCTGCTCCTTTGTACATCCTCAGCCTGACCATTCCTTGTATATGTTCTGGATTTAATAATCCTATCTATATTTCAGGATTACATTATTTCAGTTGTTACTCTGCCCTCTATCAACACTTCCAACTTTCATTGTCATCTACAAACTAACCACTTATATCTCCTACATATCCAGATTGTTAACAAGTATCAATAATCCAAGCACTCACTTGTGCAGTCACTGCTATTCACAAGTTTCCAACAGCAAAGAGAGGTCTTAACCAGCACCATTTATTTTCCTGTCACCAAAACATTTTGGAACAAATTTCCCAATTTTCTCTGAATCCTAAAGGTTCTTTAATCTTTGGAGTAGTCTTGATGTGAAATCAAGTTAAAGGCTTTGCTGAAGTCTCTATACACAAGTTAATCACATTACCTTCGTTGAATTGGTTATTTAACTGAAAAATTCTAATTTCTTCGACAGGACCTTTCTTGAACAAAGCCTTTTTGATGATCCTGAATCAATCAGGTGTATTTCCAATGGGTGCTCTGGTTTCCTCCCACAGTCCAAAACCATCCAGGTTTAGAAGGTTAATTGGTCACATGGATGTATGTGGGTGGTGCAGACTTTTAAAAATATTTTATTTACAAATTTTAAACCACAATAATAATTACATTATATATTTATGCATCCTTATTTTGAGGGTTTTCCTTTGAAGTAAATTATACATTGCAGAAATAAACATTACTATTACAAATCAATTTACTCCAGTTAAGTATCATCAAACACGGACCTCTTTTTATCAATCAAGAATGCCTTAACTAGGTAACAGCAAAGGAAAATATTGTTAGGTGCATTAAATTTATTCTTCATTTGCTCAAATGTTACAAGTCTTCCACCTTAAAAATAATCCTCTATCCTCTCAATACCCATCCACATCCAAACCTCAAAAATTGATTATCCATAGAAAATGGAATAAGTCTATTTTGACAAGGGCATTTTTCATGAAATTAAACCTTTCATACCAATTTCATAATCAATCTTATCCCATAACTCTATCAAGTGTTTCAAAATAGGTATTTCCCTACTTCAACCAATAATTTAGAATTCCATTTATATATAAAATCCTGTAAATTTATTTTTCCTATTTTACTAAGTTCTATATTAACCCAAGCAGGAATTTTATCTAAACTAAACAGAATATTAATAAATATCAATTGAGCAACTTTATAATAGTTCTTAAAATGTGGAAGTTTTAAGCCCCCCAATTCAAACTTACAAGTCAATTTTTCCAAAGAAACCCTCGCCATTTTCCCTTTCCAGAAAATTTTCTGAATGATTGCATTTAAATCCTTAAAATTTAAAGAGAGAATCAAAAGTTAAAGAGAGAATAGGTTGGTCAAGTTATTGCTTCATCTTTTAATCTGAAGCACGAGGAGTGGCAATTTTAATGAATAAAAAAGTTTCCATTTAAACTACAATCAACAGTTATTGAACCTGTTGGTAGATTTGTGATGGGAAACTGTCAAATTTATTCAGAATCGTGGATTTTTATGAATGTGTATGCTCCTAATATAGATGATGAAAAATTTATTCAAGATGTTTTTCTTAATTTGGTAGAAGTAAATGGAAATAATAATAATGGGTGGAGATTTTAACTGCTGTTTGGATCCAATTTTAGATAAATCTACAAAATCTTTAATGAAAATGGCTAAAAGAATATTGATGTTAATGGAAGATTCAAATTTGGTGGATATTTGGGATGACTAAGGTTATAAATGTAAGATATAGATTAGTTCAATATAATGTTTTACATCAATTATATTTAACCCCTCAAAAATTAAACAAATTTGATTTAATTTCTTTGGATTTGTGTTTGAGATGTGGATAAGAGATAGGTACTTTTTTCATTCGACTTGGACCTGTTCTCAAGTTAAGGCTTTATGAATACGTTAAATTGTTTTTGGAGCAAGTATTAAAAGTGAGTTTACTGTTTGATCCAATGTTGTTTTTACTAGGGGGTATTAAGTTGATTGCTTTAGGACGAAGACTGAGTATGTATCAAATTGAATTTTTACATTTAGCTTTGGCCGTTTCTAAAAAAAAATTGGCCATCACTTGGAAATCTGATTTTGTTTCAGCAGTGCAAAGATAGCATACTGAAATGAAATCCTGTAGTCTTTTAGAAAAGGTAACATATAAATTTCAGAGATAAATATCACTTTTTTGTTAAATTATGGAACCCAAATTTAAAAATTCTTAGTTTGAAGATTTAATCTCTCAAACTGCCCCGAAGGTTGTCTCGGTTTCCACAGCTAAAAAGTTGATTATTGTTGTTTTAAGTGATGATCTCCTTTCTTCTTTCTTTGTAGGTGGAAAAGGGAGGAGGGAGGGTATTAGTGGGGTAGATGAGGGAGGTTGGGGGGGATTTATTCAATGAAATAATATCTATATGAACATGTGTTAATGTTATATGATTTAAAATTTATAAATAAAATATAAAACATTTTTTGAGGAATTGAGATGGGGTCAACTGAAAAAGATAATGAACTAGAAAAATATTTATCTTAACACAATTAATTCTACCTACTAAAGTAATAGGTAGAGTATTCCACTTATTCAAATCCTCAGCAGTTTTATTAAGTAAAGGTAAATAATTTAATTTATATTATTTTAAAAAATCATTATCAACCTGAATGTCTAAATATTTTTCCAATATCTGGCCTCCTAAATTTAGTAGCCATTTTACACTGAGTATAATGTATAATCACCCTTAACTAAAGGCATAATTTCACTTTTCTCCCAATTAATTTTATACCCATATCCTTCTAATCTTGCATGTAGTTCAGACAAAGAATTCATAGGATCAGTCAAATAAACCAAAACATTGTAGCGGCTACTACGGTAGAGCTATTGAGAAAAACGCAATCACACACAAGGCTAGTCAACCAAAGACTGGTTTATTGAAGCTTTACAAATAGCTTTAATTCCCTGCCTGTCCCAGGGTCCATGGGACAGGTGGGACCTTGTTAAGGGACAGCTGCTGGTCCACGGGACCAGCAGGTTTAAATTGAGACTTTTTAACATTCCGTGCCTTTCAGCAGGGGACCCAGCTGATCAACCTGCCATCCCATGGGACTCAGTACCACTAGCATGCCAGCCCTTAGATAAGTCCGTGCACTGCACTGATGGTGGCAGTTTGCATTATCGCACTGAGGATCCGCTTGGCCCGCTACACAGCCGCTACATCACCCTCCCCAAATCGTCACCATAAATTAAAACGTCAGACACGCACGTCTTAGGTGGATGCCCATGTCATCTGGGCTGAGGACACTGAATAGGTGTAGTAGGGTCCGTATGGGCAGGCTTAAGTCTGTCTATACTGAATAATGGTGAATGTCCCCCAAAGTCCAAGGTATACATGACTCCATCTCTCTTCATGATGCGGAATGGTCCTTTGTATGGTTTTTGTAATGGTGCCCCTGGGACCTGTCTACGAACAAATATGAAGTTAGCGTTCAGGTGTGATGGGGGCACTTGTTGTTTAGGGTTGCCATGCCAGTTGGAAGAAGTTGGTTGCTGTTAGCAATACCACTGCAGAGTTGTTGAAGGACATCCAGGTCAGAGTTGGCTGTGAAATTAACATCTCCCCGGAACTGTAAGGGCTACACCATACAACAACTCTGCAGATAATGCAGACAAGTCTTCTTTTGGAGCCGTGTGTACCCCCAGCAGAACTCATGGTAGTTCATTGACCCAGTTGGGGCCGGTGAGTCAGGCCTTAAGCTGTCGGTGGAAACACTCTACCAGGCCATTGGACTGCGGATGGTATGCTGTGATGTGGTGTAGCTGTGTACCACATAAACGTGCAAAGGTAGGCCATAATGCCAAAGTGAACTGTGGCCCGCAGTCCAAAGTTATGTGTGTAGGCACACCGAATCTAGCGATCCAATTCAGGATAAACACTCTAGCACATTTCAGTATCACTGGTTTGTAATGGGATGGCCTCTGGCCAGCGCGTGAGTGGTCTACCACTGTTAGAATATGCTTCATGCCCTGTGACACTGGTAATGATCTGACCAGGTCCACGTGTACGGGCTCGGACCTCCTGCGTACTGTCGGGAAAGGCTGAAGGGGCGCCTTGGTGTGATGCTGAATCTTTGCAGACTGGCAGGAGATGCACGTTTGTGCCCACTGAACAACGTCTTTCTTCATTCCATGCCATATGTACTTATTTGGCATGATCTTGACTGATGTCCTGATGGATGGATGTGACAAACTGTGAATGTCGTCAAAAAGATGTTGCCTCCATGACAATTGGACCAATGGTCTAGGATAGCCTAATGATTCATCACAAAGGAGTTCTGATCCACTGTGCAGCATTGTCACCTGCTGAATGTCTAGTCCAGTAATGGCTGTACTTTATGCCTGTATATCAGGGTCCATGGCCTGCGCCGCAGCCAGTTCAGCAATGTTGATTCCACCTTGAATATGGTACACACTTGGTCTAAACAGCATATCCGCGACTAGATTGTCTTTTCCTGAAATGTGGCGTACATCCATAGTGAATTCTGAAATGTAGGACAAATGGCGTTGCTGTCTTGCCGACCATGGATCTGTCATTTTGCTAAAGGCAAAAATGAGTGGTTTATGGTCTATAAATGTAGTAAAATGTCGACCTTCCAAGATATAATGGAAGTACCATGTGGCTAGATATAATGCCAACAGTTCCCAATCAAAATTGCTATATTTTACTTCTGCTGGTCTTAAATCGCGACTGAAGAAGGCAAGGGGTTGATAATGGCCATTGATGCACTGTTCAAGAACTGCACCCACAGCTGTACCAGAAGCGTCGGTGCTAAGCATCGAAGTAGCTTCAGGGTTGGGATGTGCAAGCATTGCTGCTTTGGCCAATACTTCTTTGGCAGACATAAACATGACCTCTGCCTCTGAGGTCCAGATAATGTTCTTGTGTTTTGTGGAGATGATGTTAAACAGTGGTCGCAGGATATCAGCAGCTCTGGGAATAAACCTGTGATAGAAGTTTATCATTCCGAAAAACTTCTGTAGACCTTTGAAGGTGGTAGGTTTGGAAAAGGTACGGACAGCGTCAACCTTGTTTGATAATGGGAATATGCCATCTGCTGTGATTTTTGTGCCCTAAGAACTCCACGTTAATCTGCCAATTAACATTTGTTAGACCAAAGTCTTGGAGCCATTGGAAAAGGTGGCGTAAATGCAGGCGGTGATCTTGCTCATTTCGACTTGCTACAAGGATGTTGTCCAAGTAAATGTATGCAAAGTTCAAATCCCTGCCTAGAGTGTCCATAAGCCGCTGGAAAGTTTGCGTGGTATTCTTTAATCCAAACGGCATTCTAAGAAATTCAAAAAGTCTCAACAGGGGAATAATTGCCATTTTGGGAATGTCATCCTCATGAATCGGTATCTGATGATATCCCTTTAACCAGATCAACCTTGGAGAATATGCGGCAATGATGTAGATGGGCGGTGAAATCTTGTATATGAGGAATTGGGTACCTAGGTGTAGTGACATCATTAATCCTACAGTAATCACCGCAGGGTCTCCATCCACCTGTTTTCTTGGGTACCATGTGTAATGGTGATGCCCAAGGATTGTTGGAGCATCGAATGATACCCAACTCCTCCATTGCCATAAATTCTGCTTTTGCCTGTACCAGTTTATCGGGGGGGAAGATGATGAGCCTTGGCATGAATTGGTGGTCCTGAAGTGTCTATGTAATGAGACACACCATGGGCTGTTTTGGAGGCATTGAAATTGGGAGTGAGAATGTGAGGAAACTCACTGAGCAGGGCAGTATAGGTATTCTTGTCCAGCATATGCTCTCCAAGCTGGGAAACTCTCCCTTTGCTGCATGCCAATGGGTACGTTTGAAAGGTGGTGGCATGAACCAATTTCCTCTGTTTCACATCCACTAGTAAGTCATGGGACCTGAGAAAGTCAGCACCCAGTATGGGCTGAGCGACAGAAGCCAAGACGGTATTCCAATGGGATGTTGTTCCTCCTGCACCAATGGTGATTCGTCGGGTTCCAAAGCTGGGAATGGTAGTTACATTTGCCGCTCAAAGGGCCAGGTGTTGCTGCTTATGTGCCCTTTCAAAATAGGTTGGTGGGAGTAAACTGACCTCAGCACCAGTATCTACAAGAAACTTGTGTTTACCTTTGTTGTCTTGAAGAAATAAAAGGCCTATATTTGCACCAGCTGCTGAGATCACTACTGGCAGCTGGCATTTCCCACCTTTTTCTTGTGATAGGTGCATGGTTGGACACATTTACGGGCATTTTTCCCCAACGGCGATGATAAAAACACCATACTGGACATACATCGACAAGTTCCTCCTTTTTTGACTGTACCGCAGAGACAGGAGGCTCGTAGGGTGTAGGAGGTGTACCTGCTGCCAAAACAGGATGTATTGAGCAGATTCCTGGGTCAGAGTACAATAGAGCTGGTCAGCCTCTCGTGCTATGTCATGAGGATGGCTGAAATCCATGTTAGCAATGGGTAGGGCAACACGGGCTAACAGCTTCAATAGGAATATGGTTTCAATAAACAGGCAATGACAATGACCATCCACCAATGCCAGCATTTAATTCATTAGATCTGATGGATTCCTATCACCCAGACCTTCCATATTCAAAAGTCTCATGCCATGTTCATGCCTCGTCAACTCCAGTGTATCCAGGAGAAACTGGTGGAACCTGGTGTACTGGTTCTCTGCTGGGGGATTGGCAATGAATTTGCTTACCTGAGCTGCAGTGCCCACGACATGCCAGAATTTTGTGTCCTCCTCTGTTACACCCTGTAGCTGAAACTGGGTTTCAGCCTGAAGAAACCAAACCCGAGGTTGTTAGGTCCAGAAAGGAGGCAAGTCCTATTGCGTTAACTGCTGCTGTGGTGGCACTGCTGCTGTGACTGTAGCTGCATCCATTATGACTGGAGAATCAAGTTTCAGTTGAATCTTGCAGTCGGGGTCACCAATTGTAGTGGCTACTACGGTAGAGCTACTGAGAAAAATGCAATCACACACAAGGCTAGTCAACCAAAGACTGGTTTATTGAAGCTTTACAAGTGGCTTTAATTCCCTGCCTGTCCTGGGCTCCATGGAACAACATGGGACCTTGTTAAGGGACAGCTGCTAGTCCATGGGACCAGCAGGTTTAAGTTGAGACTTGTTAACGTTCCGTGCCTTTCAGCAGGGGACCTAGCTGATCAACATGCCGTCCCTCGGCACTCAGTACCACTAGCATGCCAGCCCTTAGGTAACTCCGTGCACTGCACTGACAGTGACGGTTCGCATCACTGCGCTGAGCGCCCGCTCGGCCCGCTACTCAGACGTTACAATATCATCAGCAAATAAATACATTTCATATTCCTCTTGATTAACCTTTATACCCTTAATCTTAAAATCTTGTTTCATAAGCTCTGCTAAGGGTTCTATTGCCAAAATAAAGAAGGCTGGTGATTAGGAGAACCCTGATGACTCAATCTAGTTAATGGAAAAGAAGTAGAAACTTGTCCATTATTCACTATCCTTTCACAAGGATTTTTAATACAAGGCTTTAACCCAGTGGTTCCCAACCTTTTTCTTTCTACTCACAAACCACTTTAAGTATTCCCTATGCCATAGGTGCTTTGTGATTAGTAAGGGATTGCTTAAGGTGGGATGTGGGTGGAAATAAAAAGGTTGAAAACCACTGTTTTAATTGTACCTCATTGACTCATTATGTGCACAGTTTCAGAACTCCAAAGGAAATGGGCCAATGACAATTTGTCATGAGCAAAATATTTCAGTAACCATTGGGTCTAGAGCAGTGCTTCTCAACCTTCCCTTCCCACTCACATACCACCTTAAGCAATCCCTTACTAATCACAGAGCACCAATAGCATTGAGATTACTTAAAGTGGTATGTGAGTGGAAAGAAAAAGGTTGGTAAACACTCCAATTTATAAATATCAAGCCAAACATTTCTAATACTTGAAACAAAAAGTCCCATTCCAATCTATCGAAGGCCTTCTCTGCATCCAAGGCTATTGCCACACTTGGATCACCTCTTTTCTGAGCTAAACAAATTAGGCTTATCAATCTAGCAACACTATCAGCAAATTGTCACTTTTTGACAAATCCTGTATAGTCCGTATGAATAAAATTTGGTAAATATTTAGCTAATTTATTTGCTAAAAATTTAGCACAAATTTATAATCCGCATTCAGTAATGATTTCAGTTGATATGATGCTAGATTTAATGGATCCCTATTTTTCTTTGGTATAATTGTCAATGTTGAGGAAGATTTCAGTAAGGAATGAGATTCCACAACTTGGTTTAACATCTCCATAAAAGGAAGTATTAAAAGGTCTTTGAGCTTCTTAAAAAAACAGGCAGAAAACTATCCTCCCCTGGTGACTTACCATTTTGCAATGAATTAATGGGGTGGTGCAAGCGTGTGGGGCAGAATGGTCTGTCACTATAT